>NC_047055.1:59606947-59926054 GCF_011762595.2 Tursiops truncatus
TACCAAGATAACAAAATGGGGAAAAGAGAGCCTCTTAAATGCTTCTGGGAAAACAGGATATCCACATGCAAATGAATAAAAGTGGACCCCTATCTTACACAACTCAAAAAAAAATTGAAATGGATTAATGACTTAAACGTAAAAATTGAAAATGTTCAGCTCCTAGAGGAAAACAGGGGAAAATCTCTTTGATATTCTCTTGCAATTGATTTTTTGGATATGACACCAAAAGTACAGACAACAAAAGCAAAAATAAATAAGTGGGACTACATCAAGCTTAACAGCTTCTGTACAGCAAAGTAACAACCAATAAAATTTAAAAAGCAACACATATAATGGGAGAAAATATTTGCAAACCAATTATCTGATAAGGGGTTAACATCCAAATTATTTAAGGAACCCATACAACTCAGTAGTAAAATAGTAAACAGATTAAGAAATGGACAAAGGAAGTGAATATTTTTCAAAAAAGACATACGAAAAGTCAACAGGTATATGAAAATATGTACCAAATGTACAATCAACAAAAGAAAAATAAACAAGTGGAACAACATCAAGCTGAAAACTCCTGCACAGCAAAAGAAACAATATAAAAATGAAAAAGCAGACTACAAAATGAGACAAAATATTTTCAAATCATCTATCTGTTAAAGGGTTAATATCTAAAATATATGAGACACTCATACAACTCAACAGCAAAAATAAACCAAACAATCTGAAGTTTTTTTAAAATGTGCAAAGGAACTGAAGAGACACTTTCCCAAAGTATGTATACAAATGGCCAACAGGTTTATGAAAATATGCTCAACATACTTAATAATCAGAGTAATCCATATCAAAACCAGAGTGCGATATCGCTTCATACCTGTTAAAATGGTTCTTACCAAAAAGAGAAGAGACAAGTATTGCTGAGGCTGTGGAGAAAAGGGAACTTTGGCACTCTTGGTGCAGATGTTAATTGGTACAGTCACTGTGGGCAACAAGAGGGAGGTTCTTTAAAAATTAAAAACAGAACTACCATATGATATAGCAACCACACTTCTGGGCATATATCCAAAGAAAATGAAATCATTCTATTGAAGAGATGTGAAGTGTGTCTATCATCCATCTATCTATCATCTATCTATCTATCTATCTATCTATCTATCATTTATTTAATTTAGCCATGATAAAGAAGGAAATCCTGCCATTTATGACAACATGGATGGACCTTGAGGATATTATGATAAGTGAAATAAGTCAGAGAAAGACATATACTGTACAATCTCACTTAAAATTAAGTTAAAATGAGGTCATTCTGGATTAAGGTGGGGCCTAATACAATGACTGGTGTCATTATGAGAAGAGGGAAATTTGGAACACACACAGGGAGAGTGAACCTTGTGATAATGGAAGCAGAGATTGAAGTGATGCAGCTATAAGCCAAAGAATGTCAATGATTGCCAGCAACTGCTATAAGCTAGGACAGAGGCATAGGAGCTCCATCAGAGCCTCCAGAAGGAGCCAAATCGCTGACACCTTGATTTTGGACTTTCAGCTTCCGGAAGTGTGAGACAACTAAGCCACCTGATTTGTGGAGATTTGTTTTGGCTTCCCTAGGAAATTAACCCACTCAAGTTATACTCAGGTATGAGCAAGAAGAGGGCATCTGCTCTAACAGGAGGGAAGGCAGAAAATAGGGTTGTAAAGATGCATGTAGATTAGTATATTCAGTTGTGATAATGGTAAATTTTTCCCCTAGTTGTCTCTATTAGCTGAGAGTAGGATAGAGTGAAGGTATTGTAGATTTTAGAAAAGAAAAGGTGAGAAAAATTCATCTTCAAGAGTAGGAGAGCTGTGAACAGATGATAGAAGTTTAATATTATTGCCAGGTAACATTAACTGTGTACTTGCAGTTTGTCATCATAAATCTAAATTGAAGCCAGTTTTCATGGTTACATGTCTTTCCTCCACCACATTCAGTTGCAAAGCTACTATCATGGAGTAATAGGAGAGTTGGATTTATCTAAAATTTGGGGTTTTGTCAGCAGAGGTGTCAAAAGGAGAGTGGGGAAATGGAATTGAGGATGTATGCAGGGAATTATTTGTGCTGATTCACCATGAGCCTATAAGAATTTAAGATAGGTAAGAATCTATAATGGGTAAGAACATAAGTAAAGCCACAGGGAGGGGATTGATGAGTGATATTTCAAAGGTGGTAAATCAATGGTAGGTTTTAAAGGGGCAGAATAATCGTTGGAGTGGGGCTATTAAAGTTACCTGAGGCAATCTTTGGAGAGTGAAATCTTTGAAAATGAGATTTTGGAGTGATATGTATGGACATGAGCCACTGAAATAAGATGAAAGACAAGCTAGTTGGAGAAGATAAAGTCAAAGAATTGAGATGTTAGGGTATGACAATGTCTACATAGAAAAATCACTAGGAATTAAGACAAGAGTACAGATAGTGGAATGGCAGTAGGCCAGACAAAAAAAAATCATGGGAAAATGAAGGGGAGTAACCTGGAAGTCAGTAGATGAATATAGAAAGGAAAGGTAGCAGGTGATATAATCTGATGACATAAGATTCAAAGCTGACTCTTTTTAGGGAGTAGAGAAGGAGAATGACTTGGAAATGCCACTGAGGAAACAAGCAGACACCTACTGCACCTCTGAGCCCTGTGGTATGAGGGAATATGGGGAGGGAAATATGTCTCACTAGAGAGGGTTTTGCTTATAACATTGTGTTTCAAAGAGATAATGCCCATTAGTGACATAATTCTAAGCCCTTTGTGACGTAAGAGGTAAGATTAGATGTAGGCAACATCAAACTAGAAGTACGTTTATGAAAGCACTAGGGAACTCAATTTTAATTTCTAGATCAAATCATTCTTTTTCTTTCAAACTGTATTGACTTTTCTGATTCTAAAAGTAATACATACTCATTGAAAAAATCCAAACATTACAGAAATGTATCATTTAAAAAGGAACAAATCCCTATAATTTTTTAGAATTTGAATTTCTGAGTCAAAGATTTTCTAAACATTCATTTCATTATTGAGGTTGTGTAGCTTTTCATATTTTTACTGGTCTTTGAGGTTTCCTTTTCTATAAATTACCTCTTCATATCCTCCAACTATGTCTATGCCACCTTAACTGTATCTCTTTTTTTTTTTACTTCTTTATTGGAGTATAATTGCTTTAGAAGTTGTGTTGGTTTCTGCTGTATAACAAAGTGAATCAGCTATATGTATACATATATCCCCATATCTCCTCCCTCTTGCATCTCCCTCCCATCCTCCCTATCCCACTTCTCTAGGTGGTCACAAAGGACCGAGCTGATCTCCCTATGCTATATGGCTGCTTCCCACTAGCTATCTATTTTACATTTGGTAGTGTATGTATGTCCATGCCACTCTCTCACTTTGTCCCAGCTTACCCTTCCCACTCCCATGTCCTCAAGTCCATTCCCTACATCTTCATCTTTATTCCTGTCCTGTCCCTAGGTTTTTCAGAACAATTTTTTTATTCCATATATATGTGTTAGCATACAGTATTTGTTTTTCTCTTTCTGACTTACTTCACTCTGTATGACAGACTCTATGTCCATCCACCTCACTACAAATAACTCAATTTCGTTTCTTTTCATGGCTGAATAATATTCCATTGTATATATGTTCCACATCTTCTTTATCCATTCATCTGTCTATGGACACTTAGGTTGCTTCCATGTCCTGGCTATTGTAAATAGAGCTGCAATGAACTTTGTGGTACATGACTCTTCTTGAACTATGGTTTTCTCAGGTTATATGCCCAGTAGTGGGATTGCT
This sequence comes from Tursiops truncatus, assembly GCF_011762595.2. NCBI lineage: Eukaryota > Metazoa > Chordata > Mammalia > Artiodactyla > Delphinidae > Tursiops > Tursiops truncatus. Next base: position 59,610,757 of record NC_047055.1, read on the forward strand.
GGGTCATATGGTAATTCTATTTTTAGTTTTTTGAGAAACCTCCGTACTGTTCTCCATAGTGACTATTAATTTGCAATCCCACTAGCTTTTAAAATTAGATTGTATCATAAGAAATTTCCATTTTTGTAGGTCAAAAAATGGTTGAATATTGATCATCTCATATGGCTAAACTTAATACACATGGATATTAGCTGTTAGCTCTAAGTCAATGTGGCCTACATTATCATAATTTTTTGTATTACTCTCATCAATATTCTTTTAAAGGAGATTGACCTTTAAAATAAAGACAAACACTGAAAGATGTAGCCACTAAATCCTGAAGAAATACATTTAATTCCTATGAATAATATTTTATCATCCACTTAATGATGACTTTAAAAAATCAACTCGCTATAATTTTCTCAATTGGAAATAATACAAAGTCTTCATTTTTATCAGAACAACAGAATGGCCTAATTTTCTTTACATATAAAATTAAGTATACCAATGTACTATAATAAAGTCTTACTATGTTGTAATCTGCTTTACTTTTTAAAGTGCCTTCACATACATTGTTTCCCTTCTCTCTAAAATAAGATGTGGTTAAAAGTACACATACACACACACTCAGAGAGATAAAATCGTCAAGGCCATGCAGCTATTTGGTGAAAGAGCCTGAAATAGCTAAATCTCAAAGTAAAACACCGAAGATATTAATGGAAATTTTATACCTCTCTTTATAATACAACTTTTAATCTATACATAAAGTTACCATGAGAGAAACATTATTTACATTAAAATATAAATATGCAACTTAATTGAGCATATTAACCATTAAAAGCAATTAAAAAATATTGGAAAGTTGACTTACAGTCTTGGAAGAGGCATTTCTCCTGCCCATCTGTTGCCAAGACTTTAGCACTGTAAGTTCAAACTGGTAATGTTGAGTGATGACATTATAAAGAGACTAAAAAACAAGAAGTTAAAGGGAAAAGACAGAGTAATTACATTTCACAGTGCATAGGTGCTTTTGAAGTCTATTCAATAATCATAGCTATGTTCACACACAGTGCTTCACAGCTTGAAATGAGAGAATCAGTTTTTCACTGATTGAATCTGATTGTTTAATAAACATCTAATTGTTTGATATCTGCCTATTTTAACACAAGTTTTGGACATGCATGTGTCCACACAGATGTATGCATATGTGTATGAGTGTGTGTGTGAAAGAGCTGTATAAGCTGAAAGGAAAATACAAGAATATAATCATTCCTATATAAAGAGCAACTGTAATTGGGTACATTTTCTTCACATTCAGGCTTTGTTTTAGCCAAGACTATGTATATGTTCACAGTGATTTTTCCTCAGAATAACTTGAATATAGTTTATTCTTAGGAATGTATTTTAAGCAAAGGTAAAATGTCTATTAAAATAGTAACAACAAGTCTGAAATGTGGTTTTTTTCTCCCCAAACTTGAACACAAATATTCATTATGTATAGAGTTATGTTAGAAAAAGTTATCAAATTCTACTTGGTAGGAAATTTGTGAATGTGAACTTTTCATTATATGAAATGGAAACTTGTTCAGTAGGTTAGAATGTGTACAGAGATGAATGTCTTTTATGTGTCCTAGATAACTGAAAGTGAGCATCGTTTTGGTCCTGGGAGGAAGAGTAATTCATTAGTTATTCTCAGTTTGTTTAAACCACTTTCTTTGACATTGGATTAATTTTATTTATGTAAATTTGTATTTCTTATATAAAACTGACCCATTTTATTTTAGAAAATGGAAGGAAGTGTGATTCAAGACATCAAGTTAGTTTCTATTTGAGCAGTGCTATGCAGTATATCTCAGAACCATTTTATTGGCCAAGCTAAGTTTCAAAAATCTGTCAAATAGTATTGCCTTCTAAAGGAAAGTAATGAAGTCCATTCAATTTTTAAGTAAAAAGTGGACCACAATCATATAAAGGAATAAAAGGAATACTAACTATGTGTGAAGAGCCTTGAAAAATGTTCCTACCCTGAGGTCCAGTAATTCCACTCCTAGGGATGCATCCTAAGTAACATTATTTACACACAAAGCCTTTCATTTTGGTTTTACATACAATTTTAAAATTTGGAAACACACTAAAAGTCCCAGATTAGGGAGTGGTTTCAGTAAATTACTAGATTAAAATTCCATGAGGACAGGAATCTTGTCTGTTTTGCTCATCACCATAGCCCTAGCATTCACATGAAAAAAACAGGAACGTAAAACTGTAAGTATAGTTTGATATTTCCTGCATGAAACAAACATATTTATGGTGAAAAGAAAGGAAGAAAATATATCAAAATGCTAATAGCAGGATTATGGGTAATTTTATTTTCTGCATACAATGTTTTACATTTAAAAATTCCTACAAAGTATGTCTATATTAAGAAGCAAAAAAATGTATTGATAGAAATATATGTAAAGAATTGCAAATGAAAATAGAAATGATATTTGGAACATTTATATTCTTGGATTATTGTTGCTGATAAGACAGTAAGCGTTACTTTCAAAAAACTGTTGAGGTAAAGCCAATTAAAAAATAATCGTGATGAATGACTACTTTGTTTTTTAGACATACTTGTTAAATCAATGAAAATAGTCAAATATATAAAAATAAGGCTTTAATGGACAAAAAATAGTGTCAAAATTTCCAAGTGTTACTTAAGAAATATTAACTAAGTAATATCTATGAAAATATAAAGCTGTAAATGGCTTATTCTAGCTCTTGTGACGAGTATGCTAAAACTTTTGATTTTCCATTTGTACTTATACTTATTAATTTGGAGTTTGAAGCAGAGGGAAGAATGAGTGAAGCGATGAACCAGAGAAGAGCCTTGTAGTAAATGCTAGAAAAGATCTGGGGCTCAGCACGTGCCCTATAAACCCCATCAACAAGGCAGTATTGAGGCATAACTGAAGCTGATTGTGTCTTCTTCTCTTTCTCTTTTGTGACAGCTGTTTCCCTTTATTTCCCAGATTTCCCTTATTTCCCTTTATTTCTCAAGTCTTTCCCAGACTCATTTAAATGAGATTTTACTTGGATATAAAGCAGGAAAGAGTTAAAAGATATACACATACTGTATACAATGAGTTTTGGCCTGGGCCCTGGGCTTCTCCAAGGATGACATCAAGCCATTTTTTTTTTAAACATCTTTATTGGAGTATAATTGCTTTACATTGTTCTGTCAGTTTCTGCTGTATAACAAAGTGATCAACTATACGTATACATACATATCCCCATATTCCCCTCACTCTTGTGTCTCCCTCACACCGTACCTATCCCACGCCTCTAGGTGGTCACACAGCACCGAGTTGATCTCCCTGTGCTATGGAGCTTTTTCCCACTAGCTATCTGTTTTACATTTGGTAGTGTGAATATGTCAATGCCACTTTCTCACTTCGTCCCAGCCTACACTTGCCCCTCCCCGTGTGCTCAAGTCCATTCTCTATGTCTGCGTCTTTACACCTATCCTGCCCCTAAGTTCTTCAGAACCAACGTTTTTTGTTTGTTTTGCTTTTTTAAATTCCATGTATATGTGTTAGCATACGGTATTTGTTTTTCTCTTTACGACTTACTTCCCTCTGTATAACAGACACTAGGTACTTCCACCTCAGTACAAATAACTCAATTTCGTTTCTTTTTATAATTTTTTTCTCAGAAAGTTTTATTTTATTTTACATTTTTACATCTTTATTGGAGTATAATTGCTTTACAATGGTGTGTTAGTTTCTGCTTTATAACAAAGTGAATAAGTTATACATATACATATGTTCCCATATGTCTTCCCTCTTGCGTCTCCCTCCCTCCCACCCTCCCTATCCCACCCCTCCAGGCGGTCACAAAACACCGAGCTGATCTCCCTGTGCTATGCGGCTGCTTCCCACTAGCTATCTACCTCACGTTTGGTAGTGTATATCTGTCCATGCCTCTCTCCCGCCCTGTCACAGCTCACACTTCTCCCTCCCAGTATCCTCAAGACCGTTCTCTAGTAGGTCTGTGTCTTTATTCCTTTCTTACCACTAGGTCCTTCATGACATTTTTTTTCTTAAATTCCATATATGTGTTATCATACGGTATTTGGCTTTCTCCTTCTGACTTACTTCACTTTGTATGACAGACACTAGGTCCATCCACCTCATTACAAATGGCTCAATTTCGTTTCCTTTTATGGCTGAGTAATATTCCATTATATATATGTGCCACATCTTCTTTATCCATTCATCCGATGATGGACACTTAGGTTGTTTCCATGTCCTGGCTATTGTAAATAGAGCTGCAATGAACATTTTGGTACATGACTCTTTTTGAATTATGGTTTTCTCAGGGGATATACCCAGTAGTGGGATTGCTGGGTCATATGGCAGTTCCATTTGCAGTTTTTTAAGGAACCTCCATACTGTTCTCCATAGTGACTGTACAAATGCACATTCCAACTACCAGTGCAAGAGTTTTCCCTTTTCTCCAGACGTGCTCCAGGATTTATTGTTTCTAGATTTTCTGATGATGGCCATTCTGACTGGTGTGAGATGATATCTCATTGTAGTTCTGATTTGCATTTCTCTAATTATTAATGATGTTGAGCATTCTTTCATGTGTTTGCAGGCAGTCTGTTTGTCTTTTGGATAAATGTCTATTTAGGTTTTCTGCCCATTTTTGGATTGGGTTGTTTGTTTTTCTCTTATTCAGCTGCATGAACTGCTTATAAATTTTGGTGATTAATCCTTTGTCAGTTGCTTAATTTGCAAACATTTTATCCCATTCTGAGGGGTGTCTTTTGGTCTTGATTATGGTTTCCTTTGCTGTGCAAAAGCTTTTAAGTTTCATTAGATCCCATTTGTTTATTTTTGTTTTAATTTCCATGTCTCTGGGAGGTAGGTCAAAAAGGATCTTGCTGTGTTTATATCATAGAGTGTTCTGCCTATGATTACCTCTAAGAGTTTGATAGTTTCTGGCCTTACATTTAGGTCTTTAATCCATTTTGAGCTTAGTTTTGTGTATGGTATTAGGGAGTGATCTAATCTCATACTTTTACATGTACCTGTCCAGTTTTCCCAGCACCACTTATTGAAGAGGCTGTCCTTTCTCCACTGTACATTCCTGCCTCCTTTATCAAAGATAAGGTGACCATATGTGTTTGGGTGTTTCTCTGGGCTTTCTATCCTGTTCCATTGATCTATCTTTCTGTTTTTGTGCCAGTACTATACTGTCTTGATTACTGTAGCTTTGTAGTATAGTCTGAGGTCTGGGAGCCTGATTCCTCCAGCTCAGTTTTTCATTCTCAAGATTGCTTTGGCTATTCGGGGTCTGTTGTGTTTCCATACAAATTGTGAAATTTTTTGTTCTATTTCTGTGAAAAATGCCAGTGGTAGTTTGATAGGGATTGCATTGAATCTGTAGATTGCTTTGGGTAGTAGAGTCATTTTCACAATGTTGATACTCCAGTCCAAGAACATGGTGTATCTCTCCCTTTATTTGTATCATCTTTAATTTCTTTCATCAGTGTCTTATAATTTTATGCATAGAGGTCTTTTGTCTCCTTAAGTAGGTTTATTCCTAGATATTTTAGTCTTTTTGTTGTAGTGGTAAATGAGAGTGTTTTCTTGATTTCACTTTCAGATTTTTCATCATTAGTGTATAGGAATGCCAGACATTTCTGTGCATTAATTTTGTATCCTGCTACTTCAACAAATTAATTGATTAGCTCTAGTAGTTTTCCAGTAGCATTGTTAGAATTCTCTATGTATAGTATCATGTAATCTGCAAACAGTGACAGCATTATATCTGCTTTTCCAATTTGGAATCCTTTTATTTCCTTTTCTTCTCTGATTGCTGTGGCTAAAACTTCCAAAACTATGTTGAATAAGAGTGGTGAGAGTGGGCAAACTTGTCTTTATCCTGATCTTAGTGGAAATGCTTTCAGTTTTTCACCATTGAAGATGATGCTGGCTGTGGGTTTATCATATATGGCCTTTATTATGTTGAGGAAAGTTCCCTCTATGCCTACTTTCTGGAGGGCTTTTATCAAAAATGAGTGTTGAATTGTGTCGAAAGCTTTCTCTGCATCTATTTGGATGATCATTTGTTTTTTCTCCTTCAATTTGTTAATATGGAGTGTCACGTTGATTGATTGGCGTATATTGAAGAATTCTTGCCTCCTGGAATAAAACCCAGTTGATCATGGTGTATGATCCTTTGAATGTGCCCTTGGATTCTGTTTGCTAGTATTTTGTTGAGGATTTTTGCATCTATGTTCATCAGTGGTATTGGCCTGTATTTTTCTTTCTTCCTGACATCCTTGTCTGATTTTGGTATCAGGGTGATGGTGACCTTGTAGAATGAGTTTGGGACTATTCCTCCACTGCTATATTTTGGAAGAGTTTGAGAAGTATAGGTGTTACCTCTTCTCTAAATGTTTGATAGAATTCTCCTGTGAAGCCATCTGGTCCTGGGCTTTGGTTTTTTGGAAGACTTTTAATCACAGTTTCAAATTCAGTGCTTGTGATTGGTCTGTTCATATTTTCTATTTCTTCCTGATTCAGTCTTGGCAGTTGTACATTTCTAAGAATTTGTCCATTTCTTCCAGGTTGTCCATGTTTTTGGCATAGAGTTCATTGTAGTAATCTCTCATGATCTTTTGTATTTCTGCAGTGTCCGTTGTTACTTCTCCTTTTTAATTTCTAACGCTACTGATTTGAGTCTTCTCCCTTTTTTACTTGATGAGTCTGGCTAATGGTTGATCAATTTTGTTTATCTTCTCAAAGAACCAGCTTTTAGTTTTATTGATCTTTGCCATCATTTCCTTCATTTCTTTTTCATTTATTTCTGATCTGATTTTTATGATATCTTTCCTCTTGCTAACTTTGGGGCTTTTTTGTTCTTCTTTCTCTAATTGCTTTAGTTCCAAGGTTAGGTTGTTTATTCGAGATGCTTCATTTTCCTTAAGGTAGGATTGTATTGCTATAAACTTCCCTCTTAGAACTGCTTTTGCTGCATCCCATAGGCTTTGTGTCGTCATGTCTCCATTTTCATTTGTTTCTAGGTATTTTTTGATTTCCTCTATGATTTCTTCAGTGATCACTTCGTTATTATGTAGTGTATTGTTTAGCATCCACGTGTTTGTATTTTTTACAGATCTTTTCCTGTAATTGATATCTAGTCTCATAGCATTGTGATCCAAAAAGATATTTGATAAAATTTCAATTTTCCTAAATTTACCAAGGCTTGATTTGTGACCTAAGGTATGATCTATCCTGGAGAATGTTCCATGAGCACTTGAGAAAAATGTGTATTCTGTTGTTTTTTGGATAGAATGTCATATAAATATCAATTAAGTCCATCTTGTTTAATGTATCATTTAAAGCTTGTGTTTCCTTATTTATTTTATTTTTGGATGATCTGTCCATTGGTGAAACTGTGGTGTTAAAGTCCCCTACTATGAATGTGTTACTGTCGATTTCCCCTTTTATGGATGTTAGTATTTGCCTTATGTATTGAGGTGTTCCTATGTTGGGTGCATAAATATTTACAATTGTTATATCTTCTTCTTGGATCAATCCCTTGATCATTATGTGTTGTCCTTTTTGTCTCTTCTAATAGTCTTTATTTTAAAGTCTATTTTGTCTGATATGAGAATTGCTACTCCAGCTTTCTTTTGGTTTCCATTTGCATGGAATATCTTCTTCCATCCGCTTACTTTCAGTCTGTATGTGTCTCTAGGTCTGAAGTGGGTCTCTTGTAGACAGCATATATATGGATCTTGTTTTTGTGTCCATTCAGCCAGACAGTGTCTTTTGGTGGGAGCATTTAGTCCATTTACATTTAAGGTAATTATCGATATGTATGTTCCTATTCCCATTTTCTTAATTGTTTTGGGTTTGTTATTGTAGATCTTTTCCTTCTCTTGTGTTTCTTGCCTAGAGAAGTTCCTTTAGCATTTGTTGTAAAGCTAGTTTGGTGGTGCTGAACTCTCTCAGCGTTTGCTTGTGTGTAATGGTTTTAATTTCTCCATCGAATCTGAATGAGATCCTTGCTGGTTAGAGTAATGTTGGTTGCAGGTTTTTCTCCTTCATCATTTTAAATATTTCCTGTCAGTCCTTTCTGCCTTGCAGAGTTTCTGTTGAAAGATCAGCTGTTAATCTTATGGCGATACACTTGTGTGTTATTTTCCTTTGCTTCTTTTATATGCTTTCTTTGTATTTAAGTTTTGATAATTTGATTAATATATTCCTTGGAATATTTATCCTTGGATTTATCCTGTATGGGACTCTCTCTGCTTCCTGGACTTGATTAACTCTTTTCTTTCCCATATTAAGGAAGTTTTCAACAATAATCTCTTCAAATATTTTCTCAGTCCCTTTCTTTTTCTCTTCTTCTTCTGGAACCCCTATAATTCGAATGTTGGTGCATTTAGTGTTGTCCCAGATGACTCAGACTGTCTTCAGTTGTTTTCATTCTTTTTTCTTTATTCTGCTCTGCAGTAGTTATTTCCACTATTTTATCTACCAGGTCACATATCTGTTCTTCTGCCTCAGTTTTTCTGCTATTGATCCCATCTAGAGTATTTTTAATTTCATTTATTGTGCTGTTCATTGTTGCTTGTTTCAGATTTAGTGTTTCTAGGTCTTTGTTAAATGTTTCTTGCATTTTGTATAGTCTATTTCCAAGATTTTGGATCATCTATACTATCATTATTCTGAATTCTTTTTCAGGTAGACTGCCTATTTCCTCTCCATTTGTTAGGTCTGGTGGGTTTTTATCTTGCTCCTTCACCTACTGTGTGTTTTTCTGTCTTCTCATTTTGCTTATCTTACTGTGTTTGTGGTCTCCTTTTTGCAGGCTGCCGGTTTGTAGATCCTCTTGTTTTTGGTGTCTGTCCCCAGTGGCTAATGTTGGTGCACTAGGTTGTGTAGGCTTCCTAGTGGAGGGGACAAGTGCCTGTGTTCTGGAGGATGAGGCTGAATCTTGTGTTTCTGGTATGCAGGTCCATATCTGGTGGTGTGTTTTTGGGTGTCTGTGGAATTATTATGATTTTAGGCAGCCTCTCTGCTAATGGGTGGTGTTGTGTTCCTGTCTTGCTAGTTGTTTGGCATAGGGTGACCAACACTGTTGCTTGCTGGTGGTTTAGTGAAGCTGGGTGCTGGAGTTGAGATGGAGATCTCTGGGAGATTTTCACCGTTTGATATTATGTGGAGCTGGGACGTCTCTTGTGGACCAGTGTCCTGAAGTTTGCTCTCCCAACTCAGAGGTGCAGCACTGCCTCCTGGCTGCAGTACCAAGAGCCTTTCATCCACACGGATCAGAATAAAAGGGAGAAAATTTAGAAAGAAAGAAAGAAAGAAGGAAAGAAATAAAGAAAGAAAGACAGGAAGAAAGAAAGAAGGAAGGAAAGAAAGAAAGAAACAAACAAAGAAAAAAGAAAGAAAGGAGTGAGGGAGGGAGGGAGGAGTGAATGAAGGAAGGAAGGAAGGAAGGAAGGAAAGAACGAAATAAGATAAAATAAGATAAAGTAAGATAAAATAAAATAAAGTTTTTAAAATAAAAAAATAATTATTAAGAAAAAAAATTTTTTAAGGAAAAAACAAAAACGGACAGATAGAACCACAGGACAAATGGTGGAAGCAAAGCTATTCAGATGAAATCTCACACAGAAGCATACACATACACACTCACAAAAAAAGGAAAAGGGGAAAAAATCATAAATCTTACTCTCAAAGTCCACCTCCTCAATTTGGGATGATTCGTTGTCTATTCATGTATTCCACAGATGCAGGGTACATCAAATTGATTGTGGAGCTTTAATCCGCTGCTTCTGAGGCTGCTGGGAGAATTTTCCCTTTTTCTTCTTTATTCTCACAGCTCCTAGGGCTCAGCTTTGGATTTGGCCCCGCCTCTGCGTGTAGGTCTCAGGAGGGCATCTGTTCTTTGCTCAGACAGGACTGGGTCAAATGAGCAGCTGCTTCGGGGAGTCTGGCTCACTCAGTCCGTGGATACGGATGGGTACCGTGGGTGGGGTGAGCCTGCGGCAGCAGAGGTCAGCATGACGTTGCACCAGCCTGAGACACTCCATGTGTTTTCCCGGGGAAGCTGTCCCTGGATCCCGGGACGCTGACAGTGGCGGGCTCCACAGGCTCCCTAGAAGAGGGTGAGGATAGTGACCTGTGTTCGCACACAGGCTTCTTGGTGGTAGCAGCAGCAGCCTTAGCGTATCACGCCCATCTCTGGGGTCCGCGCTGTTAGCTGCAGCTCGTGCCCGTCTCTGGAGCTCCTTTAAGCAGGGCTCTTTATCCCCTCTCCTCACGCACCAGGAAACAAAGAGGGAAGAAAAAGTATCTTGCCTCTTCGGCAGGTCCAGACGTTTCCCCGGACTCCCTCCTGGCTAGCCATGTTGCACTAACCCCTGCAGGCTCTATTCATGCCGCCAACCCCAGTCCTCTCCCTGCGCTCCAACTGAAACCTGAGCCTCAGCTCCCAGCTCCTGCTACCCCGGCGGGTGAACAGACAAGCCTCTCGGGCTGGTGAGTGCTGGTCGGCACTGATCCTCTGTGCAGGAATCTCTCCTATTTGCCCTCTGCACCCCTGTGGCTGTGCTCTAGTTCATGGCTCTGTAGCTCCCTGCTCCACCACCTACCGTTTCTGCCTGCGAAGGGGCTTCCTAGTGTGTGGAAACCTTTCCTCCTTCACAGCTCCCTCCCACTGTTGCAGGTCCTGTCCCTATCCTTTTGTCTCTGTTTATTCTTTTTTCTTTTGCCCTACCCAGGTACGTGGGGAGTTTCTTGCCTTTTGGGAGGTCTGAGGCCTTCTGCCAGCGTTCAGTAGGTGTTCTGTAGGAGTTGTTCCATGTGTCCATGCATTTCTGGTGTATCGGTGGGGAGGAAGGTGATCTCCATGTCTTACTCTTCCCCTCGTCCAATTTCGTTTCTTTTTATGGCTGAGTAATATTCCATTGTATATATGTGCCATATCTTCTTTAGCCATTCATCTGTCAATGGACACTTAGATTGCTTCCATGTCGTGGCTGTTGTAAATATTGCTGCAATGAACATTGTGGTACATGACTCTTTCTGAATTATGGTTTTCTCAGGGGATATGCCCAGTAGTGGGATTGCTGGGTAGCTCTGTTTTTAGTTTTTAGTTTTTTTTTTTTAACATCTTTATTAGGGTATAATGGCTTTACAATGGTGTGTAAGTTTCTGCTTTATAACAAAGTGAATCAGTTATACATATACATATGTTCCCATATCTCTTCCCTCTTGAATCTTCTTCCCTCCCACCCTCCCTATCCCACCCTTCCAGGCAGTCACAAAGCACCAAGCTGATCTCCCTGTGCTCTGCGGCTGCTTCCCACTAGCTATCTACCTTATGTTTGGTAGTGTATATCTGTCCATGCCTCTCTCTCGCTTTGTCACAGCTTACCCTTCTCCCTCCCCATATCCTCAAGTCCATTCTCTAGTAGGTCTGTGTCTTTATTCCTGTCTTACCCCTAGGTTCTTCATGACATTTTTTTCCTTAAATTCCATTTATATATTTTAGCATACGGTATTTGTCTTTCTCTTTCTGACTTACTTCACTCTGTATGACAGACTCTAGGTCTATCCACCTCATTACAAATAGCTCAATTTCATTTCTTTTTATGGCTGAGTAATATTCCATTGTATATATGTGCCACATCTTCTTTATCCATTCATCCAATGATGAGCACTTAGGTTGTTTCCATCTCTGGGCTATTGTAAATAGAGCTGCAATGAACATTGTGGTACATGACTCTGAATTATGGTTTTCTCAGGGTATATGCCCAGTAGTGGGATTGCTGGGTTGTATGGTAGCTCTGCTTTTAGTTTTTTAAGGAACCTCCATACCGTTCTCTATTGTGGCTGTACCAATTTACATTCCCACTAGCAGTGTAGTAGGTTTCCCTTTACTCCACACCCTCTCAACCATTTATTGTTTGCAGGTTTTTTGATGATGGCCATTTTGACAGGTGTGAGGTGATACCTCATTGTAGTTATGATTTGAATTTCTCTAATGATTAGTGATGTTGAGCATCTTTTCATGTGTTTGCTGTCCATCCATATGTCTTCTTTGGAGAAATGTCTATTTAGATCTTCTGCCCATTTTTTGATAGGGTTTTTTTTTTGTCATTGTTATTGAGCTGCATGGGCTATTTGTATATTTTGGAGATTAACCCCTTGTCAGTCGTTTCACTTGCAAATAATTTCCCCCATTCTGAGGGTTGTCTTGTTGTCTTGTTTGTGGTTTCCTTTTCTGTGCAAAGCTCTAAAGTTTGATTATGTCCCATTTATTTATTTTTGTTTTTATTTTCATTTCTCTAGGAGGTGGATCACAAAAGATCTTGCTGCAATTTATGTCAGAGAGTGTTCTGCCTATGTCTTCCTCTAGGAGGTTTATTGCATCCAGTCTTACACTTAGGTCTTTCATCCATTTTGAGTTAATTTTTCTGTGTGGTGTTAAGGAGTGTTTTAATTTAATTCTTTTATATGTAGCTCTCCAGTTTTCCCAGGACCACTTTTTTTTTTTTTTTTTTTTTTTTTGCAGTACACAGTCCTCTCACTGTTGTGGCCTCTTCCATTGTGGAGCACAGGCTCCAGATGTGCAGGCTCAGCAGCCATGGCTCATGGGCCTAGCCACTCTATGGCATGTGGGATCTTCCCAGACCATGGCACGAACCCGTGTCCCCTGCAGTGGCAGACGGACTCTCAACCACTGCGCCACCAGCAAAGCCCCCCAGCACCACTTTTTGAAGAGACTGTCTTTTCTCAATTGTATATTCTTGCCTCCTTTGTCATAGACTAGTTGACCATAGGTGCATGGGTTTACCTCTGGGCTTTCTATCCTGTTCCATTGATCTATATTTCTGTTTTTGTGCCAGTATTATACTCTTTTGATGACTGTAGGCTTGTAGTATATTCTTAAGTCAGGAAGCCTGATTTCTCAAGCTTTGTTTTAGTTTCTCAAGATTGTTTTGACTATTCGGTGTCTTTTGGTCCTGGATTCCATACACATTGTAAGATTTTTCTTTTTATTCTGTTGAAAATGTCATTGGTAATTTGATAGAGATTGCATTGAATATCTAGATTGTTTTGGGTAGTATAGTAATTTTGATAATATTAATTCTTCCAATCCAAGAACATGGTATATCTCTCCATCTTTTTGTGTTGTCTTTGAGTTTTTTTGTTAGTAGCTTATAGTTTTCTGAGTATGGGTTTTCTGCCTTTTTATGTAGTTTTATTCCTAGGTATTTCATTCATTTTAATGAGATGGTAATGAGATTACTTCTTTAATTTTTGTTTCTGATTTTTTGTTTTTAGTGTACAGGAATGTAAGAGATTTCTGCATATTAATTTTGTATCCTGCAATTTTCCTAATTCCTTGATAAGTTTTAATAGTTTTCTGGTAGCATCTTTAGAATTTTCTATGTATAATATCATGTCATCTGCAAACAGTTACAGTTTTACTTCTTCTTTTCCAATTAGGATTCCTTTTCTTATCTGATTGCCATAGCTAGGACTTCCAGAACTATGTCGAAAAAAAGTGGTGAGAATAGACATCCTTGTCTTGTTCCTGATCTTAGAGGAAATGTGTTTAGATTTTCACTATTGAGAATTATGTTTGCTGTGTTTTTGTCATATATGGCTTCTTTTGTTGAGGTATGTTCTGTCTATGCCCACTTTCTGGAGAGTTTTTATCATAAACCGGTTTTGAATTTTGTCAAAAGGTTTTTGTGTATCTTTTGAGATTTTTATATAGCTTTTATTCTTCAATTTGTTAAAGTGGGTTATCACACTGACTGGCTTAGGTATTTTGAAGAATCCTTGCATCCCTGGGATAAATCCCATTTGATTGGGTATGATCATTTTAATGTGTTGCTTGATTCTGTTTGCTAGTATTATGTTGAGGATTTTTGTGTGTATGTTCATCAGTGATATTGGCCTGTAGTTTTATTTTCTTGTGATATCTTTGTATGGTTTTTGTATCAGGGTGATGGTGGCCTCGTAGAATATTCTTTCCTCCACAATTTTTTTGGAATAGTTTGAGTAGGATAGCTGTTAACTCTTCTCTAAATGTTTGATAGACCATGCCTGCAATTGGTCCTGGTTTCTCTCAGGTGTTGTTTTCACTAGACCACCAGCACAGATTCACTGAAGTCAGGTCCCAGGATTGCAGTAATTATGGATCTGTACTCACTGTGGGTGCTATGGGAGCAGCTCAGACTCTGGACCCACCCCCATTTGTACATTCCCACAAAATCTACAGCTGCTAAAGCTAGACCCATCTTGGCTGCCGAAGCAGTCATTGTCCTTTCAGAAGTTCTGCAGGTGCTGAGTTTGCAAAGCCATTTGCAGGGATGTCAATCCATGATTTGTGCAGCTGTGAGGAGAGATTTCAGCTTTTCTTCCTTAGGTGCACGGCCCCTGGGGCTCAGCTGTTGTTTTAGCCCCACCTCTCCCTGTGGCCCACCCACAGGGATCTGTTCCCGATACTGCCCTGGAGCACACAAATCTGCCCCAGTGAGGAGGAGACATGGAGTTGGTGGAGGCTGGGGTCACGGGAGTGCCTGCCATGGTGGGGACAGGACATGGAGGAGGGGACAGCAAATGCCAGTGTTGTGGGAGTGCCGATTCTGGCAGGAGACCTCCCAAGTGCCCACTGAGGCAGGGGCCAGTGCCCAGGGAAAGAGGCTGCAATGGCGGCCCTGCCCCCTATGCATCACTCCACAATGGCACTTGGCTTCTATGGTGTTCCGGGTTTCCTCCACAAGCATTCTTAGTTGCCAATTTCCTAACTCCCATCCCCTCAGGCTGTCTCCCTGCAGCCAACAGCAGTCCTCTCCCTGAGTCTATTCTCCAAACCCCATGTTCCAACATCCAGCCCCCATCTGCAACAGTGGACACACCTCTCAGGGTGGGGTGTGCAGGGCTGTGGTAAGTACCATCTGTGTAGGCCTCATTCTGTCCTGCCTGCCACAGACTGGATGTTGTGCTCTCCTCCAATAGCCCCCTGAAACTCCCCTCCTGTCCCAACAGATCACCTTGCTGGTGAGGGGAACCTCTCTTTTCCTTCAGCTCCCCCCTAGGGGTGCAGGTCCTGTCCCACTTCCTCTCCTCCTCCTTTTCCCTTCTTTTTTCTTTCATCCTACCCAGTTATGTAGGGACCTTTCTTGTCCTTTTAGATGTCTGAAGTCCTTGCTAGCATTCAGCAGGTTCTCTATGCAAATTGTTCCATTTGTAGATGTATTCTTGATGCCTTTGTGGGGAGAGATAAAGTCCACATCCTGCTATTCCTTCACTGTCTTGACTCTCTCCATTTAGATTTATTAATTAAAAACTGTCAATCTCAGAATAACTAGGTTGCCACTTAATAACACATAAATAGACCACAAACATTTTTTTGCTGATTATTTTTAGAGCAAAGATTTTACTACTGACCCATTTTCTTTAGGGCATGTACTTTTTTTAGTAACAGTGGCAAGTTTTGATCTCGGGTGGCCTCGGCCTGCAGTGGCTTGAAGCAGGGTTTCGGTTCCCAGTCAGAGATTGAGGTCAGGTCGCAGCAGTGAGAACGCCAAATACTAGCCACTACACAATTGGTCAGTGACAAGGCCCTGGCCCTTTGGCTTTGCCGAAAAGTATTCCCACAAACATGGAAAGTAGTGAAACAAGTAAAGTGTTTATTAGGAGGAAAAGAGTACAGTACATATGGATAGACACACGGGCAGACTCAGAGAGAGAGTCTCGCCCTCGTGGTAGTTTAAATCACTTATATGGGGCATTTCTTCTGGGTTTCTTTTGGCAAATCATTTTGATTTGCCTGGTTCTGAGTCTGTATTTGGTTTATCTCAGGGTCCTCCCATGTGTGCGTGCACATCTCTCAGCCAAGATGGATTCCAGTGAAGAGGCCTATGGGTAGCCTGGCATCATTCTCCTTTTGACCTCCAAGTAATTTCTAGTCAGAAAGGTCTCCTTGACTTCGATAATGAGAAATATGGAGTCTCTTATCCTTTTATCTGGGCAGGGCCCAGCCTCCTCTCTTGATTGTCCTGCTATTGACATTTTGGGATTTCTGTCTACAAGGAATGAAATCCAGTTGCTCACCCTGGTGGAGCCCATCTACTTCCTGCCTGTTTGATTTAATATCATCCCAGTTCCTTTGTAACTGTCTGAAAGATAGCTGGCCAGTATTAAACATATTGTCTGTGATCATGATATATAAGATGACTAATGTGGAAAGAGAGCCTTGGACTTTGGCTTTATGTGTGTTGAGTTCTAATCGCTAAGCTAACTTGCTACTAATTTTGTATTCCATTTACTATTCTGAGAATAGTAAATGTATGTTACAAAACTAATATTTTTTTACATTAATGGTTTTTTCATCTTCATTTTATCTCTATGCCTTTTTAGCTCTTCTAACCCATGACAAGTGTCATTAACGTTATGCAAAAAATTGTCATTTTCAAAAATCCTTGCAATGCCAGTTTGATATTTTCACATAAAAATTAGGCTACACATGCAAAACACCAGTTTTAATTTAGAGGGTTATATCCACCCAGACATAATAATAGTGTACCACTTTTTCTGACAGATGAATTTAAGTTTGGGGTTTTCATTTCTTGTGTTAATTCCAAGGTCAAGGCCACTGTCTATAAATTAACTTAATCTACTTGGTAATGAGTACTATTTGAGATTTCTAGTACCTTTAATGCTCATAAGCCAAGAATTTAAAGGTCATACGGATATTTCCAAATTCATAAAGCTTACACTTGCATTTGGGAACTTGGATAAAGGAAACATCTGAAAGAAAGGAAAATATCCAACATACCAGAACAGAGTAGGTCAAGGCAGTAACTAACAAATAGCCTATATAGAAAAGGAAATATAGGGAATAACTTTTTGGTATTGTTGTCAAATCCAACTTTGTGTGCCAGACTCACAATGAGGCCAAACAAATTGAAATGTCAGAGCTTGGAGAAGAAAAATGTTTATTGCAGGGCCAAGAAAGGAGTACAGGGGGCTCAGCTCTAATGATGCAAACTTTCAGGGAATTGTTTTTAAAGGCAACATTTGAGGTAAGGAATGCAGGGTGCATGACTGTCTTCTGATGGGTTGGTGCTGAGGTAACAGAATGGTGTTTCAGGATTCTCAATCATCAACCTTCTGGTTCCAACCAGTTGGGGGTCTCAGCATGTATTTACCCTCCCCCACCTTGATAGGGGCCTTAGTTCTTGGAAAACAACTCAAATATATTGTCACCTACAAATTGGCACTTGTCATCCACCTCTACAAGCATTAAATTATGAGCTGCTGCAGCTGCTGACCTTCAACACCCCCTGAAAGGAGTTCAGGGTGGAGATTAGAAATCAGGCACTCTGTTCTGTTCTCTGGAAAAAAATCTAGCAGGACAGGTCATCAGATAGTTAGATATTTTCAGGAGATGATTTTATGAAGCTAATTCTTGCATCTCCTCATATCTAGAAAAGCACTAAAATCCTTCATTGTGATGTCTGCACCTCGTGACTAGCAATAACCTTCAAGAGACTAGCAGAAACCTTCTGAAAAAATGTGCACTTGAGGGACTTCCCTGGTGGCACGCTGGTAAAGAATCCTCCTGCCAATGCAAGGGACATGGGTTTGATCCATGGTCCAGGAAGATCCCACATGCTGTGGAGCACCTAAGCCCATGCACCTCAACTACTGAGTCTGTGCTCTAGAGCCTGTACACTGCAACTACTGAAGTCCACGCACCTAGAGTCCATGCTCCGCAACAAGAGAAACCACTGCAATGAGAAGCCTGTGCACCACAATGAAGAGTGGCCCACGCTCACCGCAACTAGAGAAAGCCCACGTGCAACAACAAAGACCCAACATAGCCAAAAAAAAAAAGTTTGATTGTGTGTACTCCCCCTTCACCAAAATCACATATAAACTGACCTTCCCCCCCTACCTCTTTGGAGCAGTTTCTCAGAGCTATCTGAAATGCTGTCTCCAGGGCTATAGTCCTCATTTTGCCCCAAATAAAACTTAACTCACAACTCTCACATTGTGCATTATTTTTAGGCAGCAATATGCATCATATTGTTATGTATATACCTGAGGAGGAACAGGAACTCTGTTTTATCATTGAACTACAGTTTCTTGACTGCTTTTCATTTCTGTATTCTTTCACTTTCCTACACAGTAACTGAATTTTCTCTTTGGAACCAAAGGAAGGCCTAGGACACAAAAGCCCTTTTTGGTTTTTTTTGTTTTTTTTTTTTTTACAAATGAGAAACAGGAGACACAGAGGGGCTTTTATCCCCTGGAGGGTCCTGAGGAGTCCTGCTCAGTTTCAACAATGGTCTTGACAATAAATTTTTTGATATGTCACTGTCAGGGAGGAAGAAATTTTCCTCTATCCTTCTAGGTTCTTCCAGTTGGTCTAAGAATTAAATTGACATGAGACAGATTAACAGGAGAAAAATCAAACAAAAGTTTAATAACATATATGCATGAAAACTGACTAACTCACCAAATTCCATCCTCTGCTAAAGACAAAAGAGGATGTTGGGCGTGAGGAGAGTTAGTTATGGGAGGTTACCAGGAAAAGCACAGTAAACAGGTGACTGTGGTACAGATTTAAATCATTGCCTTCTCCATTGGGAAGAGTTTCTAGAGATTTGGTCATCCTCCTCTTCCAGCTACAGGGAGGGAGAAACCCTTACAAATGGAGATTTCCCTTACAAATGTAAATGTTTCTTACAAAAGGGCAACTTCTTGGTTTTCAGAGCCCTTCCTATGTCTTCTGTTTCTCAGAAAAAAAAACAAAAACAAAAACTTAAAACAATATGTCAAAGAGACATACAGTAAGTTCCCTACATATGAACAAGTTCCATTCCAAGAGTGCATTCATAAGTCCAATAAAGTTAGCTTGGGTACCCAACTAACACAATTGTCTATATAGTACTGCACTGTAATAGGTTTATAATACTTTTCACACATATAATAAATACATAAAAAACAAACACAAAAAATAAAGAAAATGTTTTTAATCTTACAGTGGTACAGTACAGCTGATATACAGGGGCTGGCATCGAATGAACAGGCAAGAGTTACTGACTGGAGGAGGGAGAGGAGGTGGGAGATGGTAGAGCTGAAGGATCATTAGTAATAGGAGACAGAGTGCAAGCTGCAATTTCGCTCATGCCTAACATTGATGGCACAGGTTCTGGTTCCTTTCTGGATTCAATTCTATATACCCTCTTGAAAATATGATCCAGTGATGTCTGCATAGTAGCTCTTTTTTTCTCATCATAGATGACATTGTAGCACTGGATTGCATTCTGAATGGCTGTTACAACCTTCCTGTACTGTTGAACATTCAGGTCCTGTGCCTCAAAAACTAACAGTGCCTCTTCAAATAAAGAAAATCTCCTTGCCACTTCCTGCATTGTGAATCTCTTCAGTCCTTCAGTTACTTCTTCCTCTTGTCTCTCTTCGTCCTTTCTCTGGGCCTCTAATTCCATCAGGCCTTCATTAGTAAGCTCCTCATGTTGCAGAGCAAGGAGTTCAATGAAGCTGTCTTCTTGCAGATCTAGCTCCAGCTTCTCGCTGAGGGTCACTAAGTTGCTGAAGACCTCTTTGGACTCTTCATCCACCTTCTCAAATCCTTGGAAATCATGAGCAAACTGCGGGGAAATATTCTTTCAAACACCAATCACAGTGATGGACTTAACCTCACACCAAGCAAAGTCAATGATTTTACAGCCTTGTATATGTTATAGTCCTTCCAAAATTGTCCCAAGGTTGTTCACCTTTACTGCCTGATGAAAAGTGTAATGTAAATAATGTTTCTTGGAAGTTGCTGTAACTTCCTGGTCCATGGATTGGATGAGCAATGTAGTATTCAGTGGCAGATGCACTACTTTGATGTTGGGATGAAAGTCGTCCATGAATGGGAGGTGGTCCAGAGCATTGTCGAGCAGCAAAAGAATGTTGAATGGAATGTCCTTCTCCAAGCACTATTTCTCTACCTCTGGGATAAAGTGGTGGAAAGCCAGTCCTGGAAAATGGCCTGTGTAACCCAGATTTTGGGGTTATTCTTCCACACAACAGGAAGAGAGGCCTTGGCTGTTTTTAAGGGCTCTTGGGTTCTCTGAATGATAAACTAAGAGAGGCTTCAGCTTCATATCACAGGAAGAATTGCCCCAAACAACAGAGTTAACCTATCCTTTGTTGCTTCATAGCCTGTCATCAACTTTTCCTCCATACTGAGTAACTTCAGTCAGGCATCCTCTTCCAGTACAGTCCTGTCTCATCCACATTAAAAACCTGTTCAGGTAAATACACACCTTCATCAATAATTTCTCAAAGCGTTTCAGGAAATTCCTGGGCAGCTACTGTATCTGCATTCGCTGCCTCACCATTTACTTTTACGTTGTGAAGGATGGCTCTAGTCTTGAACTGATGAAACCAGCAATGGCTGGCATTAAAAGATGCGACATATGATTCCTTGCCATGTTTCTTCTTCAAGTCTTCATAAAGGTGGTTAGCTTTCTCTTGAATCAGCATTAAGCAGAGCAGGACTTGACACTGATGCAGATCCTGCATCCACACACTGAGAAATTCTCCACCTCCTCCATCATTTTTCCACACTTCTTCAATATTATTGTCAACATCATAGGCACAGCAGACTTCACATGTTCCATGATCTTGCCCTTGTTCTTTAGAATTGTGCCAATGGTTGAACGATTCATGTTATAAGAATGAGTGATGTCTACCATATTTTTGCCTCACTCCACTCTCTCAAGTATTTTCACTTTTGTTTCCATCATTATAGCTTGATGCTCCTTAGAAGTACCAGCTACATCACTGCTGCTTTTATGATTGCTTCTGGACATCCTGGGTTTGAAATAAAGATACTATACTACTGTACTCTACAGTACTGTACAGTAAATTACACAGAAGCACAACCACTTTTAGAGGATTCATGGACGTGACAATGTACACTAGACATGTGAACTAACTTACATGACTGGATGTGCAAATGTATGTTCACATCTTTGAAAGTTCACAACTTGAAAGTTTGTATGTAGGGGACTTACTGTATCTTGAAGTGCTGTTAACTTGGGTTCATATATATTTACAATTGTTACATCTTCTTGGATTGATACCTTGATCATTATGTAGTGTCCTTCTTTGTCTCTTGTAACAGTCTTTATCTTAAAGTGTATTTTTTCTAATATGAGTATTGATACTCTAGCTTTCTTTTGATTTCCATTTTCATGAAAATCCTTTTTCCATCCTCTCACTTTCAGTCTATATGCGTCCCTCAATCTGAAGTGGGTCTCTTGTAGACAGCATATATATGGGTCTTGTTTTAGTATCCTTTCAGCCAGTCTATATCTTTTGGTTGGAGAATTTAATCCATTTATATTTAAGGTAGTTATCTATATGTATTTTCTTATTGTCATTTTGTTAATTGTTTTGGGCTGTTTTTCTGTAGGTCATTTTTCTCCCCTTCCTCTTTTGTTCTCTTCTCTTGTGATTTGATTACTAACTTCAGTGTTGTGTTTGGATTCCTTTTTCTTTTTTTGTGTGTGTATCTATTGTAGATTTTTGTTTTGTGGTTACCATGAGGTTTTGATATAACAGTCTCTATATAAACAAGATTGTTTTAAGTTGCTGGCCTTTTCATTTCAAATGCATTTCCAATATCCTGCATTTGTGCTCTCCTCTTCTCATAGTCACTGGTTTTGATATCATATTTGTGTGCAGGTGATTTCCTATATTTACTGTATTTTGACCTTTACTGGTGAGCTTTTCCATTCATAATTTTCTTGTTTCTAGTTGTGGCCTTTTTTGTTTTTTTTTTTCTGCCTAGGGAAGATCCTTTAGCATTTGTTTCAAAGTTGGTCTGTTGGTCCTGAATTGTCTTAGGTTTTTCTTGTCTGTTAAGCTTTTGATTTCTCCATTGAATCTGAATGAGAACCTTGCTGGGTATAGTATTCTTGGTTGTAGGTTATCTCCTTTCATCACTTTCAATACATTGTGCCACTCCCTTCTGGCCTGCAGTTTCTGCTGACAAATCAGCTGATAACCTTATGGGAGTTCCCTTGTATGTTATTTGTTGCTTTTCCCTTGTCACTTTTAATATATTTCCTTTGTCTTTAATTTTTGTCAGTTTGATTACTATGTGTTTCAGCATGTTTCTCCATGGGTTTATCCTGCCTGGGACTCTCTGTGCTTCCTGGACTTGGGTGAATGTTTTCTTGTCCATGTTAGGGAAGTTTTCAGCTATTATTTATTCAAATATTTTCTCATGTGCTTTCTCTTTCTCTTCTCCTTCTTGGAACCCTATAATGCACATGTTAGTGCATTTAATGTTGTCCCAGAGGTCTCCTATACTGTCCTTATTTCTTTTCATCCTTTTTTCTTTATTCTTTTCTTTGGCAGTGATTTCCACCATTCTGTCTTCCAGGTCACTTATCCATTCTTCTGCTTCATTTATTCTGCTATTGATTCCATCTAGTGTATTTTTCATTTCAGTTATTTTATTGTTCATCTCTGTTTGCTTTCTCTTTAGTTCTTCTATGTCTTTGTTAAATATTTCTTGTATCTTCTTGATCTGTGCTTCCATTCTTTTTCCTAGATCTTGTATCATCTTTACTATTATTACTTTGAAATCTTTTTCAGGTAGATTGCCTATCTCCACTTATTTTAGTTGTTATTCTGGGGTTTTATCTTGTTCTTTCCTCTGGGACATATTCCTCAGCTGTCTCATTTTGTCTAACTTTCTGTTATTGCAGTTTCCATTCCACAGGCTGCAGACTTGTAGTTCTTTCTTGTGCTGTCTGTGCACTGGTGGATGAGGCTATCTAAGAGGCTTGTACAGGCTTCCTGGTAGGAGGGAGTGGTACATGTCCAATGGGGGGTGGTGCTTGTTCTTGTCCCTCTGGTGGGCAGGGCTGTGTCATGGATATGTTTATTGGGCACCTCTTTATTCAGGAAGACTTGAAGCAGCCTGTCTGCTGATGGGTGCATCTGTGTTCCTGCCCTGTTGGTTGCTTTGCCTGAGGCATCCCAGCTCTGGAGCCTACAGGCTTTTGGGTGGGGCCAGGTCTTGGTGAGAAAATGGCAGCCTCCAAGAGGGCTCACACCAATGAGTACTCACCAGAACTGCCACCTCCAGTGTCCTTGTCCCTGTAGTGAGACAAATTTGTCCCTCTCCTCCACAGGCAACCCTCCAATACTAGCAGGTAAGTCTGACACTGTCTCTTATGAGGTCACTGCTTTTTTCCCTGTGTCCTTGTGTGCATGAGAGCCTGTGTGCACCCTCCAAAGGTGGGGTTTCTGTTTCCCCCAGACCCGTGGAATTACTAAATCAAACCTCACTGGCCATCAAAGCCAGTTTCTGTGGGGGTTTCTCCTCCTCTTGCCACACCCCCAGGGTGGGGAGCCTGATGTGGGGCTCAGAATTTTCATTCCTGTGGGAGAACTTCTTTGGTATAATTGTTTTCCAGTCTATGGGTTACCCACCCAGGGTGTATGGAATGTGATTTTATCACATTAGCGTCCTTCTTACCATCTTGTTGTGGTTTCTTCTTTGTCTTTGGATGTAGGGTATCTGTTTTGATAAGTTCCAGCATTAGTTTGTTAGTTGTTGTTCAGTAGTTAGTTGTGATGTTGGTGTTTCCATAAGAAGGTGTGAACTCATATCCTTCTAATCTGCCATCTTGCCTCACTCCTCTGGAATCAATTTTCTTGATGAGAAACCCTATCATAGAAGCTGAGGAGTTAAACAAATAAGTCAGAATTTATTCTCTATCCATTAGTACTCCTTTATATCTCTTTTCTGTCTTGTCAGTGTTCTAAGCCTTGATCACACAGAGTATGTACAGTTCATAAAGCTTCAGGAGGATTCCTACTATGAATTTATGATAGTTAACTCTTTTGGATCACAAAACATATATTTATGTTGTCTCTGATTATGTCTCTAATTATAAGTCAGCCTTCTGTAGTAGCTATTTGGTTGGCCAAACTGTTCTTTCATTTATTTATTTTATTTTATTTTATTGTTTTCTGTAAGATGCCTCTAGTACCACTTAGTTGTCTTTAACTTCATTCAAAACAATTTTGTTATATTGTATGTGACTTCTGTCGTATCAGTGTGCATTTAAAAAAAGGACTTCAAAATGGGTAAATTTTTGCGTAGCCATTTTAATATTGAAGATGGAAGAAAAAAAGCAACATTTTTGGCATATCATGCTTTATTATTTCAAGAAAGGTAAAAATGCAACTGAAATACAAAAAAAGACTTGTGCAGTGTATGGAGAAGATGCTGTGACTGATTGAATGGGTCAAAAGTGGTTTGTGAAGTTTCATGCTGGAGATTTCTCACTTCATGGTTGGGTAGACCAGTTGAAGTTGATAGCGATCAAATTGAGACATTAATTGAGAATGATCAATGTTATACCACAAGGGAGATAACCGACATACTCAAAATATTCAAATCAAGTGTTGAAAATAATTTGCACCAGCTTGGTTATGTTCATCATTTTGATCTTTGGGTTCCACACAAGTTAAGCAAAAAAACTTTCTTAACCATATTTCTGCATGCAATTCTCTACTTAAATGTAATGAAAATGTTCTGTTTTTAAAACAGATTGTGATGGGCGATGAAAAGTGGATACTATAAAATAATGTGGAATGGAAGAGATCATGGGGCAAGTGAAATGAACCACCACTAACCACACCAAAGGCTGGTCTTCATCCAAAGAACGTGATGTTGTGTATATGGTGGGATTGGAAGGGAGTCCTCTATTATAAGCTCCTTCCAGAAAGCCAAACAATTAATTCCAACAAGTACTGCTGCCAATTAGACCAACTGAAAGCAGCATTTGATGAAAAACATCCAGAATTAGTCAACAGAAAATACATAATCTTCCATTAAGAAATGCAAGACTGCATGTTTCTTTGATGACCTGGCCAAAACTGTTACAGCTTGCCTTGGAAGTTATGATTCATCTTCTGTATTCACCAGATATTGCACCTTTGGATTTCCATTTATTTAGGTCTTTACAAAATTCTCTTAATGAAACCAATTTCAATTCCCTGGAAGAATGTAAAAGACACCTGGAACAGTTCTTTGCTCAAACAGATAAAAAAGTTTTGGGAAGATTGAATTATGAAGTTGTCTGGAAAATGGCAGAAGGTAGTGGAACAAAAGAGTGAATACGGGAGGTAGTGGTGTGATGAACTGGGAGATTGGGATTGACATATATACACTAATATGTATAAAATGGATAACTAATAAGAACCTACTCTATAAAACATAAATAAAATAAAATTCAAAAAAAAGGTGAATATGTTGTTCAATAAAGTTCTTGGTGAAAATAAAAAATGTGGCTTTGATTTTTACTTAAAAACCGAAGGCACTTTTTGGCCAACCCAATACATTAATTCTGCTGGCTGGGCATGAAAAACTCCTATGATGATAGAAAGCTAGTGTGACTTCTAAGATGTTGTCTGCATATTAGAGGAATCTGACTCCCTTAGAATTGAATGAAGGAAGCAATGGCTGGGTAATTCCAAAATTATGAACCAGTTACTTTTCTGAAGTACATTTGTGATTCACGAGTACATGAGATTGTGTACATTTGGAATGAAAAATAGAAAAAAAAAGACAATGTAGTTCCAATGCTAACAATAAAAAAGAAAAATATAAGAAATGTAAAGTATTTTATTAATACTTTATTTATATATAAATGCTGGTTGTTTCAAAAGGAATAGTTGGTTATTATTACAGAAGAATAAAGGAATCTAGGAATATATATATTTTTCAGATTCTGAAGCATCTTCTGGGTACTTATGTTTCTGGAATTTAATGTTGCTGGTTTTTTATTGTTAATTTCAGTTCAAAACTCAATGCTTTCTTTTTCCTAGAGATGGGAGTGTAATTTTAACCATCCTTGTCATTTGTAATCACAATTAGGGTCCTTTTTGAATCATAAATAGTAACAGTTGCATTTATCAAATATATAACATTTGTCAAAACACTGTACTAAGCACTTTTATATTAATTGTCTCCTTTAATCCTGACGATGATCCAATAAGTGGAGTGTTAGTTTACTAATTTTGCATATGAGGAAACTGAAGCTCAGAGAAAGGATAAACAACTTGTCCAAGGGTACTGAATCTTAAAAAGTAGAGCTGGGAGTTATAACCTAAATCATCTGACTCCAAATCCTGTGTTCCAACCTCTGCACTAAACTGTCTCACAAATAGAATGAAAATAAGAAAAAGGACAACTTTAGACAGAAAAGAATTTTTAAAATCTATCTACTTATGTGATAGTTAGAACTTGCCTGAGATAGAATAACTGACTGAGCAAAAGCCTGATGTCTCTCTCTGTGTGCGTGTGTGTGTGTGTGTGTGTGTGTGTGTAGTATTGCAGACACAAGCATACCTCAGAGATACTGCAAGTTCATTTCCAGACCACTGCGATAAAGAAGATATTGCAATAAAGTCAGTCCACAATTTTTTTTTGTTTTCCAGTGCATATAAAAGTTATATTTACACTATACTGTAGTCAATTAAGTGTGCAATAGCATTATGTCTAAAACAACCAAGGTAGATACCTTAATAAAAGCTACTTTATTGCAAAAAATGCTAACTATCATCTGACAATTCAGGGTTACCACAAACCATCAATTTGTAAAAAACCGTAATATCTGTGAAGCACAATAGAAACAAAGTATGCCTGTATTTCCGAATTTGGTTCAAGTGGCCTCAAGGATGTGGGAATAAGGATGAGGTGGAATATGAGAGAGAGAGCAATGTGTAACTATTCATAACTTGATGAGGAGCGGTTCACTATTGCTTTCAATTTGAATGCAGTATTCATTCAGAAAAAAGTAACTTTCTACTTACTGATGGAAATGATGACAGGGACTTTATGATCCTGTTGCTCTTAACTCAGCATGGTGTCTGAGTATAGCATTTTCTAGATATTTTTTCTCAAAGAACTCAGTGCGTCCTGCGGCCATTTCCTATTTAATATCTGTGAGATTAATGGGAAACAAAGGAGGAGGTGCAAATAGAATTATGCATGTTTTACAAATGTAGAACTTGAAATACAAGATAACAAGCTGTTTAGGGTCATAAGACATGTTGTTCTCAT
The DNA here is from genome assembly GCF_011762595.2 of Tursiops truncatus. Lineage (NCBI taxonomy): Eukaryota > Metazoa > Chordata > Mammalia > Artiodactyla > Delphinidae > Tursiops > Tursiops truncatus. Next base: position 59,637,940 of record NC_047055.1, read on the forward strand.
AGTCAAGAATAGTCTAAATCAGAATCTGGAATTTTTGTTGTTGTTAGAAAGAAAAAGAAAACTCTCAGTGTGGGTTTGATAGGAAATTCCTTTGATGTGCTTTATAACGGAGGAAATAATTACAACGAACAAATATTGCTTATAATTATTCTATTTCCTTTTAGTCATTCTTTCTCCTATTCAACAACCCTATGTGGACAGGGATCAAGTCTAACTCTATATTCAAAGAATCTAATAATATTGTACCTTATACGTATTCAGTGTACTTTATACTCATGAACTACCTGTGTGTCAATAATTGCCAGCAGTAGCTGATAGTGAAAGACAACATTCATTAGTTCATCTTTCATCAAATCAAAAAGACTGACTTTCTACTGTGTATCTAGTACTATAAGAAGCACTGATGAAGAGATAGGGGTATGAGATTATGGCCCCTCCTCTCAACAGCTTCCTTCCTATTGAGTGAAGGTAAAGAATATGTTGCATCTATCCATTCACTCATCTCTTAGACATAACTGGAAAAGAAATTCCTAGAAAAGTGACACAACTTAGAAACAAAGGGGTAGGATATTACCTAGTTTAAAAATATGTATATTAATTGGTGTTAATGCACAAAGATCCTTATCTGAATAAAATTAACTAGAGGTGGCAGTGACTTCTGCCCTGTCTAATCCCACAGATGGTTCTGAAATTTGTAATTATTTTATCTGTTTCAGGGATAGGCTGTGGATGTCTGCCAAGTGATAAAAAAAATTCTTTATACTTACGTATTTTACAATTTTCAAAGCAATTTCAATCCATTATTTAATTTAATCCAATCCTCACAATGATGCTATGAAATAGGTAGAACATATATCACAGTGCACTGAAGGCCCTGAGGCACTGCCACACAGCAAACTCACAGGGGTGCCATGGGATAATTTTAATGTTCAGGAAAAACAGTGATCTTCAACACTGAGGTAGTTCAGTGTCAACATTCAATATCAACACATTCCTTTTGATGATATCATATTAGAAGTTGGGTTTATGGTAGTTGGTGTGATAAAAAAACAAGTACTGTATGAAATTCATTACCTATGAACAGGTAATGAGAGTGGTGGTGTGCAATCTAATTGCTGAATTTGAGAAGTTGTACAGCGTCCAATACACACACTCATTCCATTAGTAAGTAATTCTGGTTATATAAGAATAAAATAAAAATGTTTTTCTTTCCATTCATGCATATAGTTTTTTCAAACAGTTAACTAGGTTGTTAGGGCATATATACTTATTAAGTTGTTTGGACATAATTACTTGACAAACAGAGGTGTCAGGTGTTTCTTTGGCCTAAGGGTACCATGAAAAAATTACTGAGACACAAAGGTGATTTTTAATCAGAAAATCTGGGGATCTCGCCATTATCCCAATCTCCAAAGAGATTTAAAAACTCAGAGAACATAAGGGACTTTTTTCATGAGGATCAGAGATGAAACTAGGACCTCGTTATGACTTTATTAAAGTGGAGCACAATGTGCCAGATGGTGAGATGAGGTTCAACAACAGACAAGAGAATTTGAAATAGAGAAATTTGTTACTCACAAGTCTTGGAGGAATTAAATGGCACACCCAAAGGGAACACACGAGGAGGTCAATGCAGAGTACAGACAGAGAAAAGGGCAGGGCCTGTGTACATGCCTTATTAGAGTTCTTGAGTGGAGTTCATTGAGATTCCTGGGCTAGGCCTGGTTTCGTCAATCTAACCAAAAGATCAGGGTTTTGGTAAGCCCCATGGGTGTGTTATCTAAGGTTCACATAAGGCATACAGGCTCTGGGAGGCAGGGGAGACTGTCAATCACAGTGGCTGTTGGGGAAATCATATCAAGAACTTGCATTTGTTTGTGACACTGTGGGCTGCTATATACGACATGCACTTGCATGAGAGGGCTAGTGTTGGTTTAAAGTCCTTATAGGCTGCTTGGCCAAACAAAATGGTTGCCAAGGCAGCAAGACTGTGGGGTAATTTAATTAAACTCTTGACAGACCTTATATTCTGATTCCACTCTAATATTCTTGTCTTCATACTACATTGCTTCCTCTTTATTTATACATTATGGCATCTTGCTTTTATTCGATTGTCCATCATTTATTAATACATCAGGTGTCTGCTTTTGCAGATTTCATCAATGTTTTCAGAGACTAATAAGATAAAGACTTTCCATAAATGATGCATAGGTGAGAAATAGATATATTGCATGTGTATTTGTACTGTATTGCTTAGTGTTTTAAAACTATCTAGAATAAGTAATAGAATAAGTACAGAGCACAAAGTTTCAATAAGTTTCCTATATTTTAATGACAAAACTTGAGGACAGTTTCAGGAGTGGTGTTAGGAACACAAATAGTGCTAGAATCAGTTGCACACAGGTTTCAAGAACTTGATGAAATAGTACTATGAGTGTTTTTAAAAAACATTTAATTGAATTAAATAATATAACTGCAGCAAAGAGATATTCAATAGAACGTGTTTTGTTCTCTTGCAGGGATGTCTTCCTCTTAACTGAAGAGGCAGGATGGTGAATCTCATTATGATTCAGTCTACAGAGCACACAAAAATATATCTAGTTGATGTTTTTTCAGAACAAGTATTAATGAAATGATAAATGAAATGAGTTATATATTATTGTTTAGACCAAATTAATATATTGACCGAAGCTTTCTCTTTTCAACTGATTTTGGCATCTGTAGGCACAGACTCTGTAGTTTGATTGAGGTTATCAATATATTTCAATGAAATGTATTCTTTGAGATAGAGTTACTTTAATAAATTTTAATCTAAAATATAATTCAAAGAAGCTGACCAATCACTTTATGGGAAAACATGACATAAAATTAAAAAAAGTAATATAAGAAAAAAACTACTATTAGTTAGCTATTTTAACTTGGGCTTTCACAGGTTTCTTCATTGCATTTTCAATTTTTAAAAATCCAACAATTAAAGCATCAGTTTAGTTGACATATATATTTGTCACCCAGGTAGGTTCTTTTTCTGATCTCTAACCTGAGCCATACAGAACAAAACAAAACTCCAAATAATCTTAAGGAGCATTACAAAGTTAGTTTCAAAGGTGATATGTAATGAGAAAATCTGGGGAACTCTCTATTATCCAAATCTATAAAGAGATGTTAAAAATCCCTCTGGATTCCTTTAGTTTCCACCAGTCTATAATAGAGAATGGACTAATGTGATATGTGTATTGATACTGTGATCATAACTAGATGAATATATTTTTAAATGGTGGCCATTAACACACCTGAAATATTTAAATTCTATCTTGCACAAATCCACAACCATCATTTTTTTTCCACTAAAAGTGAAGAATTCAATATCAGGGCAGTAGACTAGTTGCACTATGTTTCTCTCCCCATAGCACAAACTACCATGACTAGCTGATTGGCAAAGCCTATGAGTAATCTCTTTTATGTAACTTTCATAAATGCACAAGTACACTGTATCTTAGGATTTTCTGAATGTTTAAGTACAAAGTTTTATAGGCACCACCAAGCCACAAAAAGAAACTCCACAGTAATTTGGCAAAAGAGTTGTTGGAAGCAAAGAAAATTCTCAGTGAAATGGATACTAATCTATGGTATATTTTTTGCCTTATTCTTTCTTTATTGGAGTATAGTTGCTTTACTAATCTATAGTATATTTTTTATAGATCTTTACTGGAGTATAATTGCTTCACAATACTGTGTTAGTTGCTGTTGTACAACAAAGTGAATCAGCCATATGCATACATATACCCCACATCCCCTCCCTTTTAAGCTTCCCTTCCACCCTCCTTACTCCACCCCTCCAGGTCAGTGCAAAGCACTGCGATGATCTCCCTGTGCTATGTGGCAGCTTCCCATCAGCTAACTATTTTATATTTGGTAGTGTATATATGTCATTTCTACTCTCACTTCGCCCAAGGTTCCCCCTCCCCTCACGTGTTCTCAAGTCCATTCTCTATGTCTACATCTTTATTTATACCCTGCCACTAGGATCATAAGTACCATATTTTTTTTAGATTCCATATATATGAGTAGCATATGATATTTGTTTTCCTCTTTCTGACTTACTTCACTCTGAATGACAGACTCTAGGTCCATCCACCTCACTACAAATAACTCAATTTCGTTTCTTTTTATGGCTGAGTAATATTCCATTGTATATATGTGCCACATCTTCTTTATCCATTCCTCTGTTGATGGACATTTACGTGGCTTCCATGTCCTGGCTATTTTAAATAGTGCTGCAATGAACACTATGGTACATGTCTCTTCTTGAATTATGATTTTCTCAGAGTATATGCCAAGTAGTAGGTTTGCTGGGTCATATGGTAGTTCTATTTTTAGTTTTTTAAGGAACCACCATACTGTTCCCCATAGTGGTTGTATCAATTTGCATTCCCATCAACAGTGCAGGGAGGTTCCCTTTTCACTGCACATTTTCCAGAATTCATTTTATCTAGATTTTTTGATAATGACCTTTCTGACTGGTGTGAGGTGATACCTCATTGTAATTTTGATTTGTATTTCTGTAATAATTAGTAATGTTGAGCAACTTTTCATGTGACTCTTAGCCATCTGTATGTCTTCTTTGGTAAAATGTCTATTTAGGTCGTCCAGCCATATTTTAACTGGATTGTTTGTTTTTTTGATACTGAGCTCTATAAGCTGTTTTTATATTTTTGAGTTTAATCCTTTGTTGTTTCATTTGCAAAAAATTTCTCCCATTCTGAGTGTTGTCTTTTCATCTTGCTTATGGTTTTCTTTGCTGGGCAAAAGCTTTTAAGTTTAGTTAGGTCCCATTTGTTCATTTTTGTTTTTACTTTCATTACTCTAGGAAGAGGGTAAAAAAAAATATCTTGCTGTGGTTTATGTCAAAGAGTATTTTTCCTGTTTTCCTCTAAGAGATTTATAGTGCCAGACCTTATATTTAGGTCTTTAATCTATTTGGAGTTTATTTTTGGGTAGGGTGTTAGGTAATGTTCTAATTTCATTCTTTTACATGTAGCTGTCAAGTTTTCCCAGGTCCACATTTTCGATTTCTTTTCCAAATTTGAACATCTGATTTCTTTTTTTTTTAAGATCTTTATTGGAGTATAATTGCTTTACTATGGTGTGTTAGTTTTGCTTTATAACAAAGTGAATCAGTTATACATATACCCATGTTCCCATATCTCTTCCCTCTTGCATCTCCCTCCCTCCTACCCTCCCTATCCCAACCCTCCAGGTGGTCACAAAGCACCGAGCTGATCTCCCTGTGCTCTGTGGCTGCTTCCCACTATCTATTTTACCTTTGGTAGTGTATATATGTCCATGCCACTCTCTCACTTTGTCACAGCTTACCCTATCCCCTCCCCATATCCTCAAGTCCATTCTCTAGTAGGTCTGTGTGTTTATTCGCATCTTACCCCTAGGTTCTTCATGACCTTTTTTTCTTCTTAAATTCCATATATATGTGTTAGTATATGGTGTTTGTATTTCTCCTTCTGACTTACTTCACTCTGTACAACAGACTCTAGGTCCATCAACCTCACTACAAATATCTCAATTTCATTTCTTTATATGGCTGAGTAGTATTCCATTGTATATATGTGCCACATCTTCTTTATCCATTCATCCAATGATGGACACTTAGGTTGCTTCCATGTCCTGGCTATTGTAAATAGCACTACAATGAACATTTTGGTACATGACTCTTTTTGAATTATGGTTATCTCAGGGTATATGCCCAGTAGTGGGATTGCTGGGTCGTATGGTAATTCTATTTTTAGTTTTTTAAGGAACATCCATACTGTTCTCCAAAGTGACTGTATCAATTTACATTCCTACCAACAGTGCAGAAGTGTTTCCTTTTCTCCACACCATCTCCAGCATTTATTATTTCTAGATTTTTTGATGATGGCCATTCTGACCAGTGTGAACACTCCCTTACACCATACAAAAAAATAAACTCAAAATGGATTAAAGACCTAAATGTAAGGAAAGACATTATCAAACTCTTAGGGGAAAACATAGGCAGAACACTCTATGACGTAAACCACAGAATGATCCTATTTGACCCACCTCCTAGAGAAATGGAGATAAAAACAAAAATAAACAAATGGGACCTAATGAAACTTCAAAGCTTTTGCACAGTAAAGGAAACCATAAACAAGACCAAAAAAGATAACACTCAGAATGGGATAAAATATTTGCAAATGAAGCAACTGACAAAGGATTGATCTCCAAGATTTACAAGCAGCTCATGCAGCTCAATAACAAAAAACAAACAACCCACTCCAGAAATGGGCAGAAGACTTAAATAGATATTTCTTCAAAGAAGATATACAGATTGCCAACAAACACATGAAAGAATGCTCAACATCATTAATCATTAGAGAAATGCAAATCAAAACTACAATGAGATATCATCTCACACCGGTCAGAATGGCCATCATCAAAATATCTAGAAACAGAGCCACTTACTGAAGAGGCTGTCTTTCATCCTCTGTATGTTCTTGGCTCTCTTGTCATAAATTATATGACAAATATATGTGCATGGGTCTCTCTCTGGGCTTTCTATCCTGTACCATTGATCTATATATCTGTTTTTGGCCAATAACATACTCTCTTGAATACTGTATCTTTGTAGTATAGTTTGAAGTCAGGGAGCCTGATTCCTCCAGCTCCAGTTTTCTTTCTCAAGACTGCTTTGGCTATTCGGGGTCTTTTTTGTTTCTATATGAACTGTAAATTTTTTTGTTCTAATTCTATAAAGATTACCATTGGTAATTTGATAGGGATTGCATTGAATCTGTAGATTGCTTTGGGTAGTATAGTCATTTTCACAATATTCATTCTTCCAATGAAAGAACATGGTATATTTCTCCATCTGTTTATGTCATCTTTGATTTCTTTCATCAGTGTTTTACAGTTTTCTGAGTACAAGTCTTTCACCTCCTTAGATAGTTTTATTCTGAGGTATTTTGTTCTTTATGTTGCGATGGTAAATGAAATTGTTTCATTAATTTCTCCTTCTGATTTTTCATTGTTAGTGTATAGAAATGCCAGAGATTTCTGTTAATTAATTTTGTATCCTGCAACCTTACCAAATTCATTGATTAGTTCTAGTAGCTTTCTCATGGTCCCTTTAAGATTTTCTATGTATAATATCATGTCAGCTGCAAACAGTGATAGTTTCACTTCTTCCTTTCCAATTTTGATTCTTTTTATTTCTTTTTCTTCTCTGATTGCTGGTGTAGGACTTCCAAAACTATGTTGAATAAGAGTGGTGAGAGTGGGCAACATTGTCTTGTTCCTGATCTTAGAGGAAATTATTTTAGTTTTTCACCATTGAGAACAATGTTAGCTGTGGGTTTGTCATATATGGCCTTTATTATGTTGAGGTAGGTTCACTCTATGCCCATATTCTGCAGAGTTTTTCTCATAACTGGGTGTTAAATTTTGTCAAAAGCTTTTTCTGCATCAATTGAGATGATTATATGGTTTTTATTCCTTAATATATTAATATGGTGTATGACATTGATTGATTTGCATATATTGAAGAATCCTTGCATCCCTGGGATAAATCCCACTTGATCATGGTCTATGATCCTTTTAATATGTTGTTGGATTCTGTTTGCTAATATTTTGTTCAGGATTCTTGCTTCTATGTTCATCAGCAATATTGGTCTATAATTTTCCTTTTTGTGATATTTTTCTGGTTTTGGTATCAGGGTGATGGTGGCTTTGTAGAATGAATTTGGGGGTGTTCCTCCCTCTGCCATTTTTTGGAAGAGTTTGAGAAGGATTGGTGCTAGCTCTTCTTTAAATGTTTGGTAGAATTCATCTGTGAAGCCATCTGGTCCTGGATTTTGTTGGAAAATTTTTAATTCCAGTTTCAATTTCATTACTTGTGATAGGTCTGTTTATATTTCCTAATTCTTCCTGGTGCAGTATTGGAAAATTGTACTTTTCCAAGAATTTGTCCATTTCTTCATTGTTGTCAAATTTATTGGCATATAGTTGTTTGTAGTAGTCTCTTATAATCCTTTGTATTTCCGTAGTGTCAGTGTGATTTCTCCTTTATCACTTCTAACTTTATTGATTTGCGTGCCCTCCCAATTTTTCTTCATGAGTTTGGCTAAGGGTTATCAATTTTGTTTATCTTCTCAAAGAACCAGCTTTTAGTTTTATTGAGCTTTGCTATTGTTTTCTTTGTTTCTATTTAATTTATTTCTGCTCTGATGTTTATGATTTCTTTCCTTCTACTGACTTTGGGTTTTCTTTGTTGTTTCTCTAGTTGCTTTAGGTGCAGGGTTAGATTGTTTACTTGAGAGTTTTATTGTTTCATGAGGTGAGATTGAATTGCTATCAACTTCCCTCTTAGAACTGCTTTTGTTGCATCCCATACGTATTGGGTCATCATGCGTACATTGTCATTTGTTTCTATGTATTTTTTAATTTCTTCTTTGATTTCTTCAGTGATTTCTTGGTTATTTGGTAGTGCATTGTTTAGCTTCCATGTATTTGTGGGTTTTTTCAGTTTTTTTTTTTTACTCTAACTGATTTCCAATCTCATAGCTCTGTGGTCAGAAAAGATGCTTGATATGATTTCAATTTTCTTCAATTTTTGAGGTTTGATTTGTGACCCAAGATGTGATCTATCCTGGAGAAGTTCCATGCACATTTGAGAAGAAAGAGTATTCTGCCACTTTCGGGTGGAATGTTTTATAAATATCAATTAAATCTAGCTGGTTTATTGTGTCATTTAAAGTCGTGTTTCCTTATTTATTGACTGTTTGTATGATCTGTCCATTGGTGTAAATGGGGTGTCAAAGTTCCCTACTATAATTGTTTTACTGTCGATTTCCCCTTTCATGGTTATTAATATATGACTTATGTATGAAGTTGCTCCTATGTTGGGTGCATAATCATTTATAATTGCTATATTTTCTTCTTGGATTGATCCCTTGATCATTATGTAGTGTCCTTCCTTATCTCTTGTAACAGACTTTATTTTAAAATCTATTTTATCTGATATGAGTATTGCTACTCCAGCTTTTGATTTCCTCTTGCATGGAATATCTTTTTCTGTCCCTTCCCTTTCAGTATGTATATGTCCCTAGGTCTGACCTGTGCCTCTTGTAGACAGCATATATATGGGTCTTATTTTTGTATCCATTCAGCCAGTCTGTGTCTTTTGTTTGGAGCATTTAATCCATTTACATTAAAGGTTATTATTGATTTGTATGTTCCTATTACCATTTCCTTAATTGTTTTTGTGGGTCTTTTCCTTCTCTTGTGTTTCCCACCTAGAGAAGTTTCTTTAGCATTTGTTGTAAAGCTGGTGTGGTGGTGCTGAATTGTCTTAGCTTTTGCTTGTCTGTAAAGCTTTTGATTTCTCTGTCAAATCTGAATGAGATCATTGCTGGGTACAGTAATCTTCATTGTAGGTTTTTCTCTTTCAGCACCTTAAGTATATCTTGACACTCCCTTCTTGTCTGCAGAGGTTCTGCTGATAAATCAGCTGATGACCTTATGGGGATTCCTTTGTATGTTATTTTTAGTTTTTTCCCTTGCTGCTTGTAATATTTTTTTTAATTTAATTTTGTTAGTTTGATTAATGTATGCCTTGTTGTGTTTCTCCTAGGGTTTATCCTGTATGGGACTCTCTGTGCTTCCTGGACTTGGGTGAGTATTTCTGTTCCCATATTAGGAAATTTTTCCACTCTAATCTTTTCAAATATTTTCTCAGACCCTTTCTTTTTCTCTTCTTCTTCTGGGACCCCTATAATTCGCATGTTGTTGAGTTTAGTGTTGCCCCAGAAGTCTTGGAGATTGTCTTCATTTCTTTTCATTCTTTTTTCTTTATTCTGCTCCTTGGCATTTATTTTCACCATTTTGTCTTCCAGCTCACTTATTCGTTCTTCTGCCTCAGTTATTCTGTTATTGATTCCTTCTAGTGTATTTTTCATTTCAGTTATTGTGTTGTTCCTTTCTGTTTGTTTGTTCTTTAGTTCTTCCAGATCTTTGTTAAACATTTATTGTATTTTCTCAATCTGTACCTCCATTCTATTTCCAAGATTCTGGATCATGTTTACTGTCATTACTCTGAATTCTTTTTCAGGTAGATTTCCTATTTCATCTTCATTTATTTGGTCTTGTAGGATTTTACCTTGCTCCTTTGTCTGTGACATATTTTTTCTGTCTCATTGTTTTTAACTTAGTGTTTTTAAATGCGAACAGTTCTTCATGTGGATTGATTGTTCATTAACTAATCCCTTCAGTTTTTGTTGGGGATTTAAGCACATTAGGAATTTTTAAAAGCAAAATATGTGAAGTGAAATTTAGAATTCTTCATTGTGTTTTCTTTTATACTTAGATTATTTTTCTACCCTGTGCTGAAATAGGTCTTTGAAAAGGCAAAGGGAAAGCATGATTCAACATAAATGAGTTTTACTTCATATCGAGTTTTTCAGAAATGACTAACGTGACATAGTGATGCTAGACCACGTTGGCTTTTGTCATTTCTCATGCCATAAATAGTACTAGTCACAATAAATAGATCTTATTTTGTTGTGTAAAATATAATTTGGATGCTAAATACACAGCTTTTGCATTGTTGGCAAAATACTTAGATTTAGCTCTTCTTTGGGAACCAACAGGCTTCAGAAAGTGGAGACTGATTTTAATGGTTGATTTTGGAGGTAATTCACCAGTAATGGAATCTAGCTCTAGGAAAGGGGTACTAAACTTATTACTATTTTTTAATTTTATGGATGTAGTCACCAAAAACTCATTTCTTTCCAAGACCAATATTATGCATAAAATTAACCACTGGGAATGAAATCAATAATAGTAATATCCAGCAAATCTTTATGCTTGAGATTACATTAAAAGGTGTGTCTAGGTCAGTGTGTTTCTCTCTTTCTTATGGTGGTTCTGATCATGACACTAGAATTTTAACATTTATAAGCATACTGCTTCTAAGGAAAAAAAATTCACAGTGTAGCTCACCTGTCTAATCAACACTTGATGTTAGTTTATTTTCACTCAATGGGAAATGTAAGTTCCCAAATTTTAATCCACATAAAGGAATTTCTCTTAAGACAGACTCAAAAATAAATATTCTAAGAGAACCTAAGCATGGCTGTGTTGGGTCATGACATTGGATTTTCCAACTACAGCTTTATCTCTGTCAGATACACCAGAGATATTCTGTGAGAAAGTACAGTAGTCACTTTCCATGATCCACAGAATAGGAATGTCCCTTAAAAATCTTTAATATCTTTTAGAAAATCCCTTATGATCTATCATCCATTAATTTATCTAAGCTCTTCCTAAAACTTCTTAAACTTTCTATGGATTTAATAGAATCCCAGTGATTAAATAGACTGTAGACTTCATTCAATATTATTTATTACTTTCACATTTAGCAGGAAACAGACAAACAAACAAACATAAAACTTAAGCCTCAGAGAGAAGAAATGATTTGCTCACAGACACAAAAAAAAATAATAAAAATACTAAGAGTCCTAGGCCAGGAATTCTGACACACAATCCCATATAGATAGATAGATAGATAGATAGATGATAGATAGATAGATAGATATAAATATAGATGTTTCCTTCTTAATGCTTTATATTTTCTGCTCATACCACCTTTTAGCATTAATAAGTCCCATGTGAATCAGGGGACTAAAACATGTAATGATTTTTAAAAAATTATACATTTGTTTTCAAACTTATTCTTTCATATGTTTTAAAAAACAACATTTTTGCCAATATTTTTAGAGATATATTCAGGGATTTACAATTAAGTGAATTGGTTGTGAGCCTTTTATTTTTGTTATGAAGTTTTGTTTTGTATTTTGACCTGTCTGGTGCTATAAAAGCTTTATTGAAAGTTTATATAAAGGGCAGAAAAACAAATGTAAAAATATTGTTGGAAATTGTTCAATTAGGCAGACTAGCCCTACCCACAGAAAAGCTTCCCTGAAATATTGCAGACAGAAATATTCTCTTATACTGAAGGAGAGTGTACTAGAGACACCTTCCTTTTAATTGGCTGTGTGTTTGGTTAAATTCCTACAGTATAGTTATGTACAATATGTGAATGGGATTGGGGTGAGAAAATAAGACATATTTATGTGTTTGAAGCACTTAACATTTTTTTCACAGATTCAAACAAATAAAAAATGATAAGAGCATAAAACAAAATAATTGAATCCTTGACACTTCACAAAACCTATCATCTATCTATCTATCTATCTATTTATCTATCTTCATCAACATAATCATAATCATCATCATCTATCACAAAATCTATCTAAAAATGGATTTTAGAGCTTGTAGGGAATTTATATTAAGATCATCTAGTTCAACCTGAGACCTACGTTCTTTCTATCTGTAGAATTCTATCACAAACTTGGCATCAAATCCAGAAAATAACTAGGAAATCTTGACTTTGTCATCTCCTTTCAAAGTTTGATAGTTAAAAATTTTGAAAAAAATATTGCTACTTTCTAAGATGGAAAGAATTTTTTAAGTCTTTAAGTTTTTAGTTTAGAACATTAAATTTTTTCAAATATCTTATACTGGGGAATGCTGAGAATTTTCTTTTTATTCTCTGATCTTTGTCTTGGAACTGAATTATAATATGGAATATGTCATACATGCTGTATCATTTATTTCCTGTGGAACAGTTACTTTTTCATGAATTTTGGGAGTTGGTTCTTCTTCAAGAGTTTCCAATGCATCAAAAAATTCCTCCTCATCACCACTATCTTCCTCAGTTTTATGTTTCCTCAGATTCAGTACTTATATATGATCTTGTATTAAAATAGTCATCTTCCAATGTAGAAAAAGCAGAACATTAAATAATTGTTTAGATTTTCAAAATCTCACTAAAGCTTCCAACTCATTAGTGTTGTAGGCTTTGTAAGGATCTTTCTCTTAAAAGTGAGTCCTGTGTGGCTATTTTTTAAGACTTCCTTTTGGAAATTTTCATATTGGAACTCTATGTATAATTGTAGAAACCACAAGGTCTTTACTTTTAGATTTTACATTTAATTTTGAATTATCCATGTGTTCCATTTTCTTGAACAGTTTCCTTGAGTGCAGTGATTTACATTACCTGTTTTGAAAATAAATATTATTATTGGATATGAAAAGCATTATTATATCACAAAACAATGTACAAAACCATGTAATTGTAATCTTAACTCCTTTTCCCCTTCTCCTTTTAATATGATTGTTTGGTTTGTCACTATCTTTACCTACTTTCCTCCACCTCTCTCAATTCATCCCATCGTGGCTACAGAGAGTGAATAAGAGATCTCACAGATTCCTTTTTACAGATAGGGAAGAAAGTTGTATTAAGTTGGGTCCAAGGTAACTCCTTTGGTGATATTCATATAAGTATATTTGTATTCTTTCCCTTTCAATTCACTGAAGCCTCTGAATGATTGCTGATTCTGGAGGCATCATATAACATTTATTGGACACATAGTATATGTAAGATATAGTGGACTACATCCTGAAAATACAATGATCTAAAGCATGGTCCCTATTCTGAGGTAGCTTACAGACAGGACACACAAATATGGCAAACTAAATAATAACTTAGGTTGACTGCATACCCATATCAGTCTTTTAAAACACTGAGCTCATGTTCTCTGTAGATTATTCACAAATATAAATTAGATACATTATAACTCATGAATAAAATGTTTAGTATTTTGTTTTCATACCCAATGTATTTTTTCTTTCATATGATATGCTTGGAAGGATATTGTTCTAGGGATAGTGGAAAAGTAGTTGTGGTTTAGGAGACCTGAAGAGGGCAGGCTTTTAAGAGAAATTAAAGAACCTACAGTCATTTCCCCCTTCCCAAATTATTGCTATTTATATATTTTTGAATTATTTACACATATAGTTTATAAATTATATATATATATATTTACCCCAGACACAATTTCATGCAATTTTCTTTATTTTACAGATAAAAAAGTAAGTTACAGATCAACAAAATAACTTAACAAGGTCACACAGTGAGCTAATGATAATATTCATATAATTATTTAAGCTTAGAAAGCATTTTCACTTTATTTCATTTGCCTCTAACCAAATTTTTTAGAATTATTGACCTTACTTTAGAGGAAACTGAGGTGTGAAGACTTGAAAACCACTAAGCTAAATTGTGTTTAAATTCTTAAACCCACATCTGTTTATTCCAAAGCCATTCTCTTTCCACTTTATCAAAGCTGTCAATACCACTCAAGCTCACCCCTACCTAAAATCTCAAATAGGCTCTACAGAAAATAGAACTTAGTACTTCTCACTCATAGTCCAGTGCTCTTCCCCAGTATCCCACCCTACCCACCTCAGTTAGCTTTTATTGAGTAAGAGAAATTTGATACCAATGCAGAATGAAAACTCCTGCTTCCATGATCCACAGTTTTGGGCAAACTGATGATCACAGGGATTACAACATCAAGAAGTTAAATAGTGTGTCACTCCAGCCACCCATACTAACTCTGCAAGACATGGAGCAACACAAGCTTGTGCACTAGAAAAGGAGGGTGGGACCAGAGATACCATGATGACCCAAGGCTGGATCATTTGTCACCCCTGAGTTTCCCACACCAAAAGGGCACAGAAATTATTGCTAAGTTAGCTGAGTCAGGAGGGGACAGAAACATTTCAGTAATATATAGGAAACCCATGAGCTGGTGCTCTCCTTGAGTGAAAGTCTGGCAGCAAGATTGTTAGGCTGGAGGTTGGGTAACACGCGGGAAGAGGAGGGGTCCCTACCTTTTAAATGCAATTATTTTTTATATGGAATATTAATAAATGTCAGCACAAAAATCAGCATCATATTTCGGGAAATTTGTAATTAACTTAAAAAAAACTAACATATCCTATTTAACCTGGTGAGGATTATTTCAATTATGTCTGCTCTCATATCTTTCTCCAGTTATACGTTTATTGTTTTAGCTTCTTTAATGTTCACTTAATAATTTTCTGGGCCCTTCTCTTCCAAGGCACATTTCCCTCATTTCCCTTTAAAGAAACATTGATATATATATATATATATATATATATATATATATATATATATATATATATATATATATATATATATATATAAAATGCAGTTTCAATGACTCCCCATAGTTCAGGGTTGACAAGACATGAAGTATTCAAAAGGGGGGAATCTCAGTCAGCACAAACATTCAAGCTTATTGAAAGCTAGACCTTCAGGCAGAGCTTTCATTTCTCTTCCTTCCTTTCTTCCTTTTCTTTCTTTCTTTCTTTCTTTCTTTCTTTCTTTCTTTCTTTCTTTCTTTCTTTCTTTCTTTCTTTCTTTCTTTCTTTCTTTCTTTCTTTCTTCTTTCTTTCTTTTTTTTTTATTGGAGTATACTTGCTTTACACAATTGTGTTAGTTTGTGCTGTACAGCAAAGTGAATCAGCCATACATAAACATATATCCTCTCTTTTGGATTTCCTTCCCATTTAGGTCACCACAGAGCACCAAGCAGTTTCCTGTGCTATACATAGGTTCTCATTAGTTATCTATTTTATACATAGTAGTGTACATATATGTATCAATCCCAATCTTTCAATTTATCCCAACCCTCATTACCCTCTTGGTATCCATATATGTTTGTTCTCTACATCTGTGTCTCTATTTCTGCTTTGCAAATAAGTTCATCTATACTATTTTTCTAGATTTCACATATATGCATTAATATACAATATTTGTTTTTCTGTATCTGAATTACTTCACTCTGTATGACAGTCTCTATGTCCATTCAAGTTTCTGCAAATGACACATTTTCATTCCTTATTATAGCTGAGTAATATTCCATTGTATATATGTACCACATCTTCTTTATCCATTCCTCTGTTGATGGACATTTAGGCTGCTTCCATGTCCTGGTTATTGTAAATAGTGCTGCAATGAACACTGGGATGCATGTGTCTTTTTGAATTATGGTTTCTCTGGGTATATGCCCAGGAGTGGGATTGGCTGGGTGATATAGTAGTTCTAGTTTTAGTTTTTTTTTTGTTGTTGTTACATAAAGTTCTTTTATTTATTTATTTTTTAACATCTTTATTGGAATATAATTGCTTTACAATGGTGTGTTATTTTCTGCTTTATAACAAAGTGAATCAGTTATACATATACCCATGTTTCCATATCTCTTCCCTCTTGCATCTCCCTCCCTCCCACCCTCCCTATCCCACCCCTCTAGGTGGTCACAAAGCACCGAGCTGATCTCCCTTTGTTATGCGGCTGCTTCCTACTAGCTATCTATTCTACGTTTGGTAGTGTATATATGTCCATGCCACTCTCTCACTTTATCACAGCCTACCCTTCCCCCTCCCCACATCCTCAAGTCCATTCTCTAGTAGGTCTGTGTCTTTATTACTGTCTTACCCCTAAGTTCTTCATGACGATTTTTTTTTTGTCTTAGATTCCATATATATGTGTTAGCACATGGTATTTGTTTTTCTCATTCTGAATTACTTCACTCTGTATGACAGACTGTCAGTTTTAAGGAAGATTCATAGTGTTCTCCATAGTGGACTCTATCAAATTACGTTCCCACCAACAGTGTAAGAGGGTTCCCTTTACTCCACACCCTCTCCAGCATTTATTGTTTGTAGATTTTTTGATGACAGCCATTCTGACCAGTGTGAGATGATACTGCATTGTAGTTTAGATTTGCATTTCTCTAGTAATTAGTGATGTTGAGCATCTTTTCATTTGTTTCTTGGTCATCTGCATGCTTTTTGACTGGGTTGTTTGTTCTTTGATATTGAGCTGCATGAGATGTTCATATATTTTGGAGATTAGTCCCTTGTCAGTTCCTTTCATTGCAAATACTTTCTTTCATTCTGAGGGTTGTGTTTTTGTATCTATGGTTTCCTTTGCTGTGCTAAAGCTTTTACATTTCATCAGGTTCCGTTTCTTGATTTTTTTTAATTTTCATTAAACTGGGAGGTGGGTCAAAAATGATCTTGCTGCAATTTATGTCAGAGTGTTCTGCCTATGTTTTCCTGTAAGAGTTTTATAGTATCCGGCCTTACATTTAGGTCTTTAATCCATTTTGAGTTTATTTTTGTATATGGTGTTAGGGAGTGTTCTAATTTCATCTTTTACATGTAGCAGTCTAGTTTTCCCTGCACCATTTATTGAAGAGACTGTCTTTTCTCCATTGTATATTCTTGCCTCCTCCTTTGTAATAGATTAGGTGACCATATGTGCGTTGGTTTATTTCTGAGATTTCTATCCTGTTCCATTGATCTATATTTCTGTTTGTGTGCCAGTACCATACTATCTTGATGACCTTAGCTTTGTAGTATATTCTGAAGTCAGGGAGCCTGATTTTTCCCTTCCATTTTTGTTTCTCAGATTGCTTTTGCTATTCAGGGTATTTTGTGTTACCATACAAATTGTAAAATTTTTCACCTAATTCTGTGGAAAATGCCATTGGTAATTGGATACGGATTGCATTGAATCTGTGATTGCTGAGCATAGTGCAGTCATTTTCACAATATTGATTCTTCCAACCCAAGAACAAGGTATATCTCTCCATCTGTTTGTGTCGTCTTTGATTTCTTTCACCAGTATCTTATAGTTTTCTGGTCTTTCACCTCCCGACGTAGGTTTATTCCTAGGAATTTTATTTTTTTTTTGCAGTGGTAAAGGAGATTGTTTCCTTAATTTCTCTTTCTGATCCTTCATTGTTAGTGTATAGGAATGCAGGAGATTACTGTGTATTAATATCCTGCAAATTTACTAAACTCATTGATTATTTCTAGTAATTTTCTGGTGGCATGTTTAGGATTTTCTATGTATAATATCATGTCATCTGCAGTGACAGTTTTACTTCTTTTCTGATTTGTATTCCTTTTATTTCTTTTTCTTCTCTGATTGCCATGGTTATGACATCCAAAACTATGTTGAATAACAGTGGCCAGGGTGGACATCCTTGTCTTCTTCCTGATATGAGAGGAAGTGTTTTCAGTTTCTCACCATTGAGAATGATGGTAGCTATGTGTTTGTGGATATGGTCTTTATTATGTTGAGGTAGATTTCCTTTATGCCCACGTTCTGGAGAGTTTTTATCATAAATGGGTGTTGAATTTTATCAAAAGCTTTCTCTATATCTATTGAGATGATCATATGGTTTTTATTCTTCAATTTGTTAAGATGGTGTATCGCATTGATTGATTTGCATATGTTGAAGAATCCTTGCATCCCTGGGATAAATCCCACATGATTATGGTGTATGATCCTTTTAATGTGTTGTTTGATTCAGTTTGCTAATATTTTGTTAAGAATTTTTGCATCTATGTTCATCAGTGATATTGGCCTGTAATTTTCTTTTTTGTGATATATTTTTCTGGTTTTGGTATCAGGGTGATGGTGGCTTTGTAGAATGAATTTGGGAGTGCTCCTCTCTCTGCCATTTTTTGGAAGATTTTGAGGATAGGTGTTAGCTCTTCTCTAAGTGTTTGATGGAATTCGCCTGTTAAGCCATCTGGTCTTGGACTTCTGTATATTGCAAGAATTTTAGTCACAGTTTTTATTGCAGTACTTGTGATTGGTCTGTTCATATTTTCTATTTATTCCTGGTTCAGTCTTGGAAGGTTGTAATTTTCTAAGAATTTGTCCATTTCCTCCAGGTTTTCCATTTTATTGGCATATAGTTTCTTGTAGTCGTCTCTTATGATCCTTTGTATTTCTGTGCTGTCAGTTGTAACTTCTCCTTTTTAATTTCTAATTCTATTGATTTGAGTCCTCTCCCTTTTTTTCTTTATGAGTTTGGCTAGAGTTTTATCAATTTTTTCCTTCTCAAAGAACGAGCTTTTAGTTTCATTGAGCTTTGCTATTTTTTCTTTGTTTCTAGTTCATTTATTTCTGCTCTGTTTTTTGTAATTTCTTTCCTTCTACTAACTTTGGGTTTTGTTTGTTCTTCTTTCTCTAGTTGCTTTAGATGGAAGGTTAGGTTGTTTATTTGAGATTTTTCTTGTTTTTTGAGGGAGGATTTTATTGCTATAAATTTCCATCTTAGAACTCTTTTTGTTGCATCCCATAAGTTTTGGGTCAGTGTGTTTTCGTTGCGATTTCCTTCTAGGTATTTTTTGATTTCCCCTTTGATTTACTCAGTGATCCACTGGTTATTTAGTAACCTCCATGTGCTTTTGTTTTTTACAGTATATTTTTCCTGTAATTGATTTCTAGTCTCATAGTGTTGTGGTCAAAAGAGATGTTTGATACAATCCCCATTTTCTTAAATTTACCGAAGCTTAATTTTTGACTCAAGATATGATCTATCCCAGAGAATGTTCTGGGTGCACTTGAGAGGAAAGATTATTCTGCTACTTTCAGGTGGAATGTCCTATAAATATCAATTAAGTCTGTCTCAACTAATGTGTCATTTAAGACTTTTGCTTTCTTATTAATTTTCTGTCTGGATGATCTATCTTTTAGTGTAAGTGGAGTGTTAAAGTCCCACACAATTATTGTGTTACTGTCAATTTCCTCTTTTATGGCTGTTAGCTTTTGCCTTATGTATTGAGGTGCTTTTATGTTGGGTGCATAAATATTTACAATTTTTATATCTTCTTCTTGAATTGATCCGTTGATCATTATGTAGTGCTCTTGTCTCTTGTAATAGTCTTTAATTTAAAGTCTATTTTGTCTAATATGTGTATTGCTACTCCAGCTTTCTTTTGATTTCCATTTGCATGGAATGTCTTTTTCCATCCCCTCACTTTCAGTCTGTATGCATCCCCAGGTCTGAAGTGGGTCTCTTGTAGACAGCATATATATGGGTGTTGTTTCTGTATCCATTTAGCCAGTCTGTGTCTTTTGGTTGGAGCATTAAATCCATTTACATTTAAGATAATTATCAATATGTATGTTCCTATTACCATTTTCTTAATTGTTTACTGTTTGTTTTTGTAGATCTTTTTCTTCTTTTGTGTTTCCCTCCTAGAGAAGTTCCTTTAGCATTTGCTTTAGAGCTGGTTTGCTTGTGCTGAATTCTCTTATCTTTTGATTGTCTGTAAAGCTTTTGATTTCTCCATCAATTCTGAATGAGAGTCTTGTTGTGTAGGGTAATCTTTGATGTAGGTTTTTCCATTTCATCAGTTTTTTGTGTGTGTGTGTGTGGTATGCGGGCCTCTCACTCTTGTGGCCTCTCCCATTGCGGAGCACAGGCTCTGGATGTGTAGGCTCAGCGGTCATGGCTCATTGGCCCAGCCGCTCTATGGCATGTGGGATCTTCCCAGACCAGGGCACGAACCCTTGTCCCCTCCATTGGCAGGCGGACTCTCAACCACTGCACCACCAGGGAAGCCCCCATTTCATCACTTTAAATATATCCTGACACTCCTTTTTGGCCTGTAGAGTTTCTGCTGTAAAATCAGCTGATATCTTTATGAGGATTCCCTTGTATTTTATTTGTTACTTTTCCCTTGCTGTTCTTAATATTTTTTCTTTGTATTTAATTTTTGATTGTTTAATTAATATGTGTCTCGGGATATTTCTTCTTGGGTTTATCCTGTATGGGACTCTGCACTTCCTGGCTTTGATTGACTATTTCTTTTCCCATGTTAGGGAAGTTTTCGACTATAATCTCTTCAAATGTTTTTTCATATCCTTTTCCTTTTTCTTCTTCTTGGACCTCTTTAATTTGAATGTTGGTGCATTTAATTTTGTCCCAGAGGTCTCTGAGACTGTCCTGAATTATTTTAATTCCTTTTTCTTTATTCTGTTCCATGGCAGTTATTTCCTCCATTCTATCTTCCTGCTCACTTATCTGTTCTTTTGCCTCGGTTATTCTGCTATTGATTCCTTCTTGTGTCTTTTTAATTTCAGTTATTGTGTTTTTCATCACTGTTTGTTCATTCTTAATTCTTCTAAGTCTTTGTTAAATATTGTTTTGTATCTTTTCAATCAGTTCCTCCGTATTTTTTCCAAGGTGTTGGATCACCTTTAATATCATTACTCTAAATTTTTTTTCAGGTAGATTGCCTATTTCTTCTTCATTTATTTGGTCCTGTGGGTTTTACCTTGCTCCTTCATCTGCAACATATTTCTCTGTCATCTCATTTTTTTTCTAACTTACTGTGTTTGTGGTCTCTTTTCCACAGGATGCAGGGTCTTACTTCCTCTTGTTTCTGTTCTCTGTCCCTTGGTGGGTGAGGTTAGTGCATGTTCTTGTGCAGGCCTCCTGGTTGAAGGGACTGGTGTCTGGCCTCTGGTGGGTGGTGCTGTGTCTTTTCCCTCTGATAGGCAGAGCTGCATCAAGTCATGTGTTTTGGGGTGTCTGTGAGCTTAGTATTACTTTAAGCAGCCTGTCTGCTGAAGAGTGGGGCTGTGTTCTTGTCTTGCTGGTTATTTGGCATGAGGTGTCCAGCACTGGCAGGCAGTTTGGTGGAGCCAGGTCTTGGTGTTGAGATGGATACATTATAATTCAACAACCTTCACTATCAGACTTTCCATCTGGTTTTCACCTAAATTAGTCTTGAGGGAGTCTTGTCTTGGGCTGAGGCAAGATGAGTAGATTTCCACACACATCCCCCAGAATCTTAAATATTCCTATATGGGTTAAGTCATGTATTTAGTTCAGATGTTTTCAACACCACCTTACTCTCTCAAGGCTGCATCCCTGAAACAACTCTGGTTCTGGAATGTTTCAGTTATGCTACTTTTTGTCATGTTTCTTAATCTCTCAGTGCTTCAGTTTTCACCTGCTTTGATGTGAGCCTTTGTTCCTTCACCTAGGAGGTTTTTGAACCAGTTTTTAGATTTCTTTCATAACAAGTTGTTCCACATGTAGCTGTAGATTTGGTGTGTCTGTGGGAGGAGAGTCAGGGGTCCTATTCCATGCAGGCAGAGCTTTAAAAATATGTAATTATATGTAGCCCTATGGGACCACAAGTGTAAGCTCTGTTGGCCACCAGAGCCAGGTGATCTGGAGTTGTTCCCTGGGTGGCAGTAATGAAAATAGGGGCTCCAGATGAGCATACAATCTCCTTTCTGGGAGACAGCAGCGAGCTATAGCAAAGCACAGAGAGAGAGAGTTCAAAGACAACATTCATAAGTCTATGTTTCCAGAGAGAACCTGTGTAGTCTCTAGATATATGCGAGACCTGAAACCTGCCTCAGAGGTTGAAGCTCCAAGACAAACAAAAGGGGATCTTTCATAGATAGACTGGGGTTGTATTTCAGTCTGCTGTCTGTACAGGGCCCTAGATGTGGTAGCCTCCCAGGAATGGTCTCTATAATTATTACAGTCCCATGGGATCCAGGTACACAAGCCCCTCTGGCCTCCAGAACCAGGTGATCAAGGAATGTCCCCTGTGTTCCAGTTACAAAAATTGAGACACCAGATGTAAATACCAGAGCACCAGATGTAAAAGCTCCTCTCTAGGAGATATTGACACTCTACAGTGTGGTAGAGGGTGAGTATACCTGCTGACTGGAGGGAGGTAGAAGAATACTGCAAAGATAGTGCCCACCAATCAGCATGTCCCTAGATGTGTATTAAATTAGATCCCTCCTCCTCAGGCCTACACTTTAAAATTAGAAACTGAGCCATTCTCACATAAAATCTGGGCACCTCTCAATCAACTGTTTCTGTGGGTGAGTCCGTGCATGAACCCTTTAAGAGCTGCTTCTCAGTTTGTTATACCTTGTGGGTCTCAAAGACATGAACCTGATATGTTTTCAAAGCTAGATGTTTAGCGGGCTTATTTCTCAGGATCAGGTCTTATAAGTTGGTGTTCCCAATGTAGGGGTCAAATTCTTTTCTCCTCAGGGAGTAGCTACAGGTTTTGAGCTCTCTCTCAATTGTGAATTGCTGCTCTGGGGATGGAGATTATAGTGAGATTGTGTCCCAGTTTTCCTACCAGCTTCAGTGTGGCCCCTCTCTCATTTGCCCAAAATGTAGGAGTCACTCAGAGAGTTTTAATTTTTTTTTTCAGAGGAAATTGTTACATATGTAGTTGCAGATCTGGTGTGTCCATGGGATGAGGTAAGTTCAGGATCCTCCTATGTCATCATCTTGAACCAGAACCATGATGTATTTTTGACAGTTTATTTTCTTCCTTTCATGACATTCCCCTGAGCTTTTACTTTTATGTTATACATAGGACTTGGACTCTGTACACATTTCTTACATGTGTTGTTTCTTATTGTAGCATACTGTTTAATGGTTATTAGAATATCATGCTTTATCAAACCATGAAATATGCTCTACCCCTTCTAATATGTAACCACAAACTTTGCTACTAATATCATTCTTAATGTAATTTGTCTTAATTTTATGGCTTGAGTTTCTTAATAATTTTAATAAAAGCTCCTTTTGGCAAGACAGAAAATATTTCATCAATTTAAATTCAATTTAATGGACATTTTCTGAGTGTCTCTTATGTACTAAGTACTGTAGAAGGATACACAGATGAGCAAAAAAAAACATCTCTGCCCTCAAGTAGAAGTGGCAAAGTGTACACAAAATATGTACAAATAATTACAACACAAAACAGAGTGTAATAATGTAAGAGTGGTCTAAAAGTGTTTTTGTATCAATTAGGAAATTATTGTTTAGATCAAATCCAGAAGAATAAGTGGGATTTCAACAAGCTGAGAGGAAAAGATTTCAGGAGAAAAGAATATCATGAACAAATGCAACTTCAGGGAAGCTGGAGAAGAGTAGTCACAACATGGCAAATTATTTGATTTGACTAAAATGCAAGGTAAGAATGCAATATGCAGTAGGTAATAATGCCGAGAGGATAAGATGTTTGGGCCCAATCATTGATACCTTGATTTTTATGTGAAGGACTTTAGACTTAATTCTGTGGTCAATGGAGAGATATTGCATAGTTTCAAATAATTTGGTGACATTATCAAAGAAAACGTTTTAGGGAGATCACTCTGCTCACAATGAATAAGTTGTATTAGAATCATAGACCCATTGAGGAGACATAAAAAATCAGGTCAGAAGAAATTAAGATTGGATGGAGAGGGATAGATGACAGAGAGAATAAAGAATAAGGGATAGAAATAAGGGATATGTTTCATATGCCCATCAATCATTCAATGCATTTCACATTCAAGAGTATTATCTCCAAAAAATAAAGAGTATTATCTCCAGCATTGACCCTGAAAACCAGAATATGTCACATTATGTACTTCTTTCAATGGAAGACAGAAAATTATAGAGTAAGAGAGGTGCATGACAAGTTATGTAGCTACAAAGAAAGCAACACCATTCTGCCCCCCAGAAGATATAATATAAAGATGGAAGAAAGGTTGTATTTATCTTTGGCTACATAATCTACTTTGACAGTGTCTCAGAGAGTATCACTAATCATAGACTCAGAGACTCTTTAGATTTGTTAAGGACCTTGCAGATATTTTAAGCAAATCACTTTATTTTGTTTGTCAAAAAATATTATTAAAGAAGAATGGTGGTTACCAGGGGCTGAAGAGATGCATAAATAGAGAGTTGCTGTGCAATGAATATAATGGTTCAGTCATGCAAGTTTCTAGAGATCTTCTGTGCAAGAATCAATGTGCCTATACTTAACAATACTCTTCTGTACACTTAAACTTTTTAATAGGGTAGATTTCTTTTTTTATATACCACACACTCAGAAAGAAAATTGAATGTCTATTATCTGCTTAACCCTGTGCTAGGTAAAGTAGAGAATATCAAAGTATTTTAAGACATGCTCATTCCTATCATCAAGTTATAGTCGATTAAGAAAACAAAATATGTGTACTTGACTCAAAAGCAAACAATACGATAAATAGATGATAGCATAAGATGAGCTGGTACTCTCTGGGGGGAGTTTTTGAAGTGTATGGAACTTGACACAGCATGTGAGGACTTCGTAAGATGTAGGTAGGTTGACCTTCAAAACTACATGTGAATAGTATTCTTACATTTTTTTCAAAATGCTTCACATCCTCTTATTCAAACATTGTGTAAGGTAAGTTGTACAGGCATTATGATGCCCTTTTTTTTTTTTTTTTTTTTTGCAGTACGCGGGCCTCTAGCTGTAGTGGCCTCTCTCCCGTTGTGGAGCACAGGCTCCGGACGCGCAGGCTCAGCGGTCATGGCTCGCGGGCCCAGCCGCTCCGCGGCACGTGCGATCTTCCCGGACCGGGGCACGAACCCGTGTCCCCTCCATTGGCAGGCGGACTCTCATCCACTGTGCCACCAGGGAAGCCCTATGATACCCTTTTGATGATGAAATAAATATACGTATGAAGAAGTAAAGTGTTTTCTCAAAGTCCCTTACCTAACTTAAAATGAAGAATCTTAATTGAAGAGTTAAGTCCAGAATGGAAAAAATGTCTTTGTGGTGACTAAATGGCTACTTTAGACTTTAAGACTTCAATCTGGGGTTTCACCTCAGTCAGTAACATCCTATATCTGAAAAATCTACAGGTCAAATAACTCCTTGATTATCATAGAATATGAAATGTACACCTTTGAGTTAACCTTATAATTGTAGTGATCTATGAACTCTTCTTAGGAGTAAAACTTTTCACATTTGTCAACAACTGCTTCTCAGAACTTTCATCTATGCACATTTTAGTTTTGTTAATCTGTCATTCACTCAAAAATCTGAACAAACAAGGTATAAAGTACAAAGTATAATTAGAGGTTTGGGGAATTTATTAATTTGGATTAACTACGAAATTGAACTCTGCAATATGCCTATTTAACCATCAGTTTTTCCTTTCTTAACATACACACTTCTTAAAAGTATTTTCTCACCTTTACATAGTTATGATTCATTCATCTTTGAAGGGTTTTTTGATGATAAAAAGTGCAGGATTAGAAGATCTATATTTTGTGGTAGAAGGAGCCTGAAACACAGAGGTGTTAATTGACTGGCTCAGAGTCAAATAAAATAGTAATTTATAATGTAGAAAACTATTCATCAAGAATTGTGATAACACAAACACCTCGAGGGCAAAGTAGATTTTTACTGTTTTATTTTTACATTACTTTATGAACCATAACTCTTATATTGGATGTGTTTAGTTCTCTTTTATCTTGTCCATCTCACCCTATACTACTATGCACATTCTATTCAAATACTGAGGGTTTTTTTTGCATATGCATAAAAAATTAATTTTTTAAACTCCATTTTAAAAAGTTGTGTCCTAAGTCATTTCAGCAAAACAAGGACTTAATTATTATCTAGAATATTCAGAAAGTATTCTAAACTTTGAAAGCATTAAATACTTAAAATTGAATTCATCCCCTACCTCCTTAACTAAGGACTCAGCCATTACCAAAGAAACATCAAAATCAATAAGAAAAATTGAAATTATATTTCAGATTAGAATTGGATCAAAATGAGTCAGTTAAATTCAGGTTTTGTTTGGACCAATTTCCAGTGGACTTGTATCATTGTATCATTTCAATTGTTTTACAGAATACACAAGCTTACTACGAATTTTAACCAGTTCAAAATTTTTTTAGGTTGCATTTTTCTTAAATAATATGTCATTTGGAGTTCAGCAAGTAGGTTTAGTGTAAGGTTTATTTAATTATTTGCTTTATTTTTGGTATAAAATTCTGCTTGTTCAACTACTGAGGTATAAGTTTATTTTAAAATACTGAGCCCTGAACTAGACTTCTTATTTAGAAAGACTGTGAATATGGTCAATCATCTGGGCATAGACTTATTTAATTGCTTTTCTGATTGGATTTGGTCCACCAAGGCAATGAAAGTATAGTTCCCAAAACTGGCATGTCTATGAATGATTTAGGAAATCCATCCCACTATTTGTGTATTCTGTCAAAGTTTAATTTTCCATAGTTTAGTTTTGGATTTTCCATGGTGAATTTACAGTCAGTATGAACCCCAAAATATCATAAAATAAATATTTTTTTAAAACATGAGGGCTGTATAAAGATATGTTTATAACAACAGTTTCAATTGTATCAGCAGATTAAGGTGTTCTGTACTTTAGATAATAAGATATTAAACATTGTGCAGTCCCTATGAAGGGAATCAGTTGTAATTATTAGTGAATTATTGTTTTATTAAAAATTTCTGCTCTTGTAGGAATCTGCCTTATCTACAAAGTACGTTTAAAATTACATTTTAAAATATGAAAAGTGTTTTCACAAGAGAAAATATTTACCAAAATATTGATTTTATAAGCTGCTCTTTGGAGTTGATAAAGGATGTCCAAATGTTTCTGGATTCTAATGGAAATCTTAAAGATTTTTATTTCCTGTTTTTAAAGATAATCTTGGCCAATATAATAGAAGATTAGAGCTAACCTCATGCTCAATGATGAAAACTGAAATCTTTTCCTCTAAGATCAAGATTAAGACACTAGTGCTCACTTTCACCACTTTTGTTCAGAATAGTACAGGAGCCCTAGTCAGAGAAATTAGGCAAGAAAAAGAAAGAAATTGTAACAAATCAGAAAGTAAGAAATAAAATTGTCTCTGTTTGTAAATGGAGCTGGAATGAACATTTTGGTACATGACTCTTTTTGAATTATGGTTTTCTCTGGGTATATGCCAGTAGTGAGATTGCTGGGTCATATGGTAGTTCTATTTTTAGTTTATGAGGAACCTCCATACTTTTCTACATAGTGGCTGTATCAATTTACATTCCCTAAGTGTCCATCAACAGATGAATGGATAAAGAAAATGTGGCATATATATACAATGGAGTATTACTCAGCCATAAAAAGAAATGAAATTGAGTTATTTGTAGTGAGGTGGATGGACCTAGCGTCTATCATACACAGTGAGGTAAGTCAGAAAGAGAAAAACAAATACTGTATGTTAACACATATATATGGAATCTAAAAAAAAAAACAAAACAGGTCATGAAGAACCTAAGGGCAAGACAGGAATAAAGACACAGACCTACTAGAGAATGGACTTGAGGATACTGGGAGGCAGAAGGGTAAGCTGTGACAAAGTGAGAGAGTAGCATGGACATATATACACTACCAAATGTAAAATAGATAGCAAGTGGGAAGCAGCTGCATAGCACAGGGAGATCAGGTTGGTGCTTTGTGACCTCCTAGAGGGGTGGGATAGGGAAGGTGGGAGGGAGGGAGACACAAGAGGGAAAAGATATGGGGACATATGTATATATATAACTTATTCACTTTGTTATAAAGCAGAAAATAACACACCATTGTAAAGCAATTATACTACAATAAAGATGTTTATAAAAATTGTCTCTGCATATGACATGACATTGTATATAGAAAACTAAACACTTCACAAAAAAACTGGTAGAAACTAACAAAAAATCAGTAAACCTGCAGGGTACAAAATCAACATAAAAATTTAGTTGCATGTTTACACACTAACAACACACTATCTGAAAGAGAAATTAAGAAAGAAATCCCATATAGAGTAGTATCAACAAGAATAAAATACTTAAGAATACATTAACTCAAGGAAGTTAAAAATCTGTACACTGAAAACTATAATACACTCATGAAAGAAACTTAAGGGGAAACAAATAAACGCAAAGATATCCCACGTTTATGGATTGGAAACTTAAATTGTAAAATGTGCATACTACCTTAGGCAATCTACAGATTTAATGAAATTTCCTTAAAAATTTCAATGGCATTTTTCACAGAAATAGA
The DNA here is from genome assembly GCF_011762595.2 of Tursiops truncatus. Classification (NCBI taxonomy): domain Eukaryota; kingdom Metazoa; phylum Chordata; class Mammalia; order Artiodactyla; family Delphinidae; genus Tursiops; species Tursiops truncatus. The sequence goes on from NC_047055.1 coordinate 59,666,633, forward strand.
AAAATAATCATAAAATTTTTATGGAACCATAAAATGATTATAAATATCCAAAGCAGTTTGAATAGCTATCAGTGTACACAGGTACTTTTACAAGAGCTAAATATTCCAAATGAGAAATTATAGCATGTGGTGGAGCCCAGATTAAGAAAAAACAGATTGAAGAGAGTAGAAAAGACAGTTTCCTTCTACTCCCATCACCCCTCCTCCAAACCTGAGTATACCAGCATGGAGAGACACAACCTCTCCATGGAAAATGGAGTTAAGTGAGCACCCAACTTAAACCATGAAACCCATCACCAGTCTAGTATGAGTGTCAGACCAGCACTGTAGTCTCAGCACCACAGGCAAGCTCCCATAGCCCCAAGTTCCCTTGCCCCTCAGCTCCAAACTAGGCTGGGCAGGCCAATCTCCAAACCATCACTTGTGAACTCGAAATTTCCAGACCACCCAAGTACATGACCAGCCACTCTTTACCCAACTGCCAAACCTGTACCTGGAACCCCAGCCTCTAGGATAACCCCAGCACCAAGCTGTCCCCACAGACACAGGCTCCAAGTTGTCTCCCATGGACCAACACTCCCTGCCCACCTCAACACCAGGTTGAGTCCTGTGGCCCAGTCTTCATTCTTGCCCCAGTTTCAAGAAAACCTCCATGAACCTAAGCTGTAGGCTATCTCCCACACTCAGGGTGCAGCCACGTCTCAGTGTTGGGTTAACTACTGCAGACTCAGCCTCCATAGTGGAACCCATGGACCCAGACACCAGGACTACTTTCACAATTCCACTTATCAGGCCCATCCTAGTGGTCCCCAATAAGCTGAGGACCCAGGATCCAGGTCTACCATGTGGACTCAGGTCCTAGGCCAATCACTGCAGACTCAGGAAATAGGCCCACTCTGTGAACCCAAATGAGAGTCCTGCCCCAGTAGACTAGGCTCCAGTCTCACTGCTATGGACTGAGGCATTAGGCAAGACCACCTGCTAACCCAGGCACCAGATCTGCACATCCAAGGACTTCAGCAACAAAATCACCTGTGGATACAACCCAACTGCACACCTATAATCAGCTGATTGGTGAAGAATCACCTGCTGAAGCAAGTTTGTAAAGACTAAAAGAGGGGTCTATTTCTTCAAATGTGTAGACACCAATTTAAAGACCACAGGTGTCAAAAATAATCAAGAAAACATTATGTAACAGAGGAAACTAGTAAAGTTCCAATAAGTTAACCTAAAGAAATGGAGATCTATCAACTTCCTAACAAAAAATTCAGAATAATCCTCTTAAAAAAATTCAGTGAATGACAAGAAAACACAGATAGAAAACAAAACAAAATTAGAAAATCAGTGCATGAACAAAATGAGATGTTCAACACAGAAATAGAAACCATTAAAAAGTCAAACAGAGTTCTTAGCAAAGATGGTGGAGTAGAAAGATCGTGAGTTCACCTTCTCTCACAGACACACCAAAATCACAACTATCTGCAGAATAACCATTGATGAAAAAGACCAGAACCTGCCAAAAAAGACCTTCTACAACTAAAGACATAAAGAAGAAACCACAACAAGGTGAAGCAGAAACAGTAATCTGAGAGGGGCCTGGTTCAGACTTACCTGTTAATCTTGGATAGTCTCCTAGAGACACAGGAGGTGACTGCAGCTCACCCTGGGAACAAAAATGCTGGCAGCAAACATTTTGGGGAACTCCTTCTACCATTGGGACAATGGTGCTTACAGCAATTTTGTGGAATCCCACCTGTAGCTCATTAATACCAATACCTGGTCCCACCCAAAAGCCTGTAGGCACCAATGCTTGGGCACCTCAGACCAAACAACCAACTGGGAAGGGACACACTCCCACCCATCAGCAGACAGGCTGTCTTAAGAACCCCTGAGCCCACAACCTCCTCTGGACACAAGCACTAACCAACAGAGAGTCCAGGACTTAGCTTCACCAAACAGTGGGCATGCACCAGTCCCAGAATTCCATTGGCCTTGGCCCTGCCCTTCAGGGAACATTCTCTAACCTCTGGACCAGTCTTGTCCTGCATGGGGGAGACACCAGACTTGAGAAAACCACAACACGGCTTGTGGAACCAGCCTGTCCACCAGCAGGCTAGAACCTGCCCAGGACCAGTTGAGCCCCAAACCTACCCACTAGCAGACCAAAACAAGCTTCAGGACACCTAGAACACATACCCAACTGTGTCAGAAACTGTCCCACACCCAGTGATCCCACCCCAACTCTGGGGTCTCTGGGGCCTGTAACCAGACTACAGGACCCAGCTCTGCCTTCCAGGTGGCTGGCACTAACCTGAGGACCTGGCTTCACCCACCAGTGGGAGGACGACAGCTGCAAAATCTTCTGGATCCTGACTACACCCACCAGGGAGCCAGCATAAGCCCTGGGAGTCCTGGGTTTCTGCAGTCAACTGCTTTGTGATTCAGCCCCACCAACCAGCAGATGGCAGCCTCTGCACAAGACAAGGCCTGGCAACCAACCAGACCAGGGACCAAAAAATACTACCAGAGCACCCAAATAGTTAGCCTACCAAAACAAAAGGACCCATGTGGCCCTCATGGGGGAACTTCTAGAGAATACAGCTTAAGTGAAAAGACGGGAGTGTGCAGCTGGGGGTACATTGGATGTCTCCTACAAAAGGACCCTTCTCCAAGGTCAGAAAACATAACCAACTAACCAGATAAAGAAAAATACAAATGGAAACTTAGGCAAAATGAGGCAACAGAAGAACATGTTCCCGACAAAGGAACAAGATAAAACCCCAGAAGAAGAACCAAGTGAAGTGGAGATAAGCAGTCTACTTGAGAAGTTCAAGATAGTAACCATAAAGAGGACCAAAGAACCTGGGAAAAGAATGGATGCACGGGCTTCCCTGGTGGCACAGTGGTTGAGAGTCTGCCTGCTGATGTGGGGGTCATGGGTTCGTGCCCCGGTCCGGGAGGATCCAACATGTCGCGGTACGGCTGGGCCCGTGAGCCATGACCGCTGAGCCTGCGTGTCCTGAGCCTGTGCTCTGCAGCAGGAGAGGCCACAACAATGAGAGGCCCGCGTACCGAAAAATAAAGAATGGATGCACAGAGTGAGAATTTAGAAGTTTTTTAACAAAGAGTTAGAAAACATAAAGAACAACCAGAGATGAGCAATACAATAACTGAAAAGAAAAATACACTAGAAGGAATCAACAGTATACTAAATGATACAGAGGAATGAATCAGTGATCTGGAAGACAGAGTTGTGGAAATCACTGATGCTGAACAGGAAAAAGAAAAAAATAATGAAAATAAATAAGGAAAGTTTAAGAGACTTCTGGGACAACAACAAGGTCGGTAATACTTATATTATATGGGTCACAGAAGGAAAAGAGAGAAAGGAGTTGAGGAAATATTTGAAGACATAATACCTGAAAACTTACCTAACCTAGGAGAGGAAACAGACAGCAAAGCCAAAGAAATGCACAGTCCCATACAGAATTAACTCAAATAGGAACACTACAAGATATGTTGTAATTAAAATGGCAAAAATTAAAGATAAAGAGAGAATTTTAGAGACAACAAAGGAAAAGCAACGAATAACATACAACGGAAACCTCATAAAATGATCATTTGACATTTCAGCAGAAATTCCACAGATCAGATGGAATGGCATGATATATTTAAAGTGATGAAAGGGAAAAACATACACCCAAGAACACTCTACTCAGAAACACTCTCATTCAGATTTGATGGAAAGATCAAAAGCTTTACAGACAAGCAAAATCTATGAGGTCAGCACTACCAAATCAGCTTTACAAGAAAATATTAAAGAAATTTCTCTAAGTGAAAAATGAAAGGCTACAATTAGAAACATGAAAATTAATTTAAAAAAAGTTCATTGGTGAAGGTAAACATACAGTAAAAGTAGGAAATCATCCACACACAAAGCTAGGAGGAAGGTTAAAAGAAAAAAAAATAGTAAAATCATCTATATGTACAATAAGCAGTTAACAGATACACAAAATAAATAGATGTAAGCATTCTTTCATGTGTTTGTTGGCAATGTGTATATCTTCTTTGGAAAAATGCCTATTTAGGTGGTCTGCCCATTTTTGGATAGGGATGTTTGTTTTTTTGATATTGAGCTGCATGGGCAGCTTGTAAATTTTGGAGATTAATCCTTTGTCAGTTGCTTCATTGGTAAATATTTTTTCCCATACTGAGGAATGTCTTTTCGTCTTGTTATTTTTTTTTATTTTTTATTAAATTTTTACATCTTTATTTGAGTATAATTGCTTTATAATGGTGTGTTAGTTTCTGCTTCATAACAAAGTGAATCAGTTTTACATGTACATATGTTCCCATATCTCTTCGCTCTTGCATCTCCCTCCCTCCCACCCTTCCTATCCCACCCCTCTTGGTGGGCACAAAGCATCGAGCTGATCTCCCTGTGCTATGTGGCTGCTTCAAACTAGCTATCTATTTTACGGTTTGGTAGTGTATATATGTCCATGCCACACTCGCAGTTTCTCACATCTTACCCTTCCCCCTCCCCATAACCTCAAGTCCATTCTCTAGTAGGTCTGTGTATTTATTCCTGCCTGACCCCTAGTTTCTTCATGACATTTTTTTTCTTAGATTCCATATATACTTGTTAGCGTATGGTATTTGTCTTTCTCATTCTGACTTACTTCACTGTGTATGACAGACTCTAGGTCAATCCACGTCACTACAAATAACTCAATTTCGTTTCTTTTTATGGCTGAGTAATATTCCATTGTATATATGTGCCATATCTTCTTTATCCATTCATCCGATTATGGACACTTAGGTTGATTCCATCTCCTGGTTATTGTAAATAGAGCTGCAATGAACATTTTGGTACATGACTCTTTTTGAATTATGGTTTTCTCAGGGTATATAACCAGTAGTGGGATATCTGGGTCATATGGTAGTTCTATTTGTAGTGTTTTAAGGAGCCTCCATACTGTTCTCCATAGTGGCTGTACCAACTCACATTCCCACCAGCAGTGCAAAAGTGTTCCCTTTTCTCCACACCCTCTCCAGCATTTCCTGTTTCTAGATTTTTTGATCATGGCCATTCTGACAGGTGTGAGATGATATCTCATTGTAGTGTTGATTTGCAATTCTCTAATGATTTTGAGCATTCTTTCATGTGTTTGCTGGCACTCTGTATATCTTCTTTGGAGAAATGTCTATTTAGGTCTTCTGCCCATTTTTGGATTGGGTTGATTGTTTTTCTGTTATTGAGCTGCATGAGCTGCTTGTAAATTTTGGAGATTAATCCTTTGTCAGTTGCTTCATTCGCAAATATTTTCTCCCATTCGGAGGGTTGTCTTTTGGTCTTAATTATGGTTTCCTTTACTGTGCAAAGGCTTTGAAGTTTCATTAGGTCCCATTTGTTTATGTTTGTTTTTATTTTCATTTCTCTAGGAGGTGGGTCAAAAAGGATCTTGCTGTGATTTATGTCATAAAGTGTTCTGCCTAAGTTTTCCTCTAGAGTTTGATAGTTTCAGGTCTTACCTTTAGGTCTTTAATCCATTTTGAGCTTATTTTTGTGTATGGAGTTAGGGAGTGTTCCAATCTAATACTTTTACATGTAGCTGTCCAGTTTTCCCAGCACCACTTATTGAAGAGGCTGTCCTTTCTCTGCCATAAGTTCCTGCCTCCTTTATCAAAGATAAGGTGACCATATGTGTATGGTGTTATCCCTGGGCTTTGTATCCTGTTCCATGGATCTATATTTCTGTTTTTCTGCCAGTACCATACTATCTTGATTACTACAGCTTTGTGGTATAGTCTGAAGTCAGGGCGCTAGATTCCTCCAGCTCCGTTTTTCTTTCTCAAGATTGCTTTGGCTATTCGGGGTCTTTTGTGATTCCATACAAATTGTGAAATTTTTTTTCTAGTTCTGTGAAAAATGCCAGTGGTAGTTTGATAGGGATTGCATTGAATCTGTAGATTGCTGTGGATAGCAGAGTCATTTTCACACTGATGATTCTTCCAATCCAAGAACATGGTATATCTCTCCACCTATTTGTATCATCTTTAATTTCGTTCATCAGTGTCTTACAATTTTCTGCATACAGGTCTTTTGTCCCCTTAGGTAGGTTTGTTCCTAGGTATTTTATTGTTTTTTTGCAATGGTAAAGGAGAGTGTTTTCTTGATTTCACTTTCAGATTTTTCACCGTTAGAATATATGAATGCCAGAGATTTCTGTGCCTTAATTTGTATGCTGCTAGTTTAACAAATTCATTGATTACCTCTAGTAGTTTTCTGGTAGCATGTTTAGGATTCTCTTTGTATAGAATCATGTCATCTGAAAACAGTGACAGCTTTACATCTTCTCTTCTGATTTGGATTCCTTTTATTTCCTTTTCTTCTCTGATTGCTGTGGCTAAAGCTTCCAAAACTATGTTCAGTAAGAGTGGTGAGAGAGGGCAACATTGTCTTCTTCGTGACCTTAGTGGAAATGCTATCAGTTTTTCACCATTGAGGACAATGTTGGCTGTGGGTTTATCATATATGGCCTTTATTATGTTGAGGAATGTTTCCTCTATGCCTACTTTCTGGAGGGTTTTTATCATAAATCAGTGTTGAATTTTGTCGAAAGCTTTCTCTGCATCTATTGAGATGACCATATGGTTTTTCTCCTTCAATTTGTTAACATGGTGTATCACATTGTTTGATTTGCGTATATTGAAGAATCCTTGCATTCCTGGAATAAACCCCACTTTATCATGGTGTATGATCCTTTTAATGTGCTGTTGGATTCTGTTTGCTAGTATTTTGTTGAGAATTTTGCATCTATGTTCATCAGTGATGTTGGCCTGTAGTTTTCTTTCTTTGTGACATCCATGTCTGGTTTTTGTATCAGGGTGATGGTGGCCTCATAGAATGAGTTTGGGAGTGTTCCTCCCTATACTATATTTTGGAAGAGTTTGAGAAAGATAGATGTTAGCTCTCTCTAAATGTTTGATAGAGTTCGCCTGTGAGGCCATCTGGTCCTGGGCTTTGGTTTGTTGGAAGATTTTTAATCACAGTTTCAATTTCAGTGCTTGTGATTGGTCTGTTCATATTTTCTATTTCTTCTGGTTCAGTCTTGGCAGGTTGTGCATTTCTAAGAATTTGTCCATTTCTTCCAGGTTGTCCATTTTTTGGCATAGAGTTGCTTGTAGGAATCTCTCATGATCTTTTGTATTTCTGCAGTGTGAGCTGCTACCTCTCCTTTTTCATTCCTAATTCTATTGATTTGAGTCTCCACCCTTTTTTTCTTTTTGAGTCTGGCTAATGGTTTATCAATTTTGTATATCTTCTCAGAGCCAGCTTTAACTTTTATTGTTCTTTGCTATCGTTTCCTTCATTTCTTTTTCATTTATTTCTGATCTGATCTTTATGATTTCTTTCCTTCTGCTAACTTTGGGTTTTTTTTTTCTTTCTCTAAATGCTTTGGGTGTATGCTTAGGTTGCTTATTCGAGATGTTTCCTGTTTCTTAAGGTACCATTGTATTGCTATAAACTTCCTTCTTAGAACTGTTTTTGCTGCATCCCATAGGTTTTGAGTCATCATGTCTTCATTGTCATTTGTTTCTAGGTAATTTTTTGATTTCCTCTCTGATTTCCTCAGTGATCACTTCGTTAATAAGGAATGTATTGTTTAGCCTCCATTTGTTTGTATTTTCTACAGATATTTTTCTGTAATTGATATCTAGTCTCATAGTGTTGTGGTCAAAAAAGATACCTGATACAATTTCAATTTTCTTAAATTTACCAAGGCTTGATTTGTGACCCAATATATGATCTATCCTGGAGAATGTTCCATGAGCACTTGGGAAAAATGTGTATGCTGTTGTTTTTGAATGCAATGTCCTATGAATATCAATTAATCCCATCTTGTTTAGTGTATCATTTAAAGCTTGTGTTTCCTACTTTATTTTCATGTTGAATGATCTGTCCATTGGTGAAAGTGGGGTGTTAAAGTCCCCTACTATGAATGTGTTACTGTCAATTTCCCCTTTTATGGCTGTTAGTATTTGCCTTATGTATTGAGGTGCTCCTATGTTGGGTGCACAAATATTTACAGTTGTTATATCTTCTTCTTGGATCGATCCCTTGATCATTATGTAGTGTCCTCCTTTGTCTCTTCTAATAGTCTTTATTTTAAAGTCTATTTTGTCTGATATGAGAATTACTATGCCAGCTTTCTTTTGGTTTCCATTTGCATGGAATAACTTTTTCCATCCCCTCACTTTCAGTCTGTATGTGTCCCTAAGTCTGAAGTGGGTTTCTTGTAGACAGCATATATATGGGTGTTGTTTTTGTATCCATTCAGCTAGTCTGTGTGTTTTGGTGGGAGCATTTAATCCATTTACATTTAAGTTAATTATCAATATGTATGTTCCTATACCCATGTTCTTACTTGTTTTCAGTTTGTTATTGTAGGTCTTTTCCTTCTCGTCTTTTTCTTGCCTAGGGAAGTTCCTTTAGCATTTGTCGTAAAGCTGATTCTGTGCTGCTGAACTCTCTCAGCTTTTGCTTGTCTGTAAAGGTTTTAATTTCTTCATGAAATCTGCATGAGATCCTTGCTGGCTAGAGTAATCTTGTTTGTAGGATTTTCTCCTTCATCACTTTAAACATGTCCTGCCACTCCCTTCTCCATTGCAGAGTTTATGCTGAAAGATCAGCTGTTAATCTTATGTGGATTCCCTTGTGTGTTATTTGCTGTTTTTCCCTTGCTGCTTTTTAATATGTTTTCTTTGTATTTAATTTTTGACTGTTTGATTAATATGTGTCTTGGCATATTTCTCCTTGGATTTATCCTGTATGGGACTCTCTGTGCTTCCAGGAGTTGATTAACTATTTCCTTTCCCATATTAGGGAAATTTTCAACTACAATCTCTTCAAATATTTTCTCAGTCCCTTTCTTTTTCTCTTCTTCTTCTCGGAACCCTATAATTCGAATGTTGGTGCATTTAATGTTGTCTCAGAAGACTCTGAGACTGTCTTCAGTTCTTTTCATTCTTGTTTCTTTATTCTGCTCTGCAGTAGTAATTTCTACTATTTTATCTTCCAGGTCATTTATCCGTCCTTCTGCCTCAGTTTTTCTGCTATTGATCCTTGCTAGAGTATTTTTAATTTCATTTACTGTGTTGTTCATCATTGCTTGTTTCATTTTTAGTTCTTCTAGGTAATTGTTAAATGTTTCTTGCATTTTCTTTATTCTATTTCCAAGATTTGGGTCATCTTTACTATCATTATTCTGAATTTTTTTTCTGGTAGACTGCTTATTTTCTCTTAATTTTTTAGGTCTGGTGGGTTTTTACCTTGTTCCTTCATCTGCTGTGTGTTTTTCTGTCTTCTCATTTTGCTTATCTTACAGTGTTTGGGGCCTCCTTTTTGCAGGATGCAGGTTCGTACTTCCCGTTGTTTTGGTGTCTGTCCCCAGTGGCTAAAGTTGGTTCAGTGGGCTTTGTAGGCTCCCTGGTGGTGGGGGCTAGTGCCTGTGTTCTGGTGGATGAGGTTGGACCTTGTATTTCTGGTGGGCAGGTTCATGTCTGGTGGTGTGTTTTGGGGTGTCTTTGGCCTTATTATGATTTTTGGCAGCCTCTCTGCGAATGGGTGGGGTTGTGTTCCTTTCTTGCTAGTTGTTTGCATAGGGTGTCCAGCACTGTAGCTTGCTGGTCGTTGAGTGAAGTTGTTGTGGTGTTAAGATGGAGATCTCTGGGAGATTTTCACTGTTTGATATCACATGGAGCTGGGAGGTCTATTGTGGACCTGTGTCCTGAAGTTGGCTCTCCCTCATCAGAGGCACAACACTGACTCCTGGCTGGAGCACCAAGAGCCTTTCATCCACACGGCTCAGAATAAATGGGAGAAAAAGAAGAAAGAAACAAGATATAGGATAAAAGAAAATAAAATAAAGTAAGATAAAATGAAATAAAGTTATAAAAATAATTATTAAGAAAAAATATTTTAATAAAAATGGACGAGTAGAACATTAGGACAAATGGTGAAAGCAAAGCTATACAGACAGTGTGTCACACAGAAGCATACACATACACACAAAAAGAGGAAAAGGAGAAAAAATAATACATATTATTCTCAAAGCCCACCTCGTCAATTTGAGATGATTCTTTCTCTATCCAGGTATTCCACAGATGCAGGTAGATCAAGTTGATTGCAGACTTTTTTTTTTTATGGTACGTGGGCCTCTCACTATTGTGGCCTCTTCCACTGCGGAGCACAGGCTCCGGACGTGCAGGCTCAGCAGCCATGGCTCACGGGCCAAGCTGCTCCGTGGCATGTGGTATCCTCCTGGACTGGGGCATGAACCCGTGTCCCCTGCCTTGGCAGGCAAACTCTCAACCACTGGGCCACCAGGGAAACCTGACTGTGGTGATTTAATGCGCTGCTCCTGAGGCTGTTTGGAGAGTTTTCCCTATTTTTTTTTCCGCACAACTCCAGGGGCTCAGCTTTGGATTTGGCCTCGCCTCTGCATTTAGGTCACTGGAGGGCGTCTGTTCTTCGCTCAGAGAGAACGGGGTTAATGGACCTGCTGCTTCCGGGACTCTGGCTCACTCAGGCTGGGGGGAAGGAAGGGTATCGAGTGCAGGGCGAGTCTGCAGCGGCAGAGGCCAGCATGATGTTGCACCAGCCTGAGGCATGCCGTGTATTCTCCCGTGGAAGTTGTCCCTGGATCACGGGACCCTGGCAGTAGTGGGCTGCACAGGCACCCGGGAGGGACAGTGTGGATAGTGACCTGTGCTCACACACAGACTTCTTCATGGTGGCAGCAGCAGTCTTAGAGTGTCATGCCTGTCTCTGGGGTCCGTGCTGTTAGTCGTGGCTCACGCCTGTCTCTGGAGCTCCTTTAAGCAGAGCTCTTAATCCACTCATCTCGTGCACCAGAAAACAAAGTGGGAATAAAAAGTCTCTTGCTTCTTTGGCAGTTTCAGACTTTCCCCTGGACTCCCTCCTGTCTAGCCGTGGTGCACTAACCCCCTGCAGGCTGTGTTCACACTGCCAAAACCAGTCCTCTCCCTGTGCTCTGACCAAAACCCCAGCCTCAGCTCCCAGCCCCACCCAGCCTGGCAAGTGAGAGAGAAGCCTCTTGGGCTGGTGAGTGCCGATTGGCACCAATCCTCTGTGTTGGAATCTCTCTGCTTTGCCCTCCGCACCCCTTTTGTTGTGCTCTCTTCTGCGGCTCTGACACTTCCCCCCTCTGCCACCCACAGTCTCCCCCCGCAAAGGGGCTTCCTAGTGTGTGGAAACCTTTCCTCCTTCACTGCTCCCTCCCACTGGTGCAGGTTCTGTCCATATTCTTTTGTCTCTGTTTATTTTTTTTCTTTTGCCTTACCCAGGTACGTGGGGAATTTCTTGCCTTTTGGGATGTCTGAGGTCTTCTGCCAGCGTTCAGTATGTGTTCTGTAAGAGTTGTTCCACGTGTAGATGTATTTCTGACGTACCTGTGGGGAGGAAGGTGATCTCCGCATCTTACTCTTCCACCATCTTCCCCCTCTCTCCTCGTCTTGTTTATGATTTCCTTTGATGTGCAAATCTTTTACATTTCATTAGGTCCCATTTGTTTATTTTTATTTCCATTTCTTGAGGAGGTGGGTCAAAAAGAATCTTGCTGTGATTTATGTCATAGAGTTTTCTGCCTATGTTGTCCTCTAAGAGTTTGATCATTAGAGAAATGCAAATCAAAACTACAATTAGATAACATCTCACACCAGTCAGAATGGCCATCTTCAAAATATCTACAAAAAACAAATGCTGGACAGGGTGTGAAGAAAAGGTAACCCTCTTGCACTGTTGGTGGGAATGTAAATTGATACAGCCACTATGGAGAAAAGTATGGAAGTTCCTTAAAAAAACTAAAAATAGAACTACCATACGACCCAGCAATCCCTCTACTGAGCATATACCATGAGATAACCATAATTCAAAAGAAGTCATGTACCACAATGTTCATTGCAGCTCTAGTTTCAATAGCCAGGACATGTAAACATGCTCTGTGTCCATCAACACATTAATGGATAAAGAAAATGTGGCACATATATACAACGGAATATTACTCAGCCATAAAAAGAAGTGAAATTGAGTTATTTGTAGTGAGTTGGATGGACATATAGTCTGTCATACAGAGTGAAGTAAGTCAGAAAGATAAAAACAAATACCGTTTGCTAACACATATATATGGAATCTAAAAAAAAAATGGTCATGAAGAACTAGGGGCAAGAGGGGTATAAAGACACAGACCTACTAGAGAATGGCCTTGAGGATACTGAGAGGGGGAAGTGTAAGCAGTGACAAAGTGAGAGAGTGGCATGGACATATATACACTGCCAAACATAAAACAGATAGCTAGTGGGAAGCAGTAGAATAGCACAGGGAGATCAGCTCAGTGCTTTGTGACCACCTAGAGGGGTGGGATTTGGAGGGTGTGAGGGAGGAAAGAGATATGGGGACATATGTATATGTATAACTGATTCACTTTGTTATAAACCAGAAACTAACACACCATTGTAAAGCAATTATACTCCAATAAAGATGTTAGAAAAAGACAATAAAAATACAATACAATAAAATAAATAGATGTAAAATATGATATTAAAAAGTGTAATTGTGAGGGAATGATAATACAACTGCAGAGTTTTTAGAATACATTTGAAAGTATGAGATCAGCAACTTGAAATGAAACAGTCATGTAGATAGATAGATAGATAGATGTTAGCTATATAACAACTTCATGGTAACGAAAAATTAAATGCTATAGTAGATACATCAGAACAAAAAAATGTAATATGAACAAAACACTAAAGACAGTCATCAAATCACAATAGAAAAGGACAAAAGTAGAAAGACACAAAGAACACCTATGAAAACAACCCCAACACAACAAAATGGCAATAAGAACATGCATATCAATATTTACTGTACATGTAAATGGAATAAATGCTCAAATCAAAAGACATACAATGGCTGAATGTGTACAAAAACAAGACCCATATAGATGCTGCCTACAAGAGACTCACTTCACATCTAAGGACACACACAGACTGAAGGTGAGGGGATGGGGAAAATCATTCCATGCAAATGGAAGTCAAAGGAAAGAAACATAGCAATATTTACATTAGGCAAAGTAAATTTTAAAGTAAAGACTCTAATAAGAGACAAATAAAAACATTTTGGAATGATAAAGAGATCAATAAAGAAGAAGATACCTCAATTGTAAGTATATATGCACCAAACATAAGACCACCCTAAGTACATAATGCAACTATTAACAGATATAAAGGGAGAAACTGACAGTGACAAATTTAGTGGAATTTAACATCCCACTTACGTCAATGGACAGATCATCCAGACAGAAAACAAATAAGGCAAAACTGGTCTTATGACAAATTAGAGCAGATGAAGTTAATTGATATACGTAGAACATTCCATCAAAAATCCTCAGAACACACACTCTTTTCAAGTGCACATGGAACATTCACTATGATAGATCACACGGTAGGCCACAAAGCAAGGCTTAGTAAATTTAGGAAAATTGAAATCATATCAAGCATTTTTTCCAATCACAATGCTATGAGACTAAAAGTCAACCACAAGAAAAAAACCTGCAAAATACACAGACACATGGAGGCTAAACAATATACTAGTAAACAATCAATGGATCACTGGAGAAATCAAAGAAGAAATAAAAAAATACCTGAAGACAAATGAAAATGAAAACAAAAACAAAATAATCCGAAATCTATGACAAGCAGCAAAAGCAGTTCTAAGAGTGAAGTTTAGAGCAGTAGACCCTTACCTCAGGAAAAAGAAAAAACTCTCAAATAAATGACCTAACTTTACACTTAAAAGAGTTAGAAATAAAACAAACAAAACCCAAAGTTAGTAGAAGGACAGAAATTATAAATCTCAGAGCAGAAGTAAGTGAAACAGAGATGAAGAAAGCAATAGAAAATATCAATGAAACTATGATTCTTGATTCTTTGAAAAGATAAATAGAATTGATAAAACTTTAGCCAGACTCATCAAGAGAAAAAGAGAGGGCCCAAATCAATAAAATCAGAAATGACAAAGAAGTTATAACCAACACTACAGAAATACAAAATATAATGAGAGACTACTATGAACACTTATATGTGAACAAAATGGAGAATCTAGAAGAAATGGACAACTTCTTACAAATATACAATTTCCCAAGACTGAACCAGGGATAAGTAGAAAATGTGAACAGACCAACTATCAATAAAAAAAAAAAAATGAATCTGTGATTTAAAACTCTCAACAAGCAAAAGTTCAGGGCCAGATAGTTTCACAGGTGAATTCTACTAAATAACTGGAGAAGAGTTAACACCTATCCTTTTCAATATATTCCAAAAACTTGCAGAGGAAGGAATGTTTCTGAACTCATTCTATGAGTCCAGCATCACCCTGATACCAAAACCAGAAAAACATACCACCAAAGAAGAAAATTACAGGCCAATATCACTGATGAACATAGATGCAAAAATCCTCAACAAAATACTAACAAACCAAATCCAACAATACATTAAAAGGATTGTACACCATGATCAAGTGGGATTTATCCCAGGGATTCAAGGATTTTTTAATATCCACAAATCAATCAATGTGACACAACACATTAACAAATCCAAATCGAAGGATAAAAACCGTATGATCATCACAATAGAGGCAGAAAAACCTTTTGACAAATTCAACATCATTTATGATAAAAACTCTGCAGAAAGTGGGCATAGAGGGAACATACTTCAACATAATAAAAGTCATATATGACAAACGCACAGCTAACATCATACTCAATGTTGAAAAGCTGAAAGCATTTCCTGTAAGATCAGGGACAAGATGAGGACTCCCACTCTCACCACTTTTATTCAACATAGTATTTGTACTCCTAACCAGAACAATCAGACAATAAAAGGAGTCCAAACTGGAAAAGAAGAATAAAACTGTCACTGCTTACAAATGACATAATACTATACATAGAAAATGCTAAAGACACCACCAGAAAAATACTAGAGTTCACCAATGTATTTGGTAAAGTTGCAGGATACAAAATTAATATAGAGGAATTTGTTGCATTTCTTTACACTAAAAACAAACTGTCAGAAGGAGAAATTAAGGAAATAACCACATGTATCATCATATCAAAAAGAATGATACCTAAGAATAAACCTACTGAAGGAGGTTAAAGACCTGTACTCAGAAAACTGTAAGTCAGTGATGAAAGAAATTGAAGACAGCACAAACATATGGAAAGATTTACCATGTTCATAGATTGGCAGACTTAATATTGCTAAAATGACAATATTACCCAAGGCAATGTACAGATTCTATGCAATATCCATCAAAATACCTAAGGCATTTTTTCACTGAACTAGAACAAATAATTTTAAAATTTACATGGAAACATAAAGAATCCAAATAGCCAAAACAATCTTGAGAAAGAAGATCAGATCTGGAGGAATCATGCTTCTTGACCTCAGACTATTCTACAAAGCTACAGTAATCAAAACAGTACAGTACTGCCACAAAAAATAGACATATAGATCAATGGAACAGGATAGAGAGCCCAGAAGTAAACACTCACACTTATGGTTAATTAATATATGACAGACCGGATCAAGATGGTGAAATAGAAGGATATGTAGCTCACCTTCTCCCACAAATACATCAAAAATACATCTACATGTGGAAAAATTATCACAATACCTGCAGAACACTGGCAGATGATCACATAAAACCAAAATCACAAGAAAGATCACCATGTAATTTGGTAGGAAAAAAACGTAATCAGGACAAGACCTGTGCCCCTGGGAGGAAGCTGTGCCCCTGGGAGGAAGCTGCTCTGTCACCCTGGGAAGCACCTTTACCAGTGGGGAGATCAGCCAGGACAGAAAGAGTTTCACAGGCTCAGAAGAGTGCAGCACACAGTTTGTGGGAGACAAAACAGAGAGAGACCAGCAAAGAGGGTCCCTGTCACCTCACTGCATTCCCAGCCTGAAATGTTTGCATTCTGGTGCAAATAGGATGTCCTCAGTCTTCAGAGGACAGACCCATGGAGAGGACTGGGGTTGGCTGTGTGGAGACATCCTAAAGGGGCTGGAGCATGCTCCTAGCCACAACCAGTGGTGTGCACAGGAAGGAGCCCAGGTCTGCCATTGAAACCCCATTGTTAAAATATTAACAGGGAGTGAAGTGTGGGGCCCACCATAGCAGCCCCACTCTTGGCATGCTCACTGTGGATGTGGCTCCACCTCTATGAGTTGTGGGAGCTCATAAGCTCCCTAGGATTGCCCACACTGGGAGGTGGGGCTGAAATCCCCGGAGGTCGTGACTTCAACAGGGCTGGAACCTGAGTGTCTCAGGGACTTTGTGATCCGTGGATTTATGCACCAGAGGTTGCTTTGTAAACCAAGAGCCTGCGGGACATCTGAGTGAATTACTGGTGCTTCCGTGTCTGTGGCAGGCCCTGCTGCAGGTTCTCCAGGCATGTGCACAGAGACAGGGCCCCATGTCTGAGTTAACTCAGTATCATCCATGGCATGTCTACATGCATGACTATGGCAGTCCCAGTGCCTGACCTCAGTGGTTCCATGCCAATGAATCTGTGCTAGTCACTTTGTGAGCACAGTGCCTGAGGGACACCTGGGCCAACCTCCTGAATTCCCGTGGTTGAGGCAAGACTGAGAGCAGTCCCCCAAAACTGTATTTTGTGAGCCCTCACAATGGGTGACAAGTGACACCACAGAGCACACTTCCCAGTGGACAGCTCCTGCAGAGGTATACTCAGTGGCTCCTCTCCCAGTGGGAACACTCTTATCCCACCTACCTCACACTGCAATTCAGAAACGGATCTGGGAGCATTTATTGAAGCAACTGGGGGAGCAAACTCTGCCTCTGACAGGGCTGTGACAACCACAAAGCAAATAGGAGGCCCTGCTCAACATCCAGTGTAAGCTCTCATCACCACCACAACAATCATACCCCTTTTAAGGGGATAACAGCCAGCACACACTGAGAAAAGATGTGGCAGGCATCCATTCTAAAAACAGCCCTCTCACCAAAAATATTAGACTCATGGAGGCTACACAGGGACACTCTCACATAAGAACATCCCTTCAAACCATAGTAGATAACTGTTTCTCCTAAACTCATAGTCATAAAAATATAAGTAAAATGAAGAAGCAGAGGAATCACTCCTAATTTAAAACTCAAGAGAATTTCCATGAAAGAACAAACAATGAAACAGACAGCTCCAGTCTACCAGATCCCAAGTTCAAAATGGAGGTAATAAAAATACAGAACGAGGGACTTCCCTGGCGGTCCAGTGGTTAGGACTCTGTGCTTCCACTGCAGGGGCATGGGTTTAATCCCTGGTCGGGGAACTTGGATCCTACATGCCATGGGGTAGAGCCAAAAAAAATTACTGAAGGAATTTTAAAGACCTATAGGTAGAAATGCAGATTACTGTAACATTTAACTAGAAACTATAAAGCAGGGCTAATTAAAATTATAAAACTCATTTGCTGAGACAAAAGCTGAGCTAAAGGCAATAAATAGCAGACTGGAAAATGCAGAAGAATGAATAAGTGATCTGGAAGTTAGAATAATGGAAATCACCCAATCAGAACAACAGACAAGAAGACAAAAGAAAGCAATATACAAGACCTATGGGATAATATGAAGTGTCCCAATATATGCATAATAGGGATCCCAGAAGGAGAAGAAAGAGAAAAGGAGATCAAAAATGTATTTGAAGGAATTATGGCTGAAAACTTCCAAAACCTAGGAAGGAAACAGATATCTAGGTACAGGAAGCACAGATAGTCCCAAACAAGATGAACCAAAACAGACTTACACGAAGATATTTTAAAATTAAAATGGCAAAAGTTAAAGATAAAGAGAGGATGCTAAAGGCAGCAAGAACAAAAGAAACAGCAACAACAAAACAAAGAGTTAAATACAAAGACCCCCTAAGGCTCTCAGCTGATTTCTCTACAGAAAAGTAGAAACATAAACATCCCTGCAACCAAAAGTCCTGGATTAGATGGCTTCACTGGGGAATTCTAACAAACATACAAAGAAGAACTTATACCAATCCTTCTCAAACTTTTCCAAAGAATGAAGAGGAGGGAAGACCCCCAAAGTCATGCTTTGAAGCCACTATCACCTTGATAACAAAAGCAAAGACAACATCAAAAAAAAATCATAGGCCAATAGCTGTGATGAAAAAAATTCTCAAGAAAATGTTAGCAATCAGAATTCAACAACACATAAAATGGATCATATACCACAATCAAGTTGGATTCACCCCAGTGTCACAAGGACAGCTCAAATTGATCAATGTGATATACACCATATCAATAAAAGACAAAAATCCCATGATTATCTCAAAAGATGCAGAGAAAATATTTGATAAAATTCAACTTCCAGGGCTTCCCTGGTGGGGCAGTGGTTGAGAGTCCACCTGCCAATGCAGGGGACGCGGGTTCATGCCCTGGTACAGGAGGATCCCACATGCCGTGGAGCTGCTGGGCCTGTGAGCTATGGCCACTGAGCCTGCATGTCCGGAGCCTGTGCTCCACAACAGGAGAGGCCACAACAGTGAGAGGCCCGCATACCACTAAAAAAATAATAATAATTCAACATCCATTCATGATAAAAATTTTGCCAAAGTGGGTATAGAGGGAACATTTGTCAACATGATAAAAGCTATTTATGACAAACCCACTGCCAACATAATAGTCAATGGTGAAAAGCTGAAAACCTTCCCAGTAAAATATGGAACAAGACAAGGTTCCCCACCCTCACCACTTCTATTCGACATAGTATTGGAAGTCCTAGCAACAGCTATCAGACAAGGAAAAGAAATAAAACTGCTAGAACTGATAAATGAATTCAGCAAGGTAGCAGGATGCAAAATTAATTTACAGATATATGTTACTTTTTTTTAACACTAACAATGAAATATCAGAAAGAAATTTTTTTAAATCCCTTTTAAAACTGCATCAAAACATAAAATACTTAAGAATAAAATTGACCAAGGAGGTGAAAGGCTTATATGCTGAGAATTATAAAATATTGATAAAGGAATTTGAAGATAATTCAACAAAATGAAAAGATATGTCATGCTGTTGGATTGGAAGAATTAATATTGTTAAATGGCCACACTATTCAAAGAAATCTGCAGGTTTAATGTGATCCCTATCAAATTACTCATGGTAATTATCACAGAACTAGAACAAATAATCTTAAAATTAATATGGAACGATAGAAGACCCAACATTGCCAAAGCAATCCTGAGGAAAAAGAACAAAGCTGGAGGCATAACCATCCCAGAGTTCAGGCAATACCACAAAGCTATAGTAATTAAAACAGTGTGGTATTGGCACAAAAACAGGTGGTATTGTCATGGATCAATGGAACAGAATAGAACACTCAGAAATAAGCCCACACACCTATGGTCAATTAATCTTTGACAAAGTAGGCAAAAATATACAATGGAGAAAAGATGGTCTCTTCAGCAACTGGTGTTTGGAAAGCTGAACAGCTGTATGTAAATCAATGAAGTTAGAACACACCCTCACACTAAACACAGAAGTAAACTCAATATAGCTTAAAGACTTAAATATAACACAAGACACTATAAAACTCCTAGAAGAGAACATAGGCAAAACATTCTCTGACATAAATCATACCAAAGTTTTCTTAGGTCAGTCTCCCAAGGCAATAGAAATAAAAGCAAAAATAAACAAGTAAGATCTAATCAAACTTATAAGCTTTGGCACAGCAAAGGAAACCATAAACAAAATGAAAAGACAACATATAGACTAGAAGAAAATATTTGCAAATGATGCTATTGACAAGGGCTTAATTTCTAAAAAACACAAAAAGCTCATGCAACACAATAATAAAAAAAATCCAATTAAAAATTGGGCACAAGACCTATCTAGACATTCCTCCAAAGAAGACAAACAGATGGCCAACAGACACATGAAAAAATGCTCAAAATTATTAATTATTAGAGAAATTCAAATCAAAACCACAGTGAGGTACCACCTCACACCAATTAGAATGACCATCATTAAAAAGTCTATAAATAGGGCTTCCCTGGTGGCGCCGTGGTTGAGAGTCCGCCTGCCCATGCAGGGGACCTGGGTTCATGCCCCAGTCTGGGAAGATCCCACATGCCACAGAGCGGCTGGGCCCGTGAGCCATGGCCACTGAGCCTGCACGTCCGGAGCCTGTGCTCCGCAGCAGGAGAGGCCACAACAGTGAGAGGCCCGTGTAACACACACACACACACACACAAAATGTCTATAAATAACAAATGCTGGAGACAGTGTGGAGCAAAGGCCTCCCTCCTACACTGTTGGTGGGAACGTAAATTTGTACAGCCACTATGGAGAACATTATGGAGGTTCCTTAACACACTAAAAATAGAGTTGCCATATGATCTTGCAATCTCACTCCTGGGCATATATCCAGAGAAAACTATAATTTGAAAAGATATATGTGCCCCAATGTTCATAGCAGCACAATTTACAATAGTTAAGACATGGAAGCAATGGAAATGTCCATCAACAGATGAATGGATAAAGAAGATGTGGTATATATATGTACAATGGAATACTACTCAGCCATAAAAATATGAAATATTGTCATTTACAGTAACGTGGATGAGATCCTCCTAGAGATCATCATACTAAGTGAAGTAAGTCAGAAACAGGAAGACAAATATTATATGATATCATTTATATGTGGAATCTAAAATATAACACAAATGAACTCATTTACAAAACAGAAACAGACTAACAGATATAGAAAATAAACATGTTTACCAAAGGATAAGGGGTTGGGGAGGGATAAATTAGGAGTTTGGGGTTAGCAGATACAAACTACTATGCATAAAATAGATAAACAATAAGGTCCTACTGTATAGCACAAGGAACTATGTTCAATATCTTGTGATAAATCATAATAGAAAAGAATATGAAGAAGAATATTACATATTTGTATAACTGAAACATTTTTCTGTACATCAGAAACTAACACAACATCATAAATCAATTACAATAAAAAAATCTATGACAAATGAGGTAAGAATATACAATGGAGGAAAGACATTATCTTCTATAAGTGGTACTGGGAAGTCTGGACCCCTACATGTAGAAGAATGAAATTAAAACATTTTCTCACACCATATACAAAAGTAAATATAAAATGCATTAAAGGCCTAAAATTAAGACTGAAAACGATGAAACTCCTAGAGGAAAACATAGACTGAACACTTTTTGACATAAATTGTAGCAATATTTTTTTTGATCTGTCTCCTAAAGTAAAGGAAATAAAAGAAAAAAAAATATTAAATGGGACCTAATTAGAACTAAAAGCTTTTGCAAAGCAAAAGGAACCATCAACAAAATGAAAAGACAACCAGTGAATGGGAGAAACTATTTCCTTATGATATGACCAATAAAGGGTTAATATCCAAAATATTATATATAAAAAGCTCATACAACTCTATTTAACAGCAAACAACCTAATTAGAAAATGAGCCAAAGATTTGAATAGACACTTTTCCAAAGAAGACATACAGATAGCAAACTGGAATATGAAATGATCTCATCATCATTAATCTTCAAAGAAATGCAAATTAAAATCACAGTGACATATCACTTCAATATTGCCAGAATGGCTATCATCAAAAAGGCGACAATGAATAAATGTTGGCAAGGATGTGGAGAAAAGGGAACCCTCGCACACTGTTTGTAGGAATGTAAATTGGTGGAAAAGAGTATAGTGGTTTCTCAATAAGGTAAAAATAGAACTACCATATGAACCAGCATTTCCACCCTTGGGTATATACCACTCCCCTCAAAAAAACCCACTAATTCAAAAAGATTCATGCACCCCAATGTTCATAGTAGCATTATTTACAATTCCCAAGATATGGAAGCAATCTAAGCAATCTACAGTGGAATACTACTCAGCCATGAAAAAGAATGAAAATTTGCAATTTCCAACAACATAGATAGACTTGGAGGGTATTATGCTAAGTGAAATAAGTCAGATATATATAAATACTGTATGTTATCACTTATATGTGGTATCTTAACAATAAAACAAACTAGTGAATATAACAAAAAGAAAACAAGCTCAGAGATATAAGAACAATCTAATGGTTAACAGTGGGGAATGAAATGGGAGGAGCAAGACAGGGGAAGGGGATTAAGAGGCACAAACTCTTATGTATAAAACAAATAACCTACAAGGATACATTGTACAATGCTGGGAATATAGCTAATATTTTAATAACTGTAAATGGAGAATAACTTAAAAAATTGTGAATCACTATTTTGTACATCTGTAACTTATATATTATTTTACATCAGCTATATCTCAATACAAAAGAACACAAAAGTCAAACAGAAATCCTAGAGTATAAGAAATGACAAAACTGAAGATTTCAACACACCACTTCAACTGTAGACCCACCAAGCAGAAGAAGGAGTCAGTATCTTGAGTACAAGACATTTGAAACAATCTAGTCAATGGAGAAAAAAGAAAATAAAATACAAGAGTAAAAAGCCTACATGAATTATGGGATACCATTAAGAGATACAATCTACACATTATTGCTATCCCAGAAGGAGAAGAGAGGGAGAAAGGGGCAGAAACGTTAATTATAAAAATATTGTCTGTGGGCTTCCCTGGTGTCGCAGTGGTTGAGAGTCTGCCTGCCAATGCAGGGGACACAGGTTTGTGCCCCGGTCCAGGAAGATCCCACATGCTGCGAGCGGCTGGGCCCGTGAGCCATGGCCGCTGAGCCTGTGCGTCCGGAGCCTGTGCTCTGCAGCAGGAGAGGCCGCAACAGTGAGAGGCCCGTGTACCGCAAACAAACAAACAAACAAACAAAAATATTGTCTGAAAACGTCACAGATCTAGGAAGAGATTTGGATATCCAAGTGCATGAGCTCCTAGACTTCTCCCCCAAATTTTGTCCCTCAAAATTTCTCCAAAACACATCATAATAAAAGTGTATAAAAATCAAAAATAAAGAAATTTAAAAGTAGCAAGAGAAAAAATATCTTACATAAAAGGTGACCCCAAAAGTCTATCATTGAACTTTTAGCAGAAACTTTCAGGGTGTAAGGGAGTAGGATGACAATAGTGCTAAAATAATAAAAGGACCAACCAAGAATTCCCAGCTAACTTGTCCTTCAAAAGTGAAAGAAAATTAAACACTTTCCCAGTCAAAGAAAAACTGTTGGAGTTTATCACAACTAGACCTGCCTTTCAAGAAATGAAAAAGAGAGGTCTTCAAGTTGAAAGGAAAGGACACCAACATTAAAATATGTGAAAGTACAAAAATAACTACAAGGTGAGACTTTTCAGAATACTCGAATACTATATTGTGATACATTAATTACTTCTCACAATGAGATAAAAGCTCAGTGAAAGTTGTCTTAATTATAGCTACAATAATGAGTTCATGGATACACCATATATAATAGATGTAAACTGTGATATCAGTAATGTAATATGTGAGAGGAAAAGTAATTCACATGCAGAGTTTTTGTATGCTATAGAAGTTATGTTGTTATCAACTTAAATATTATATTATATCTATAACATATTTTATGTAAGCCTATTTGTAACCAAAAATTAAAATCCTGGAATAGACACAGGAAAGATTAAAAAAATGAAATCAAAGCATACCACTACAAAACATTACCAAATCACAAAAGAAGATAGCAAGAGAGGAAGAAACCAACAAAAAACTCCTACAAAACAGTCAGAAAACAATGAACAAAATATCAAGAGCAAATCCTTACCTATTGATAACTAATTTAAATGTAAATGGATTAAAGTCTCCAATCAAAAGACATAGTGTCTGAATGGATAAATCAACAAGATCTAACAATATGCTGCCTACATAAGACTCTCTTTAGCTTTAAGGACATGCTTAAGCTTAAAGTGAAGGAATAGAAAAGGATATTCCACTCAAATAGTAAGCAAATGATAGCAGAGGTGACTATGCTTGTATCAGACAGAACAGACTTTAAGTCAAAAACAGTAATGAGACAAATAAGGTCATTATATAGTGATAAAAGAGTCAATTATTGAGTATATTACAATTCTAAATACATATGCACCCAATATTAGAGCACCTAAATATATCAAGTAAATACTAACAGAACAAAAGGGAGAAAAAAACCATGCAATACAATAATAATAGAGAACTTCAATACCCCACTTACAACATCCAGACAGAAAATCAATAAGGACATAGTGGACTTGAACAATATTATTGGCAACATGATCCTAATTCAGTTCAATTCAATTGCACCCGAATAAACATTCTTCTCAAAGACGTGAAACTGTCTCCAGGATAAATAACGTGTAAGTTCACAAAATAATTTATAAAAAATTTAAGAATATTGAAATTATGTCATATATGTTTTCTGACCATAATGGTCTGAAATTAGAAATCAATAGCAGTAAATAACTTAGACAATTTTAAATACGTGGAAATAAAACAATATAACTCTGAACAATAAATAGGTCAAAAAATGCAAAGGGAAATTAAAAAAATAGATTGAGATGAATGAAAATGGAAACACAACATACTAAAACTTATAGGATGCAGCAGAATTAGTTCTTAGAGGCAAGAAATCCCTACAAAAGAAAAAAGAAATACCTCAAACAAGCAACATAACTTCACACCTCATTGAACTGGAAAAAAGAACAAATGATATGTATTGACCAATATGTCAGAAGATTGAGTCACTAATCAAAAACCTCCCAACAAATAAACCCAGAACCAAATGGCTTCATTGGTAAAATCTTCCAAATGTTTAAAGAAGTATTAATAACAAGCTTTCACAAGCTCTTCAAATAAATTAAAGTGGAGGAAACACTTTTAATCCTTTTTATGGGTTCAGTATCACCATGATACCAAAGCCAGACAATAACACTATAAAATAAAGAAAATTACAGGACAATACCTTTGACGAATCTAGATACAAAAATCCTCAACAAAATGTTAACCAACCAAATTCAACAGCATATTAAAAAGATATTCAACATGATCAAATGGTATTTATCCCTGGGATGCAAGGATGATCCAACACACACAAATCAAAGAATGTGACACACTATGTTAAGAGAATGAAGGAAAACTCATATGATAATCTCAAAAGAAGCATTTGAAACAATTCAACACACTTACATAATAAAAACTCTCAACAGATATGTACCTCAACATAATAAAGGCCATATATGACAAAACCACAGGTAACATCAAACTCGATGGATGAAAAGCTGAAAATTTTTCACGAACAAGACAAGGACACTGTTGCCACTCCTATTCAACATAGTACTGGAAGTCCTAGTCAGAGCAATGAGGCAAGAATAAAAGGCATTCAAATCAGGAAGAAGGAAATAAAACAGTTTCTGTTTGCAGATGACATTATATTATATATAGAAAACCCAAAAGACTCCACAATAAAACTGAGAATTAATGAAGAAATTTAGTTAAGATGCAGGATTCAAAACCAACATACAAAAATCAGTTGCATTTCTATGCACTAACAATGAGCTATCTGAAAAAGAATTTAAGAAAACAATCCCATTTACAATAGCAACGAAAAGTACTTAGAAATGAATTTAACGAAGAGGGTAAAAGATTTGTACACTGAAAACCATAAGATCCCAATGAAAGAAACTGAACAGGACACAAATAAATTGAGAGATATCTCCTGTTGATATACTGGAAGAATTATTATTGTTAAAAGATCCATACTACCCAAAGTGATCTCCAGATTCAATGCAATCCCTATTAAAATTCAAAGCAATTTTTCACATTAATAAGCTTTGGCACATCTAAGGAAACTATCAACAGAGTAAAGAGACAACCTATGGAATGGGAGAAAATTTTTGCAAACCATAATCTAAGTGATTAGTATTCAAAACATATTAAAAACACAAACAACTCAATGGCAAGAAAATAACAACCTAATTTAAAAATAGGCAAAGAACATGAATAAATATTTTTTAAAAAAGGCATACAAATTGCTAATAGATATATGAAAAAGTATTCAACATCACTAATTACCAGAAAAATGCCAATCAAAACCACAATGAGAGACCACCTCACACCTGTTAAAATGGCTATTATTAAAAAAAAAGATAGCAAATGTTGGTGAGGACATGCAAAATAAGGAACATTTTTACACTGTTGGTGGGAATGTAAATTGGTGCAGTCATTACGGAAAACAGTATGGAGCTTCCTCAAAAAATGAAAAATACAAGTGCCACATAATCCAGCAGTCCCACTTCTGGGCATATATCTAAAGTAAACAGGATCAGTATCTCAAAATGATATCTGCACTCCCATGTATATTGAAGCATTTTCACAGGAGGAAAGATGGAAACAATTTCAGTGTCCATCAATGAGTGGATGAATGGATAATGATGATGTGAGATATATATATATATATTATTCAGCTATGAGAAAGAAGGAATTCCTGACATTTGTGACAACAAGGATGGAAATAGAGGATATTACCCTAAGTGTAATAACCAGATAGAGGAAGACAAATACCTATATATGAAATCTAAATTTTAAAAAAAACAAGGCGAACTCATAGAAACAGAGAATATAACGGTGGCCATCAGGGGCCAGGAGGTGAGGGAAATGGGGAGATGTTGGTCAACAGGTACACAATTTCAATTATGTAGGATGAATAAATTTGGGGATCTAATGTACCCATATGATAACTATACTTAATAATACTATATTGAACACTGGTAATATGCTCAGGTAATAGATTTCAGCTGTACTCATAAAAAAAGGTAAATATGTGAGAAGATGATATATTAATTAATTAACATTATTAAAAGCAGTATACAAGTTCCTCAAAAATTAAAAATAGTACTATCATATGATCCAGAAATCCCATTATGGGTATATACCTAAAAGAAATGAATCAGTATCTCAAAGAGATATCTGCATCCCCATATTCATTGTAGAATTATTCACAATAACCAAGATATGGAAACAGCTTAAGTTTCCACTGACAGATGAATGGATAAAGAAAATATGGTTTATATATACAATGGAATATTATTCAGCCATAAAAAAGACAGAAACATTGCCTTTTGCTATAACATAGATAAAACTGATGGACATTATGATAAGGGAAATGTCAGACAAATACTGTATAATATCATTTTAATATAAAATATTAAAAAGTCAAACTCATAGAGGAAGTGAGTAGAACGATGGTTGTCAGGGGATAGGAGGTGGGGAAAATAGGGAGATATTGTTGAAAGTGTACAAACTTTCAGTTATAAGATGAATACATTCTGGGATATAATGTACAGCATGGTAGCTATAATTAATAATACTGTATTATTGACTTGATATTTGGTGAAAGATAATATCTTAAGTATTCTCAAAAGTATGGCAACTATGTGAGGTGATGGATGTGTTAACTTGATGGTTGTAATCATTCACCATAATTACCTATATTAAATAATCACACTGTGCTCCTTAAATATATACAATTTTTATTTGTCAATAATACCTCAACAAAGCTGGGAAAAAAAGAGTGATCAGTATGCAGTCAGCAAGGTTGTGGACCAGGAAAATCCATGCCCCTTTTCCCCCATGTAAACTCAAGTAAACAACTACAGACTGACTCAAATAGCTTTGGGGATGATCTGGAAACCAATCATGGATAAGCAGCAACCAAGCAAAATCCAACCAAGAAAAAAGCCACACGCAAAATGGTAGG
The DNA here is from genome assembly GCF_011762595.2 of Tursiops truncatus. Classification (NCBI taxonomy): domain Eukaryota; kingdom Metazoa; phylum Chordata; class Mammalia; order Artiodactyla; family Delphinidae; genus Tursiops; species Tursiops truncatus. Next base: position 59,694,485 of record NC_047055.1, read on the forward strand.
AAATTTCAGGGTGTTTTTATTCACTCTTGCTTCACCTCCTCCCCAGAAAAGCATGGCACAGTTGGGAAGAAGTGGCCCAATTCCTTGTTCCCTGCCTCAGGATGAAAGAAGTGAATGAACTTGTTTGCAGCATCCTGACTTGCTTGTTAGCAGCAAGCTGATTTCTGTATTGCCTCACTTTGAGCTCAAACAGGAATAACTGCATAGTTTCAATCTTATGTTGGAAATTGCAGGAGGCAATGTAAGGCACTGCAGTTTGTGAAAACTACTGGGGGACAACAGACCCATGAATGACTGGGGGAAAGCGATGACAGGCAGAGGAATAACACAGAAAATCTAAGAACCAGAGAAGAAGTAGAATATATTAGGGAAATTAAGATATTTTAAAGTAGCTGAAATGATATCAGCATCATGCTGGCATAAAATATTCCTCTTTTTTATCCCTAGTATTTTAAGCAACAAATTAGACATTCATCCACAGACAAAAGTGCTTTTGTGGGTGTTGTGGGATCTAGTAACACATGCCAAGGGAACCAGGAGGAGTCTCAATTACCTGTGTATCTGTTAATAGGCAGAAATAACTTGGTGTAGGCTGCATAAACAGCAGATCAATAAACCTGCACAGACCCTTCTTATTTGGGGAAAACAAAATCTGGAGACTGCTGATCTGAACATATATCCACACACCAGAGAAAAATTTCAGCCATCTAAACTTCTTGAGGGGAGATTCCCACACATGATTGGACTTCCTCCAAATATAAGTTTTGTCACAGTGGAGAGGAAAATAAGAGAAACTATTCTAGCACTGCCCCCCACTCCCAAGGATATTGCATCAGGATGGTCTATCTAGCTAGAGCACCCTCTCCTATGAGGAAAAAGGAGATTGGTGAGTGTCTCACTACCTCAGCTGTGCAAGATGTGGCTGAAAAAATCCTATCTCTGTTCTTCAGCACCTAGAGTACTAAGTTGAGACCTCTGTGACTGGGGTGAGGGAAGAGATTAAGAAAAGAACAGATAAAAATTTCCAAGGGAATTAAGGGATTGCACTCAGCAGTAAGTCTACCCACATGCCCGGGGAATACCACAAACAGGGATCTCCTTATCAGATCTGTGGACACCTCTCATGCCTTGAGTGTTAAGCCATACCTCTTCCCATGCTGTGGCTGCTTCCTTGTTCATGCCTCTATGTGCAGCAGCATGAGAGATCTAGGGTAGACAGGGAGTGTTCTCAGAAAACAGGGCACAGTCTATGAGCAGGGGAGAAAAATGCGAAATTGAGTTATAATGCAACTTTTTAGGAAAGAAAAAAGAGGCTTTTAGTAGGAAGTCTGGTGATTTGTAAGGACAAGAGAAGACATAAAAGCTTAAGAATTCTGCCGCAAGAGGGAGAAAGAAGAGTGGAGTCGTGTACCCATACAAAGACCAAGAAAATCCTGTAGGTAATATCAACAATGGACAGAGTTTGCCATCTGAAGGCAACTAGCAAATATTTAAGAAAGTGTCTGCTACTTCAAATATGAAAGCAGCAATGCAAAACCACAGGAAACATGAGAAATCAAGGAAACATGCCATCACAAAAAGAAAATATTCATTTCCCAATAACTGAGCTCCAAGGCATGGAATTTTTTGATCTAGCTGATAATGAATTAAAGATAGCTGTTTTGAAGAAACTCAATGAGTTACAAAAAAATTCCAAAAGACAATTCAAGAAAATCTCTAATTATATATGATAAAAATGACAGTTTTACCAATGAAATAGAAATAAAATAGTAAAGGAGATTGAAATGAAAAAGAAACAAACAGAAAATCTGGAGTTGAAGAACTCAATGAACAAAATGAAAAATGCAGTAGAGAGCATCTGCAGTAGTGTAGAGCAAATAGAAAATTAAATAATTGAGTTAGAAGATAGAAATTTTGAAATAACTCAGCAAAAAGCAAAACCATATGAAAAGAGCAAAGAAAGCCTGTGTGATATACTATTCCATCAAAAGAACAAATATTAGAATAATTGGAATATCAAAAGGAGAAGGGTAGGAGAAAAGAGCAAAAAAAATATCTATTTAAAAAAACAGGTGAGAACTTCCCAAACCTGTGGAAAGACTTGGATATTCAAGTTCACAAATCATAGATCAATCTATTATCTCAATGCAAAAAGACCTTCTCTAAGACACATTATACTAACACTGAGGTGGTTTGCGAGGTAATTAAGTCATAAGGGTTGAGCCCTCATGAATGGGATTAGTACTCTTATAAAAGAGACCACAGAAGTTTCTCTCACCCCCTTCTGCTTTGTGAGGGCACAGTAAGAAGTTGTTAGTCCTTAGCCAGGAAGTGGGATCTCACCAGACACCAAATCTGCAAGCAACTTACTCTTAGAATTTCAGTCTTCACAAGTGTGAGAAACAAATATCTGTTGTTTATGAGCCATCAAATTTATGGTACTCTGTTATGGCCTGAGTTGAATAAGACAATATATACCCTTTTCTGATTATAATGGAATGAGACTAGAAATCAATAGTAAAAGGTAACCTGAAAAATTATATATATGTGGAAATTAAACAACACACTCATAATCAATGAGTCAAGGAAGAAATCATAAGGTTAATTAGAAAATATTTTGAAATAAATGAAAATGAAAAATCAACATAGCAAAACTTATGAGATAATTTAGCACTGCAAAAGCAGTGCTAAGAGGGAAATGTATAGCTGTAAATTCTTATATTATATAAAAAAAGAGTCCACAACAAAAACCTAATATTCCAACTTAAGGAACCAAAAAGAACAAACTCAACTCACAGCTGGCAGAAGAAGGGAACTAATAAATATTTCAATAGAGATAAATAAAATAGATAATAGAGAAACAATTGAGAAAATTAAGAAAATCAAAAGTTGGTTTTCCAAAAAGGTCAAAAACATTGACAAACCTTTAGCTAGGGAAAACAAGAGAAGACTCAAATAAATAAAATCAGAAGTGAAAATGGGGACATAACTACCAATTTTATATAAATAAAAAGGATTATTAGAGAGTGCTATGAACAATTAAACCCTACAAGTTGTATAACCTAGATGAAATGGACAAAGTCTTAAAAACACATAACCTGCCAACACTGAATCATGAAGAAATAGAAAACCTGAACAGTAAGGAGATTGAATCAGCATTCAGAAATCTCCCTATAAGAAAAGTTAAGAGCAAATGCCTTCCCTGGTGAATTCTATCATTTAAAGAATAATTAATACCAATTATTTTCAAACTATTCCAAAGAATTACAGAGGAGAGGATACTTCCAAACATATCTGATGAGGCCAGCATTGCTGTGATACCAAAGCCAGGCAAAAACACTACAGGAAAAGACTATAAAGGCCAGTATCCCTTATAAATATTGATGCAAATATCCTCAACAATATACTCCCAAACAGAATTAAAACAGTATATGGAAAAGATTATCCACCATAACCAAGTGGATTTATTTCTGGAATGCAAGGATGTTTCAAGATAAAGAAGTAATCATTGTAATACACTACATTAACAGAGCAACTGGAAAAAAAAGAAACAAGTTGTCTCAATTGATGGCCACAGTATTTGAGAAAACTAAACACATTTTATGAGACAAACACACAAAAAAGAGAGATAGAAGGAAACTACCTACATAATAAAAGCCATATATGAAAATTCTTAAAAGCTAATATCTTAAAAGCTTAAAGCCTTACCTCTATAATCAGAAGAAAAGACAATCATGACCACTTTTGACACTTCTGTTTAACATAGTGCTTGAAGTTCTAGCCAGAGCAATTAGGCAAGAAAGAAATAAAAGTCATCCAAATTGGAAAGAAAGAGCAAAACTATTTATAAATGACATAGTATTGAAAATATCAAAGAATATACAAAAATCTACTAGAATTAATTAAAAAAAATAACCAAGTTGTATGTTACAGGCTCAACACACAAAAATCACTTGTGCTTCAACATATCAGCAATGAAACAGGTAAAATGGAAATTAAGAAAACAATTTCAATTACAATAGCCTCAAAAATACTGAGGAATAAACTTAACAAAGAAAATGAAAAATTGTGCACCAAAAACTCTGAAACATTGCTGAAAGTAATTATAGAAAACCTAAATAAATAGAAAAAGCATCCTGTGTTCATGAATGGGAACACTTAATATTGTTACAATGTTAATACTCTCCAAAGAAACCTACAGACTCAATGCAATCCGCTAATATTCCAGTGGCATTTTTGGGAAGAAAAGCTGATCATCAAATCATATGGAATTGCTAGGGGACTCAAATAGTCAAAAACATCTTGAAAAACAAGAACAAAGTTAGAGGATTCACACTTACTGACTTCAAAACTTACTACAAAGCTACAGTAATCAAAACAGTATGTTACTGGCAAAGGATAGGCATATATACCAATGAAATAGAAGTTAAAGTTCAGAAATAAACCCATACATTTATGTCCAATTGATTGTAGGCAAGGATGCCAAGACTATTCAATGAATGAATAACCTCTTTAACAAATGCTGCTAGTACAACAGGATATCCACATGCAAAAGAATAAAGTCAGACTGCTACCTCACAAAATGTTTTAAAAAAAGGACCCAAAATATTGAGCTGCCCAAAAAGTTCATAAACACACTAATGTCCTAAATATGAGAGGTATCACTGTAAAACTCATAGAAGATAATAGGTATAAATCTTCTTGACTTTTGATTGGCAATTATTTTTTCATGACATCAAAAGCAGAAGCAACAGAAGGAAAAAAATTGGACATCATCAAAAAAAATTGTTGTGGATCAAAGGACGGTAACAATGGAGTGAAAAGGCAAGCCACAGAATGGGAGAAAATATTTGTAAATCTGATAAGGATCTGGTATCCAGAATATATAGAGAACAGTTACAACTCAACATTAAAAAGACAAGCAACCCAACTTAAAAAAGGGCAAAGAACTTGAATATCTCTCCAAAGAAGATATGCAAATGGCCACTGAAACATGAAACAATGTTCAACATCATTAGTCATTAGCAAATCAAAACTACAATGAATTACTACTTCACACCCAATAAGATGGCTATAACAATTGTTAAAACCCAGAAAATAAAAAGTGTTGGAAATGATGTGGTGAAATTGGAATCTTTGTACTTTGCAGGTAGGAATGCAAAACAATTAAAAATGTTGCAAACATTGTGGCAGTTCTTCAAAAATTTCAACGTGGCATTACCACATGATTCCACATTCCATTTCTAGGTATATACCTAAAGGAATTAATGACAGGTACTCAAACAAATGCATATACATGCATACTCATAGAAGCACTGTTCAGAATAGCCCAGAAGAGTCAACAAGGGGAAATAACCCAAATATCCATCAATAGATAAATGGATAACAAATTGTGGTATATATATATATATATATATATATATATATATATATATACACACACACATATATATATATGTATGTATATATATACATATATATATGAAATATTTTTCGGTCATAAAATTAAACACTGATAAATGCTACAATGTGGACGAAGCTCAAAGCATTATGCTAAGTGAAAGAAACCAGGCACAGATAATCACATACTGTTTTATTTCATTTATATAAAATATCCAGAGGCAGAATACAAATTGGAGATTCCCAAGCCATAGGGGATGTGGGGAGTAGGGGAAAAATACTTAATGGATAAGCAGTTTTACTTTGGAGTGTTGGAAATACTTCTGAATTGATAGAGGGGTGGTTGTAAAACACTGTGAATGTAATAAGTGCTACTGAATTGTTCACTTTAAGATAATAATTTTGTTATATGAATTTAATTTAAATAAATTATTTTTAAAACAATGCACAAATTATTCCAACCTACTCATCTGATAATAATACTAAGCTCTTTGAGTAATGTATTCGTTTTCTATTGCTTCTGTAAAAAAATTACCAGAGACCCAGTAGCTTAAAACAACACAAATTTATTACCCTACAGTTCAGCAGGTAAGAAGTACAAAATCTTACTGGGCTAAAATAATTTTCCAGAGTTTGTAGTAGAGAGTGCTTCCTTGTCTTTTTCAGCTTTTAGAAGCTGCCCATATTACTCGGCTTCTGCCTCCTTCCTCCATTTTCAGAGCCAGAAATTTTGCATGTCTCTGAACATTCTTCCATAGTCACATCTCCTTCTGAGTGACTAAAACTGTGGAAGATTTTCAGCTTTTAAGGATTTATGTAATTAGATTAAATCCAGAATAAGCTCTTTATAGCTCAGGGTCTTTAATTGCATCTTCAAAATCCCCCTTTCCTTTTGACATGTAAGGTGACATATTCAAAGGTTTCAAGAATTAGAATGTACAAAAGTAGACGGATGATACCATTGTAAATTTATAGTCATGGAGCTCAACTGGGCCACAAATAGCGGCTGGCTATCATACACTATGTTTTTGTTTATCCTTTTTTTAACACCTTTATTGGAGTAAAATTGCTTTACAATGGTGTGTTAGTTTCTGCTGTATAACAAAGTGAATCAGCTATATGTATACATATATCCTCATATACCCTCTCTCTTGCATCTCCCTCCCACCCTCCCTATTCCACCCCTCTAGGTGGTCACAAAGCATCGAGCTGATCTCCCTGTGCTATGCAGCTGCTTCCCACTAGGTATGTATTTTACATTTGGTAGTGTATATACGTCATTGCTACTCTCTCACTTCATCCCAGCTTATACTTCCCGCTCCCCATGTCCTCAAGTCCATTCACTATGTCTGCGTCTTTATTGCTGTCCTGCCCCTAGGTTCATCAGAACCATTTTTTTTTAGATTCCATATATTTATGTTAGCATATGGTATTTGTTTTTCTCTTTCTGACTTAACTTCACTCTTTATGACAGACTCTAGGTCCATCCACCTCACTACAGATAACTCAATATCGTTTCTTTTTATGGCTGAGTAATATTCCATTGTATATATGTGCCACATCTTCATTATCTATTCATCTGTCAGTGGACACTTAGGTTGCTTCCATGTCCTGGTTATTGTAAATAGAGCTGCAAAGAACATTGTGGTACATGACTCTTTTTGAATTATGGTTTTCTCTGGGTATATGCCCAGTAGTGGGATTGCTGGGTCATAAGGTAGTTCTAATTTTAGTTGTTTAAGGACCCTCCATAGTGTTCTCCACTGTGGCTGGATCAAATTACATTCCCACCAACAGTGCAAGAGGGTTCCCTTTTCTCCACACCCTCTCCAGCATTTATTGTTTGTAGATTTTATTTTGAGACTTAATCTGCTTTATTCACTGTTTTATCCCCATCACTTTGAAGAGGGTCTGGTACAAAGTAGTTCCTCAATAAATTCATTTGTAAATGAATTAATGTCCTTAAACTAGGTACCAGTTTCTCATCAGTAACATGAGGTAACAATATCAGCTTTGCAGGTTATCAAAAATAAACAGTTTGTGAAAGTATGTCACACAACTAGCAGACTAGGTACATAGTAGTGGTTAAAATTATTCTGAACTCCATACCCCAGGAAGAATATGAAAAACCTGGAAGACAAACAGGATTTAGAGGAGAACCAAGACTGTATATTTGAGAAAATACTGAAGGGAAGAGACAGCATTTTGTCTGGAGCAAATTCGGAGGAAGCATGGTCCTTGCCATCCTAAATTTGAAGATTTTTTTGAGCAAGAGAGATTCTCTATATACTTTGTGGCACAAAGACATGTAGAACTAGGATCACTGGGTAAATACTGCAAGGAAATTGATGTCTTCTTATTGAAGGCATGCACTTCCTATTCACCCCTGGGGGACAGAAGCCACATTTATTTTCTTTACTGATGTACCTTTATGTCTAGCAGGAGGTCTTAAGGTGTGCAACCAGTCCTAATTGAATGAATGACTGGGAATGAAAAGTGAGTAATCTAATCTTCAGAGCTGACTTAAAGCTGGAACAGGATCCCTCAATTTGTGGCTTGGAAGGTTTAAGAAGGAACTTTTCAACCACTGGCTAGGGTACAGCAAAGGTGACACTTTACATACAACTATGATACCTTTGTCACCACTAAAGAACTGATGTCAGTGTATTACTATGAACTACACACACTTTGTTCAAATTCCACTGGTTTTTCCACTAGTGTCCTTTTTCTGTTCCATGATCCCATAAAATATACTAGACAACATTTAGTTGTCGTGTCTTCATAGGTGCCTCCTGACTGTAACAGTTTCTCAGACATCCCTTGTTTTTAATGACCTTGATAATTTTGAGGTATATTGAAAATTGTCCTTCTATTTGAATTTGTTTATTTTCTTCATGATTAGACTGGGTTACAGGTTCGGGAAATAAAGAACACAAAGGTAGTGTCATTTTGAGTCACATTACACTAAGGGTACATTTATTTATTTTTTCAACAAATATTTGCTTATTTTATTTTTAATTTTTAACATCTTTATTGGAGTAAAATTGCTTTACAATGGTGTGTTAGTTTCTGCTTTATAACAAAGTGAATCAGTTATACATATACATATATTCCCATATACCCTCCTTCTTTTGCCTCCCTCCCACCCTCCCTATCCCACCCCTCTAGGTGGTCATAAAGCACCGAGTTGATCTCCCTGTGCTATGCAGCTGCTTCCCACTAGCTATCTATTTTACATTTTGTAGTGTATATATGTCACTGTTACTCTCTCACTTTGTCCCAGCTTACCCTACCCCTCCCCATGTCCTCAAGTCCATTCTCTGTGTCTGCATCTTTATTCCTGTCCTGCCCCTAGGTTCATCAGAACCATTTTTCTTTTTTTTTTTAGATTCCATATATATGTGTTAGCATATGGTATTTGTTTTTCTCTTTCTGACTTACTTCACTCTGTATGGCAGACTCATCTGTCATCCACCTCATCTCTTTTGTATATTAAATTATTTTTTAAAAAGAATTAAGAAGTACACATCTTTGGAAGGGCATTATTCTCCCTATCAGCAGAAATTTTGTTTGACTATGGACTAACCTAGAACCCCATCCATGCTAGAGTAAATAAAGATTCCAGTAATATAGGGTAAATAGGGAAACAGATACCTCCAGCTTTCCCCTGACATGTGAGTACTCCCAATTCTCAGTAATATCTTTCTGGGCCATTGGTCAACTTTTCAAGTTCATAATTTGGTTTTCAAAGTCACTTGACAACATTTTTCTCCATTTGTGCTACCCTCCATTACCCTCCAGCAACCATTCTATCTGGAACTGTATTGCCCAGTATAACGAGGTTTTCAGCAGTGTACCTTTTGTGTCCAAAAGCCCTTGTTTAAAATATTGATTTTCTTAACATCTTTATTGGAGCATAATTGCTTTACAGTGGTGTGTTATTTTCTGCTTTATAACAAACTGAATCAGTTATACATATACATATATTCCCGTATCTCTTCCCTCTTGCATCTCCCTCCCTCCCACCCTCCTTATCCAACCCCTCTAGGTGGTCACAACGCACAGAGCTGATCTCCCTGTGCTATGAGGCTGCTTCCCACTAGCTATCGGTTTTACATTTGGTAGTATATATATATGTCTATGCCACTCTCTCACTTTTTTGCCATTTACTATCTGAAGTAACTTGGGCAAGCTACTTCATTCCTATGTACATCAGTTTTCTCATCTGTAAAATGTAGATATAATAGAATCTATCTCACAGAGCTGTTATGAGAATTACATAAGAATATGTGTGTAATATATTAAGCACAGTAAATGGAACATAGAAAATATTCAATAAATGTTAGCTGTCACTTTTATCAATCTGACTTGTCTCTTCAAGCAGGGAGAAAGCATCTGATAAACTCATATTTACTAAGGCATTAGAAAAAAATGTATGATGTTTTTCAAATTTATTTTCAAAGGAAACATGAATATGACAAGATTTAACTTCAAGAGATCAATCTCTAATTGTAGAACCAAAAATATTATGGTACTTGAAAGGGGGAACTATTTTTAGTTGGGAGTCTTTCTGAAACACCACAGGTAATGGTCACTTCTAATAACTCTTTCTCTTCCACTTACCATTCAAGAATTCCCTATAGGCATTCAAGTGCTCAAAATTCCTTCTTACTTTTCAGGAAGGATACATTTTTCTTTCATACTTCCCACAAGTACTAAGGCAACATTCTTAAAATTAGTAAATTATTTGTGGAATTAGTCTGTATCCATTAAGTACATTCCTTACTTTTCATTTATAATGCCATCATCTTAGATTAGGAATTAATTCCCCCTCCTGTGGATCACTGCATTAGACTCCAAATTTCATGAAATGGTCTCCTCTTCTACAATCTGTCCTTAACAGCAACAAAATATTCTTCGTACAATACAGCCTCAACTTCAAAAGTCTTTACTTGGTTCCCATCTCCTACTGAATTCAGTCTAAATTTCTTCCCTGTCATTAAAAAAAAATCCATATAGGGCCTAAATCTACCTTTCCCAGACTTCTCTCTTTTCTTCCACATGTTTTCTTTAGTAATTTCCTAAAGGACATATTACATTTTTCTATCACCACACTTGTGGCCAGAATGCTCCTTCTCATTTTTTCTTAAAGACCAGGTAAAGTATCACTTTTGTGATCCTTACTTCTAAAACATCATCCATATTCTCTGAACAACATTAACATTCAGCTTGTATCCTTTAAGTGATATTTAACATGTATCCTTACATTGTAATTATGTATTTATATATTTTATGCCATTTAATTGAGTTTGAACTTCTTGACAGGTGGTACATTAGAGTCAGTATTATAAAACAGCATGGATCTGGTATACCATAACTCTGGACTTAACTGCATAAGTTAGATAAATGTAAAATCCAAATAATCAGAAGTGTATGGAGGAGAGGGCTTAAGATGGTGGAGTAGGAAAATGTGGAGCTCACTTCCCCCAAACAAATACATCAAAAGATACATCTTCATATGGAACAATTCTCACAGAAAACTAAGTGGAAACTGGAAGAATCACTCCTATACTGTGAAAGCTGCAAGAATGATCTCCGCTTAACAGGGTAGGATGGGACAAAAAGACATCAGGTCTGGACCTGGGCCCCTGGGAGGGATCTGTAAGGATAAGAAAATATACACAGGTGGCCCCCTCAAACTGGGGAGTCAGTAGGTTGATGCACAATCTAGGGATCCCAGTCCTGGGACCCTGCAGGGAGGAGACAAGAACCCTTGCCTGCTGGGGAGTCTGCTGAGACAGATAGGATGGCTGGAGAATCCTAGACTCTACTCATGAGGAGTGCATGCATGCTGGCTTGCTAACAATAAGGGCCTAGAACCTTGCACTGGTGGCTGCTGCCTTGTTACACTTCCCAATCCAAAGAGATGAACACCACGTCCTGCTCAGCCCACACTACAGCTTTTGTGAGATCAGGGCAAAGATTCTGTTTAGTTACACAGACAGACCAGGAGCCTGGGTTGTGATCTGGGTGGAGCCAGTGGAGAACATTGTCAGCACACCCACGGAGTGGCATAACAAGAATGCTCAGAGGCTAAGGGCTGAATCTAGTGTAGACAGGTACTGGGGGAGGACTCAATCCAGCTATGCAGAAACAGCCTGAAGGGCCTAGGGTGTGATCTGGGTGAAGCTGCAGAGCCCATTGTCAGTGCATGCACAGTGCTACAAGTAAAGCCACTGTGGCAACTGTCAGTGCAAACACTGGGTGGTGTGACAAAAATGCACAGTGGCTAAGTACTGAATCTCAGGCAGATAAGTACTGGGCTAGAGTACACAGCAGTTTGTTTCCCAGTGAGAGAGCCCAGGCTCTTCCCACTCCACTCACAGCTTAGTGATAGATCTGGGGCAGATAAGTCCTGGGTGAAGTCTGTCACAGAGGCAGTCCAGACCTCAAGAGACAACACAGCCACCTTAATTCCTGCAGTCACAATGCCCAACACCCAGCCCTAGCCTACTCCACACCACATCCTTGCACTCAATCTGGCACAGGCTCCAGCTCCTCCATCACCAGCTACACCTATTACCAAGCTGCTAGCATATCCTGGGGAAAGACGTGAATGGAGTTTATATCAAAACCAGCCCTCCCACCAAAAGAATAGGGCAAACACAGTCTACATAGGGATGCTCACACATAAAAACACTCTTTCAAGACCATAATAGGTAACTATCTCCTGTTTTAATTTTTATTTTATATTGGACTATAGTTGATTTACAGTGTTGTGTTAGTTTCTGGTGTACAGTGAAGTGATTCAGTTATATATATATATATGTATATATATATATTCTTTTTCAAATTCTTTTCCCATTTAGGTTATTACAGAATATTAAACAGAGTTTCTTGTGCTATATGGTAGGTCCTTGTTGGTTACCTATTTCAAATATAATACAGTGTGTAAATGTCAAACCCAAACTCACAATTTATTTCTACCCCCAGCCCTTACCCCCCTGTAACCATAAGTTTGTTTTCTATGTCTGTCAGTCTGTTTCTGTTTTGTAAATAAGTTCAGTTATATAATTTTTAGAAATTAGATTCCACCTATGAGTGACATCATATGATATTTGTGTTTGTCTGACTTACTTCACTAGGTATAATAATCTGTAGGTCCATCCATGTTGCTGCAAATGGCATTATTTCATTCTTTTCAATGGTGGAGAAATATTCCATTGTATATATGTACGACATCTTCTTTATCATTCATCTCTCAATGGGCATTTAGTTTGCTTCCATGTCTTGACTATTGCAAGAGTGAACATTAGGGTGAATGTATCCTTTTGAACTGAGGTTTTCTCCAGATATATGCCCAAAATTGCTGGATCATATGGTAGTTCTATTTTTAGTTTTTTCAAGAAACTTCCATATAGTTCTTCATAGTGGCTATATCAATTACGTTCCTGCCACAGTGTAGAAGGGTTCCATTTTATCCACACCCTCTCCAGGTTTTATTGTTTGTAGACTATTTGTTGATGGCCCTTCGGACTGGTGTGAGATGATATCTAATTGTAGTTTTGATTTGCATTTCTCCAATAATAAGCAATTCTCAGCATATTTTCATGTGCCTGTTGGCCATCTGTATGTCTTTTTAAATTTTTTTAACATCTTTATTGGAGTATAATTGCTTTACAATGGTGTGTTATTTTCTGCTTTATAACAAAGCAAATCAGTTATACATATACATATGTTCCCATATCTCTTCCCTCTTGCATCTCCCTCCCTCCCACCCTCCCTATCCAACCGCTCTAGGTGGTCACAAAGCACTGAGCTGATCTCCCTGTGCTATGCAGCTGCTTCCCACTAGCTACCTATTTTACGTTCGGTAGTGTATATATGTCCATGCCATTCTCCCACATTGTCACAGCTTACGCTTCCCCCTCACCATATCCACAAGTCCATTCTCCAGTAGGTCTGCTGTGTCTTTATTCCCGTCTTACACATATGTTCTTCATGAATTATATTTTATCCTTAGATTCCATATATATGTGTTAGCATACTGTATTTGTTTTTCTCTTTCTGACTTACTTCACTCTGTACGACAGACTCTAGGTCCATCCACTTCACTACAAATAACTCAATTTCATTTATGGCTGAGTAATATTCCATTGTATATATGTCCCACATCTTCTTTATCCATTCATCCAATGATGGACACTTAGGTTTCTTCAATATCCTGGCTATTATAAATAGAGCTGAAATGAACATTTTGGTACATGACCCTTTTTAAATTATGGTTTTCCCAGGGTATATGCCCAGTAGTGGGATTGCTGGGTCGTATGGTAGTTCTACTTTTAGTTTCTTAAGGAACCTCCATACTGTTCTCCATAGTGGCTGTATCAATTTACATTCCCACGAATAGTGCAAGAGGGTTCCCTTTTCTCCACACCCTGTCCAGCATTTATTGTTTCTAGATTTTTTGACGGTGGCCATTCTGTCCGGTGTGAGATGATATCTCATTGTAGATTTGATTTGCATTTCTCTAATGATTAATGATGTTGAGCATTCTTTCATGTGTTTGCTGGCAATCCGTATATCTTCTTTGAAGAAAATGTCTATTTAGGTCATCTGCCCATTTTTGATTGGGTTGTTTGTTTTTCTGATATTGAGCTGCATGAGCTGCTTGTAAACTTTAGAGATTAATCCTTTGTCAGTTGCTTCATTTGCAAATGTTTTCTCCCATTCTGAAGGTTGTCTTCTGGTCTTGTTTATGGTTTCCTTAGCGCTACAAAAGCTTTTCAGTTTCTTTAGGTCCCAGTTGTTTATTTTTGTTTTTATTTCCATTTCTCAAGGAGGTGGGTCAAAAACTACCTTGCTGTGATTTATCTCATAGAGTATTCTGCCTGTTTTCCTCTACGAGTTTGATAGTGTCTGGCCTTACATTCAGGTCTTTAATCTATTTTGTGCTTATTTTTGTGTTTGGTGTTAGGGAGTGTTCTAATTTCATACTTTTACATGGACCTGTCCAGTTTTCCCAGCACCACTTATTGAAAAGACTGTCCTTTCTCCACTGTATATTCTTGACTACTTTATCAAAGATAAGGTGACCATATGTGCATAAGTATATCTCTGGGATTTCTATCCTGTCCCATTATCAATATTTCTGTTTTTGTGCCAGTACCATACTGTCTTGATTATTGTAGCTTTGAAGTATAGTCTGAAGTCAGGAAGCCTGATTTTTCAAGCTCCATTTTTAGTTTTCATGATTGCTTTGGCTATTCGGGGTCTTCTGTATTTCCATACATATTGTGAATTTTTTTGTTCTAGTTCTGTGAAAAATGCCAGTGGGAGTTTGATAGCGACTGCATTGAATCTCTAGATTGCTTTGGGTAGTACAGTCATTTTCAAACTGTTGATTCTTCCAATCCAAGAACATGGTATATCTCTCCAACTATTTGTATCATTTTTAATTTATTTCATCAATGTCTTATAATTGTCTGCATACAGGTCTTTATTCTCCTTAGGTATGTTTACTCCTAGATATTTTATTGTTTTTGTTGCAACGGTAAATGGGAGTGTTTTCTTAATTTCACTTTCAGATTTTTCATCATTAGTGTATGGGAATGCCAGAGATTTCTGTGCAATAATTTTGTATCCTGCTACTTTACCAAATTCATTGATGAGCTCTAGCAGTTTTCTGGTAGCATCTTTAGGATTCTCTATGTATAGAATCATGTCATCTGTAAACAGTGACAGCTTTACCTCTTCTTTTCCAATTTGGATTCCTTTTATTTCTATTTCTTCTCTGATTGCTGTGGCTAAAACTCCCAAAATTATGTTGAATGAGTGGTGAGAGTGGGCAAACTTGTCTTGCTCCTGATCGTGGGGGAAACGGTTTCAGTTTTTCACCATTGAGGATGATGTTGGTGTGGGTTTGTTATATATGTCCTTTATTATGTTGAGGAAAGTTCCCTCTATGCCAACTTTCTGCAGGGTTTTTATCATAAATGGGTGTTCAATTTTGTCGAAAGCTTTCTCTGCATCTATTGTGATGTTCATATGTTTTTTCTCCTTCAATTTGTTAATATGGTGTATCACATTGATTGATTTGCATATATAGAAGAATCCTTGCATTCCTGGAATAAACCCCACTTCATCATGGTGTACGATACTTTTAATGTGCTGTTGAATTCTGTTGCTAGTATTTTGTTGAAGAACTTTGCATCTATGTTCATCAGTGATATTGGCCTGTAGTTTTCTTTCTTTGTGACATCCTTGTCTGGTTTTGGTGTCAGGGTGATGGTGGCCTTGTAGAATGAGTTGGGGAGTGTTCTTCCATCTGCTATACTTTGGAAGAGTTTGAGAAGAATAGGTGTTAGCTCTTCTCTAAATGTTTGATATAATTCACCTGTAAAGCCATGTGGTCCTGGGCTTTTGTTGTTTGGAAGATTTTTAATCACATTTTCAGTTTCAATGCTTCTGGTTGTTCTGTTCATATTTTATAATTTCTTCCTGTTTCAATCTCAGAATGTTGTTCATTTCTATGAATTTGTCCATTCCTTCCAAGTTGCCCATTTTATTTGCATATAGTTGCTTGTAGTAATCTCTCATTATCCTTTTCATTTCTCCAGTGTCAGTTGTTACTTCTCCTTTTTCATTTCTACTTCTCTTGTTTTGGGTCTTTTCCCTTGTTTTCTTGATGAGTCTTGCTAATAGTTAATCAATTTTGTTTATCTTCTCAAAGAACCAGCTTTTAGTTTTATTGATCTTTGCTATCGTTTCCTTCATTTCTTTTTCATTTATTTCTGATCTCATCTTTATTTCTTTCCCTCTGCTAACTTTGGGATTTTTTGTTCTTCTTTCTCTAATTGGTTTAGTTGCAAGTTTAGGTTGTTTATTCGAGTTGTTTCCTGTTTATTAAGGTAGGATTGTATTGCTATAACTTCTCTCTTAGAACTGCTTTTGCTGCATTCCATAGGTTTTGAGTCATCGTGTCTCCATTGTCATTTCTTTCTAGGTATTTTTTGATTTCCCCTTTGATTTCTTAAGTGATCACTTCGTTATTAATTGGTGAATTGTTTAGTCTCCATGTGTTTGTATTTTTTACAGATTGTTTCCTGTAATTGATATCTAGTCTCATAGCGTTGTGGTCGTAAAAGGTACTTGATACAATTTCAATTTTCTTCAATTTACCAAGGCTTGATTTGTGACTGAAGATATGATCTATCCTGGAGAATGTTCCATGAGCACTTGAGGTAAATGTGTATTTTGTTGTTTTGGGGTGGATTGTCCTATAAATATTAAGTCCATCTTATTTAATGTATCATTTAAAGCTTGTGTTTCCTTATTTATTTTCATCTTGGATGATCTGTTCATTTATTCGGCTCTTCAATAGTTATTTCTAATATTTTATCTTCCCCGTCACTTATCCATTCTTCTGCCTCAGTTATTCTACTATTGATCCCTTCTAGAGTATTTTTAATTTCATTTATTATGTTGTTAATCATTGCTTCTTTCCTCTTTAGTTCTTCTAGGTCTTTGTTAAATGTTTCTTGCATTTTCTCTATTCTATTTCCAAGATTTTGGATTATCTTTACTATCATTATTCTGAATTCTTTTTCATGTAGACTGCCTATTTCCTCTTCATTTCTTAGGCCTGGTGTGGTTTTACCTTGCTCCTTCATCTGCTGTATTTTTCTGTCTTCTCATTTTGTTTATCTTACTGTGTTTGGCATCTCCTTTTTGCAGGCTGCAGGTTCGCAGTACCCGTTGTTTTTGGTGTCTCTTCCCAGTGGCTAAGGATGGTTCAATGAGTTGTGTAGGCTTCCTGGTGGAGGGGACTGGGGCCTGTTTTGTAGTGGCTGAGGCTGGATCTTGTCTTTCTGGTGGGCAGGTCCACGTCTGGTGGTGTGTTTTGGGGTGTTTGTTGCCTTATTATAATTTTAGGCAGCCTCTCTGCTAATTTATGGTGCTGTGTTCCTGCCTAGCTAGTTGTTTGGCATAGAGTGTCCAGCACTGTAGCCTGCTGGTTGTTGAGTGAAGCTGGGTCTTGGTGTTGAGATGGAGATCTCTGGGAGATTTTCACCATTTGGTGTTACTTGGAGCTGGTAGGTCTCTTGTGGGCCAGTGTCCTGAAGATGGATCTCCCACCTCAGAGGCATAGCCCTGATGCCTGTCTGGAGCACCAAGAGCTTTCATCCACACAGCTCAGAATAAAAGGGAGAAAAAGTAGAAAGAAAAAATGACAGAGGATAAAATAAAATAACAGATAAAAGAAAATAGAGTTATTAAAATAAAAAAAATATTATTAAGAAAAAGTTTTTTTAAGTAGAAACAAAAAAAGAAAAAAAAAAAAACAGCTGGACAAAACCCTAGGACAAATGGTGTAAGCAAAGCTATACAGACAAAATCTCACACAGAAGCATACACATACACACTCAAGAAAAGAGGAAAAAGGGTTAAAATAATATATATTGCTACCAAGGTCCACCTCCTCAATTTGGGGTGGTTCTTTGTCTATTCAAGTATTCCATAGATGCAGGGTACATCAAGTTGATTGTGGATCTTTAATCCACTACTTCTGAGGCTGCTGGGAGAAATTTCCTTTTGTATTCTTTGTTCACACAGCTCCCACATTTAAGCTTTGGATTTGGCCCCACCTCTGTGTGTAGGTCACTGGAGGGCTTCTGTTCTTTGCTCAGACAGGACGGGGTTAAAGGAGCAGCTGATTTGCTGGCTCTGGCTTATCAGGACTGGGGGTAGGGAGAGGTACGGATGTGGGATGAGCCTGTGGCGGCAGAGGCCGGCGTGACGTTGCACCAGCCTGATGCACACTGTGCACTCTCCCGGGGAATTTGTGCCTGGATCCTGAAACCCTGTCAGTGGCAGCCTGCACAGACTCCCGGGAGAGGAGGTGTGGATAGTGACCTGTGTTCGCACACAGGCTTCTTGGTGGCTGCAGCAGCAGCCTTAGCGTCTCATACCCGTCTCTGGGGTCCGCGCTTGTAACCGCAGCTCACGCCCCTCTCTGGAGCTCCTTTAAGCAGCACTCTTTTATTTTTTTAAAGGTAAACACAGAAAATTTTATAAATTTAGCCTAAAACAAATTATATTGAGAATAATATTTTCATTTCATCATGAACTTTTTTTTGTACATCTTTATTGGAGTATAATTGCTCCACAATGGTGTGTTAGTTTCCTCTCTACAACAAAGTGAATCAGCCACACATACACACACGCTCCCATATCAAAGCCTCTTGTGTCACCCTCCCTCCCACCCTCCCTATCTCACCTCTCCAAGTGGTCACAAAGCACCGAGGTGATCTCCCTTTGCTATGCAGCTCCTTCCCACTAGCTATCTATTTTACATTTGGTAGTGTATATATGTCCATGTCTCTCTCTCACTTTGTCACAGCTTACCATTCCCCCTCCCCATATCCTCAAGTCCATTCTCTAGTCAGTCTGTGTCTTTATTCCTGTGTTACCCATAAGTTCTTCATGAAATTTTTTTTCATAGATTACATATATATGTGTTAGCATTCAGTATTTGTTTTTCTCTTTCTGACTTACTTCACTCTGTATGATAGACTCTAGGTCCATCCACCTCACTACAAATAATTCAATTTCGTTTCTTGATATGGCTGAATAATATTCCATTATATATATGAGCCACATCTTCTTTATCCATTCATCTGCTGATGGACTCTTAGGTTGCTTCCATCTCCTGGCTATTGTTAATAGAGCTGCAGTGAACAATTTTGTACATGACTCTTTTTGAATTATAGTTTTCTCAGGGCATATGCCCAGTAGTGGGATTGCTGGGTCATATGGTCATTCTATTTGTAGTTTCTTAAGGAACCTCCATACTGTTCTCCATAGTGGCTGAACGAATTCACCTTCCCACCAGCAGTGCAAGTGCTCTTAATCCCCTCTCTTCATGCACCAGGAAACAAAGAGGGAAGAAAAAGTCTCTTGACTCTTTGGCAGGTCCAGATATTTTCCCAGACTCCCTACTTGCTAGCCGTGGTGCACTGGCACCGTTCAGGCTGTGTTCATGCCACCAACCTGAGTCCTCTCCCTGTGATCCATCCAAAGCCCGAGCCTTAGCTCCCAGCCCCCACCATTCCTGGAAGGAGAGCAGAAAAGCCTCTTGGGCTAGTGAGTGCTGGTCGGCACCACTCGTCTGTGCAGGAATCTCTCTGCTGTACCCTCTGCACCCCTGTTGCTGCACACTCCTCATGGCTCCAAAGCTTCCCCCTTCTGCCACCCGCAGTCTCCGCCACGAAGTGGCTTCATAGTGTGTGGAAACCTTTCCTCCTTCACAGCTCCCTCACACTGATGCAGATCCTGCCCCTATTCCTTTGTCTCTGTTTTTTCTTTTTTCTTTTGCCCCACCCTGGTATGTGGAGAGTTTCTTGCCTATTGGGAGGTCTGAGGTCTTCTGCCAGCATTCAGTGTCTGTTCTATAGGAACAGTTCGACATGTATATGTATTTCTGATGTATCTGTGTGGAGGAAGGTGATCGCCACATCTTACACTTCCGCCATCTTCTCTCCCTGTATGTCTTTTTGTAGTAATGTCTATTTAGGTCTTTTGTCCATTTTTGATTGGGTTGTTTGTTTTTTTGATATTGAACTACATGAGGTGTTTGTAAATTTGGAAATTAATCCCTTATCAGTCACATCAATTGCAAATATTTTTTCCCATTCTGTGGGTTCTCATGTTGTTTATGGTTTTCTTTGCTGTGCAGAAGCTTTTGAGTTTAATTAAATCCCATTTGTTTATTTTTCTTTTTATTTTCATTATTCTAAGGAGGTGGATCACAAAAATCTTGCTGTGACTAATGTCAAAGAGTGTTCTGCCTAAGTTTTCCTCTATGACTTTTATAGTATCCTGTCTTACATTTAGGTGTTTAATTCATTGTGAGTTTATTTTTGTGCATGTTGTTAGTGATTGTTCTAATTTCATTCTTTTAAATGTAGCTGTCCAGTTTTCCAACCACCATTTATTCTCTTCATTTACTGAGGAGACTGTGTTTTCTCCATTGTAAATGGTAACTATTTCACCTAAATTCATAGAGACAGAGAGTTAAGTAAAATGAAAAAAAACAGAGGAATTATTCACAATTAAATGAAAAAGAGAAATCCCCTGAAAAACAAATGATGAAACAGACCTCAACAATCTACTAAAACCTGAGTTCAAAAAGGAGGTAATAAAAATGCCACAGAAATTAAGAAAATTTCTCAATAGAAATGCAGATCACTTTAACAAGAAACTAGAAACTATTATGATGGACCAATCAAAAATAGACACTCAATTTCCGAGATAAAAACCAATCTAGAAACAACAAACAGCAGGCTAAACAGCACAGAATAAGAATTAAGTAATAAGTTGATAGAATAATGGAAATCACCCAACCAGAACAGCAGACAGAAAGACAAAAAAACAAAAAAAAAATTAAAGCAACATTGGAAATCTGTGGGGTAATATAAAGTGTGCCAACTTATTCATAAAAGGGATTCCAGAAGTAGAATATAGAGAGAAGGAGATCAAGAATGCCTCTTAATGAATTATGGCTGAAAATTTCCCCAAACTAAAGAAGGAAACAGATATCCACCTACAGGAATGACAGAGGGTCCCAAACAAGAATAATTCAAACAGACACACACCAAGACACATCATAATACAAAAGGCAAATCTTTATAAAGAGAAGATTCTAAAGATAGCAAGAGAAAACTGTCACTTACAAGGGTCCCCATAAGGTATATCAGCTGATTTACTGGCAGTAACTTCTCAGGTCAGAAGGAAATGCCATGATATATTCAAAGTCCTGAGAGAGAAAAACTGCACCCTAGGATACTCTACCCAGCAATATTATAATTTAGAATAAAAGGAGAGATAAAGAATTTCTTAAACAAGCAAAAACTAAAAGAATACAACAATACTAAAGCTACCCAGAAATAAATATTGAAGAGTTTTCCCTAAATATAAAAGAAGCAACAATCTATAGAAAAGGGAAAATCACAGTAAGAAATTTATAAAAGGATTGAAGGTCACCTAAATAAACAAGTATATAGATTTAAAAATAGTAAAAAGATTTTAAAAGTGATTACAACTGCAATTAACAGTAAAACGATAAACATGAAGATAAAAATAGGACAAGAAAATTACAAATTCTCAATGGACTAGATGTTCTCATCAAAAGACATAGGATGGCATGTTAGATTAAAAAAAACAAGAATCTATAATATGCTACCTACATTAGACTCACTTCAGGGTGAAAGACATACACAGACTGAAAGTGAGAGGATGGAGAAAGATATTTCATGCAAATGGAAATGACCAGAAAGTGGAGGTAGAAAAACTCATATCACACAAAAGAGACTTGAAAACAAAGGCTAGAAAGAAACACAAAGAAAGACATTATGTAATGAAAAAGGGATCAATATAAGAAGAGGATATTACCCTCATTAATATATGTGCACTCAATAGAGGAGCTCCTAAGTATATAAAATAAGTATTAACAGATATAAAGGGAGAAATGGACAATAATACAATAGAATTAGGAGACTTTAAAACCCTACTGAAATCAAAGGGCAGATCACCTGGACAGAAAATCAGTAAGGCAACAGAGGTCCTAAATGGAACAATAGACCAGTTGGACTTAATTGATGTCTACAGGACACTACATCCCCCCCCCAAAAACAGAGTACACATTCTTTTCAAGCATGCATGGAATGTTCTCTAGGATAGACCACACACTAGGTCACAAAACAAGCCTCAACAAATTTAAGAGGATAGAAATTATTCCAATCATCTTTTCTGACCACAACAGAATGAAATTAGAAATCAAGCACAGATAGAAAAAATGGGAAAAAAAACAAACACATGGAGACTAGATAATGTGCTATTGAAAAATCAATGGGTCAAAGTTGAGATCAAACAAGAAATCAGAAAATACCTAAAGAAAAATGAAAGTAAAAACACAACCTAACAAAATCCATGGGATAAAGCAAAATCGGTTCTAAGATAAAGTTCATAGCAATAAGGTCTTCCTCAAGAAACAGAAAAACAAATAAACAACCTGACCTACTATCTAAAATAAACAGAAAAAAAAACAAAACAAAAAGTCAGCAGAAGGAATGAAATAATGAAGCTCAGAGAGAAAATACATCAAGCAGAGATAAAAGATAATAAAAATTATCAATAAAACCAAGAGCTGGTTTTTGAAAAGATAAACAAAATCAGCAAACCTCTAACAAGCTCACCAAGAAGAAAAGAGAGAAGACCCAAATAAAGAAAATAGAAAATGAAAAAGGAGAAATAAAAACTGATACTATGTAAGTAAAAAAAAATATCATAAGAGAATACCATGAACAGTTATATGCCAACAAATTGGATAACCTAGAAAAAATGGACAAGTTTGAAGAAATACACAGCCTGCAAAAACTGAGTCAAGAAGAAAGAGATAATTTAAATAGATCAATCACCAGGAGTGAAACAGAATCTGTAATAATACTAATAATAATATAACTCCCTGCAAACAAAAGTACAGTACCAGAGAGCTTCACTGGAGAATTATAGCAAACATGCAAAGAAGAACTTATACCCATCCTTCTTAAATTATTCTGAAAAATTAAAGAGGAGAAAATTCAATATTCATTTTATGAAGCCACAACCATGCTGATAACAAAACCAGACAAAGAGACTGCAAAAAAAGAAAAGTACAGGTCATTCTTTGATGACTATAGATCCAAAATTCCTCAACAAAGTATTAGCAAAGTGAATCCAACAATACATAAAAAGGATAATACTCCATGATCCATGATCAAGTCAGATTCATTCTGGATTTGCAAGAATGGTTCAATATATGCAAAATAATCAATGTGATACATCACATTAATGAAAAGAAAAACAAAAACCACATGATCATCTCAATGGACACAGAAAAAGCATTTGATAAAATTAAACATGCATTCATGATAAAAAGTCTCACCAATGTGGGTATAGAGGGAACATATCTCAACATAATAAAAGTCATTTGCAACAAACCCACAAATAATAAATAGTGGTGAAAAGCCAAAGCCTTCCCACTAAATTCAGGAACAAGACAAGGAGGCCAACTCTCACGACTTCTATTCAACATAGCATTGGATGTCCTAGCCAAAGCAATCAGAAAGGAAAAAGAAATAAAATGTATCCAAATTTGAAGGAAAGAGTTAAAAGTTGTGTTTGTAGAGGACATGATACTCTGTATAGAGAGCCCTAAAACCTCCAAACAAAAACTATTAGAATGAATAAATGAATTAAGTAAGGTAGCAGGACACATGATATACATGCCTGTGGCATTTTTTTACACGAATAATGAAATACCAGAATGTAAAAAAAAAAACACAGTTAAAATCACCTCAAAAATATGAAAAAGGTATCACATGCTCTTGGGTTGGAAGAATTAATGTTGTTAAAATGGCCATACTACCCAAAGCAAACACAGGTTCATTGCAATCCCATCAAAATGCCCAGGAAATTTTTCACAGAACTAGAACAAATAATCCTAAAATTTATATGGAACAACAAAGTACCCAGAATTGCCAAAGCAATCCGGAAGGGGGAGAAGCAAAACAAAACAAAAACAAAGCTAAAGTCATAACTCTTCCAGACTTCTGAATATACTACAAAGCTATAGTAATCAAAACAATGTGGTATTGACAGAAAAACAGACATATAGATCAATAGAACAGAATAGAGAGACAAGAAATAAACCCACACTCCTACATTCAATTAATCTACTGCAATGGAGGCAAGAATATACAATGGAGAAAAGAGAGACTCTTCAACAAGTGGTGTTGTGAGAGCTGGATAGCTACATGTAAATTAATGAAATTAGAACAATCTCTCACACCATATACAAAAATAAACTCAAAATGGTTTAAAGACTTAAATATAAGACATGACACCATAAAACTCCTAGAAGAAGGCTTCCCTGGTGGCACAGTGGTTGAGAGTCCGCC
Organism: Tursiops truncatus; assembly: GCF_011762595.2. Lineage (NCBI taxonomy): Eukaryota > Metazoa > Chordata > Mammalia > Artiodactyla > Delphinidae > Tursiops > Tursiops truncatus. Next base: position 59,718,883 of record NC_047055.1, read on the forward strand.
TGCCGATGCAGGGGACACGGCTTCGTGCCCCGGTCTGGGAAGATCCCACATGTCACGGAGCAGCTGGGCCTGTGAGCCATGGCTACGGAGCCTGCGGCCTGCATGTCTGGAGCCTGTGCTCTGCAATGGGAGAGGCCACAACAGTGAGAGGCCTGCGTACTGAAAAAAAAAAAAAACCTCCTAGAAGAGAACATAGGCAAAACGTTCTCTGACATTAATTATATCAATATTTTCTTATGTCAGTCTCCCAAGGCAAAAGAAATAAAAGATAAAAATAAATCAATGGGGCTTAATCAATCTTAAAAGCCTTTGTACATCAGTGCAAACTATAAACAAAATGAAATGATACCTATACAATGGGAGAAAATATTTACAAATGATGTGACCAGCAAGGGGTTAATATCCAAATATACAAACAGCTCATACAACTCAATATTGAAAGAACAAACACCCAACCAAAATTGGGCAGAAGGCCTAAATAGACATTTCTCCAAAGAAAATATACAGATTGCCAACAGGCACATAAAAAGATGCTCAGCACTGCTAATTATTAGAGAAATGCAAATCAAAACCAAAATGAGTTATCACCTCACACCATTCAGAATGGCTATCATCAAAAAGTCTACAAACAATAAATGCTAGAAAGAGTGTGGAGGAAAAGATTCCCTCCTACAGTGTTGGTGGGAATGTAAATTGGTACAGCCACTATGGAGAACAGTATGGAGGTTCCTTAAGAAACTAAAAATAGAGCTACAATATGATCCAGCTATCACACTCCTGGGCATATATCTCAGAAGAAGGAAAACTCTTATTCAAAAATATATGTGCATCCCAATGTTCACAGCTGCACTACTTACAATAACCAAAACACGGAAACAACCCAAGTGCCCATCAACAGACGACTGGCTTAAGAAGATGTGAGGCATATATATATATATATATATATATATATTACTCATCCATGAAACGAATAAAATATTGCCTTTGCAGCAATATGGATGGGCCTAGAGAATATTATATTTAATGATGTAATTCAGACAATGACAAATACTATATGATATCACTTATATGTGAAATCTAAAGAATAATACAAATGAATCTATATACAAAATAGAAACAAACTCACAGACATAGAAAACAAACTTATGGTTACCAAAGGGGAGGGAGAGGGAAGGTGGTACAAATTAGCAGTATGGGATTAACAGATACAAACTACTATACATAAAATAGATAAACAACAAGAATTTACTGTATAGGACAGGGAATTACGTTAAGTACCTTGTAATAACCTATAATGGAATACAATCTGAAAAATATATAGCTGAATTACTTTGCTATATACTTGAAACTAACACAGTATTATAAGTCAACTATACTTCCGTCTTTTTAAAAAGTGTATGAAAAGTCTAGAGCTTGTTAAGCTGGCAAATGCAGTAACCTAGATTTGAGCAAGCTGTACTGGGAGAGATCAAAAAAAGAAAGAAAAAACACAGCACAAAAGCAGAAGGGAGTTTATACATGCATAAGTTCACAGGGTGTCAGAGTTAAAAATGACCTTTACAAGTAGTCTAGTCTCATGTGCATATGATGGTGAGTCCTCTTGGTCACATCTCCTCAAACTGCCTTCCACAATTTTATATCTTGTACAGGATATATACCTGTATGTTGAATGTTGAATAAATGATTGAAATTTATACATATTTACCATCCATAAGATGAGAGTTGAAAAACATTTTACATTTCATATTTTTATAATAAAATCATATAAAGCTAAAAACTAGGTTTCCTTTTCAGAATTTAACTCTATGGTGAGTATTATTTGTTAGTTTTTTTTTAGCAAGTATACTTTAACCTTAAGTAGCTCTTTCTTCTAGCAAACCATTGTATCACCTAATGCACCTCAATTGCTCCATCAGACCAACACTATCATTTAGTGCACTGAAACAAATTTTAATAGTGATTTTCTGTTGTCACAAGAGGGAGGTAGAGTGTTATTAGGGAAAGAAATTTTGATTGAGAATTCTGCAACTGAATCTGCTACTGACCACCAGTATGATCTGAAGTAACTTAACATCTCCAGGCCTTAATTGTCTTTTCTTTAAAATTGAGATAATAAAACCTTGTGTCCTTGAGGGAAGGATTCAGAATGAAGTTATCTTTTGTGGTTTCTTTCATTCTGAAAAGTAATGATTATAAATAATTCTTGGTAATGGGACGTTGATACCACACTCTGAAGAATACTGTTAACATATCAATTTAAAAATAATCTCCATTAAGAAAGGAATGTAAGGAACGTAACCTTATGAATTTAACCACTAGCAGGAAGAATTTCATAACAACTCTGATCACTTTGTTGGCTTCAAATTGGAAAGAATGTGTTTTGGGGAAAAATAATATAGAGACCATAATAAAATAATTGAAACCACATATTTATGTATCACACTAGATTACACAAAAGAAACAGAGACTCTTGTTTAAATAACATTGATAAGAAAACCTACTCAGTCTCCCTATCTAATCATTGACTTAATTGAATTCAATGTATATTTATTGAATCCCTATTATGTAAGGCACTATATAACCTACAGAAAGGAATGTTTCATTAACTCTTCCATCTAGGGGTTTATGGTTTAGTGGAATGAGACAGACACTTAACATATAAAGAATAAAAAGCAGACTAGAATGAGTGCAGGTCAGTATTAAAAAGTGTGATGTCACCAAGATGGCAAAGTAGAAGACCTCAGCCTCTACTCCACTGAAAGATCAACAATTAGACTGCTATTCATGAACAAAACCAGCTCTGTGAGAGCACAGGTGTCCACTTAAGAAACTTCAGCATCACAGTGGAACAAAAAAAATCTGAGAACAAATGCACAAAAGGGGAAGATGGAATGGCTTCATTTTGCCTGCATCACTTCATCTCCCCGGCCAGCATGTCTCAGCAGCTAGGGGGAACTCCTCAGCTAGAAAGAATAACCCTCACTGAGAAAAGGAGAGTGGGGTGAGTGTCTAGCTTTGCTCACCTTTTAGAGCACAGCACGAAGGACCCACTTTGGTTTCACCTCCCCCAAGAATGGCAAATCTGTGACTTACAAAGACATATATGAACAAGGAAGAATAGCAGAGACTACTAGTAGTAGCTGTGCAGTGGGAGCAAGCACGGTTCCAGATGGCTTGTTCTGCAGAAGACTCCAGCAATTGTCACCACTGAAGTAAGCAAAGACCAGCACAGCCACCATGGATCCACTGCAGATTTTATTGTTTTGTTTGTTTGTTTGTTTTTATTCAAGAACTACTCCTTACCACAGACACCAGCATCCTGAGACCCTTCCCACTCCCTTTCCCTTTCACCCCTTCTGGAGCACATGATCCATGCAGGCAGCATCTGAAGATGCATGAGTGCAAATCACCAGCCTAGTCCACCCTCGACTGACCCCTACAAATAAGAGTTCACTTGGGGATAAACCCTCCAGCTGTGCACATACATGCTGCTGTCCTACCTCTCATCATCAGCCTCTACTGCCATGTGCTATGCCAGTGGTGAGACCCTATAACTATGGAAGTGCATGCTGACAGCCAAGATACTTACCAGCGGCTTCTGGGCCTGGATTTGGCCTATCTCCTGTCACTGGCCAATACCACTGGGTGCACCAACAGAGATCGCCCCCAACTGTTCACTTTAGACTCACAATAACTCCCTCATGCAAATGCATTCCCTAGATAGCAACCACAGAATCACAAGCAGATTTAAGTTTCTGATATGACTTCCCCAAAAGCCCTTGTGATCAACAGTCTTCCCTGCTTCCTAAGGCCTGTATGCCTTATACGCTTCTTAAATAGGACCCCTATGGAGCTTATCAAACTCCTCTCTTTTGGCTTTTATTGACCATCTCAGCCTAGCTGGGAAACCACAATGTACTCCACCTATGGAACTTAATAAACATATGAGACCTAGGTCCCATATTTCTCTGTCTACATTCTGCCTTGACCTTCTTATGTAGTCCAACAAGGTATGCTATGTATTTCCACCAGGACCTGTGAGTAACAAATTTCTCTATTTCCATTTTTTTGTAGGCTATTGTTGAACCATGGCTCACTGTTCAACATTCTGTGCTCTACTGAACAAATATTATTTTAACAAAGCCATGACACACACACAGATGTGAATCTGAACACCACTGGTCTCAGCCACCAATGCTGCATGCATGGTGCCTTGCCATTGGACCAGGAGGTGACGCTGAGGACACCAATAGCCCTAGGCACCATTAGAGAACCCTATAGAACTTGTTAAGACCCACACAGTTGGAAATGTTATGGACTCCAGTGGCCTTGCAGATGAGACATTATGTTGCCTCCCAGACCTATAGCCACCATATGTCCCTACACTTGGCTCCATTTACTACTAGACATGTGGTCATAGGGTGCTCCAGCATACCTCCATCAACTTCTTTCCTACTGAAGTCTGTCCATAAAGTCTGGAAGACGTGATTGCTGCTTCAAATATGCAGATACCTACACAAAGCCACTGGGGTCACAAAGTATCCAAGAAAAACATGACACCACCACGAACCAAAGTAAACATCCAGTAACTGACTCCAAAGAAATGGAACTACAGGTGTTGTGCAACAAATAATTCAAAATAATTATTCTAAAGAGGTTCAAGCACCTATAACAGAACACAGAAAAACACTTTGACAAAATTATAAAAACAGTAGAAGAATACAAGTAGAAGTCCAACAGAAAGATAGAAAACAAAAAAAATAAACTTAGAACCGAAGAGTATAATGATTGAGCTGAAGAGTTTAACAAAGAGATTAAATAGCAGCCTGTAACATCAGAAGAAAGAATCAGTGAGCACAATGACAGACCATTTGAAGTTATAGAGACAAAGGAAAAACAACAACAACAAAAGAGTGAAAAAGAATGAATAAAGCCTATGGCTTACTTTAAGAGAAAAATCTACATATTAGTGGAATCCCAGAAGAAGAAGAAAGGATAAAGGGACAAAAAGATTATTTAAGGAAAAGGGACTGAGAACTTCTCAAAGTGGGGAGTAATTTGGACATCTGAGTTCATGAAGCTAAGAGGTCACAATATAATTTCAATCCAAAACAATATTCTCCAAGACACACTATAATAAAAATGTCTAATATCAAAGACAAAGGTAAAATTTCAAAGGCAGCATGAGAAAAAAGAGTTGTCTTATACAAGGGAATTACCATAAGTCTATAAGTGGATTTCTCAACAAAAACGTTGCAGGTGAGGAGAAAGTGGGGTGTTATAGTGAAATGCTGAAAGAAAAAAACCCTGCCAATCAAGGACACTTTGCCCACCAAAGTTTTCCTTCAGATATGAGATAAAGACTTCCCCAAAGAAAAGCCATGGGAGTTCATCACCACTATATTTGCCTCACAAGGAATGCTGAAAGGAGCTATTTTATAAAACCTTAAAACACCTCACATAGTCAGAGCACTCGTGAGAAAGAAGGACAAAGCTGGAGGTACCACAATCCTTGATTTCAAATTAGAGTAATCAAAATAGTATGGTATTGGAATAAAAAGAGACACATAGGTCAATGCAACATAATAGAGACCCTGGAAATAAATCCATCCATATTGGATCAATTAATTTACAACAAAGGAGCCAACAGTACATCATGGGGACAAGGCAGTCTCTTCAATAAATGGTGATGGGAGAAATGGATAGCCACCTGCAAAAGAATGAAATTGGACCACTATCTTACACCTTACACAAAAACTAACTGAAAAAGGATTGAAGCTTTGAACATAAGACCTGAAACCTTAAAAAAGTATCCTAGAAGAAAACATCAGTGGTAAGCTCCTTCACATCCATATTGGCAATGTTTTTTGGATTTGACACCAAACGCAAAAATTAGCAACTGGGACTACATCAAACTAAAATCCATCTGCACCGAAAAGGAAAGCATCAACAAAATGAAAAGGTAAATCAACAGAATGGGAGAGGTAGGCAAAGACTGCAGTTGGCAGAGGGGGGAAGCTTTGGAGCCGTGGAGGAGACCACAGCAACAGGGGTGCTGAGGGCAAAGCTGAGAGAGTCCTGCACAGAGGGTCCGTGCTGAACGTCACTCACCAGAACGAGAGGCTTGTGTACTCAAACACCAGGGCAGGCGGTTGCTGGGAGCTGAGGCTTGGGATTCAGTCAGATCGCAGGGAGAGGAATGGCAGCGTGAAAACAGCCTGAAGGGGTTAGTGCACCATGGTTGGCCGGGAGGGAGTCCGGGAAAAAGTCTGGACCTGCTGAAGAGGCAAGAGACTTTTTCTTCCCTCTTTGTTTCTTGGTGCTCAAAGAGAGGGGATTAAGAGCACTGCGTAAAGGAGCTCCATAGATGGGCGCTAGCTGCGGCTATCAGAGTGGACCCCAGAGATGGTCATGAGACACTAAGGCTGCTGCTGCCGCCACCAAGAAGCCTGTGTGCGAGCACAGGTCACTATGCGCACCTCCCTCCCGGGAGCCTGTGCAGTCCACCACTGCCAGAGTCCCATGACCCAGGGACAACTTCCCTGGGAGAATGTACAGTGTGCCTCAGGCTGGTGCAATGTCACACCAGGCTCTGCCACCGAAGGTTCATCCCGTACACCTCTGTCCCCCAGCATGGGTGAGCCAGACCGCCAAATCAGTAGCTCCTTTAACCCCGTCCTGTCTGAACGAAGAACAGACACCCTCAGGCGACCTACAGGCAGAGGTGGGGTCAAATCCAAAGCTGAACACTGAGAGCTGTGTGAAAAAAGAAGACAAAGGAAAATTTCTTCCAGCAACCTCAGGAGCAGAGGATTAAATCTCCACAATCAACTTGATGTATCCTGCATCTACGGAATACCTGAATAGACAAAGAATCATGCAAAATTAAGGAGGTGGACTTTGAGTGCAAAATATATTACTTTTTCCCATTTTCTTCTTTTTGGAATTGTGCTTGTGTATGCTTCTGTGTGAAATTTTGTCTGTATAGCTTTGCTTTCACCATTTGTCCTGGGGTTCGGTCGGTCCGATACTATTTTTTTTTTTACTTTAAAAATTATTTTTTTCTTAATAATTCTTTTTTATTTTATTAATTTATCTTATTTTATCTTTATTTTATTTTATCCTCTTTCTTTCTTTCTTTCTTTCTTTCTTTCTTTCTTTCTTTCTTTCTTTCTTTCTTTCTTTCTTTCTTTCTAATTTTTCTCCCTTTTATTCTGAGCCATGTGGATGAAAGGCTTTTAATGGTCCACCCAGGAGTCAATACTATACCTCTGAGGTGGGGGAGTGAAGCTCAGGACACTGATCCACAAGAGACCTCCCAGCTCCATGTAATATCAAATGGTGAAAATGTCCCACAGATCTCCATCTCAACACCGAGACCCAGCTTCACGCAACGAGCAACAAGCAACAGTGCTGGACACCCTATGCCAAACAACTAGCAAGACAGGAACACAACCCCACTCATTAGCAAAGAGGATACCTAAAATCAAAATAAGGCCACAGACACCCCAAAACCAGACGTGGAACTACCAACCAAAAAGACAAGATCCAGCCTCATCCATCAGGAAACAGGCACTAGTCCCCTCCACCAGGAAGCCTACACAACGTACTGAACCAACTTTAGTCACTGGAGACAGACACCAAAACAATGGGAACTACGAACCTGCAGACTGCAAAAAGGAGACCCCAAACACAGTTAGATAAGCAAAATGAGAAGGCAGACAAACACACAGCAGATAAAGGAGCAAGGAAAAAACACACCAGGACTAACAAATAAAGAGGAAATAGGCATCTACCTGAAAAAGAATTCAGAATAATGATAGTAAAGATGATACAACATCTTGGAAATAGAATAGAGAAAATGCAAGAAACATTTAACAAGGACCTAGAAGAACTAAAGAGGAAACTAGCAGCAATGAACAACACAATAAATGAAACTAAAAATATGCTAGAAGAGATCAATAGCAGAAAAACTGAGGCAGAAGAATGGATAAGTGACCTGGAAGATATAATACTGGAAATAACTACTGCAGAGCAGAATAAAGAAAGAAGAATAAAAAGAACTGAGGACCGTCTCAGAGACCTCTGGGACAACATTAAATGCACCAACATTCGAATTATAGTAGTCCCAGAAGAAGAAGAGAAAATGAAAGGGACTGAGAAAATATTTGAAGAGATTGTAGATGAATACTTCCCTAATATGGGAAAGGAAATATTTAATCATGTTCAGGAAACACAGAGAGTCCCATACAGGATAAGTCCAAGGAGAAACACAACAAGACACATAGTAATCAAACTGTCAAAAATTAAATATAAAATATTATAAGCAGCAAGGGGAAAATGACAAATAATACACAAGGAAATCCCATTACATTAAGAGATGATATTTCAGCAGAAACTCTGCAAGCCAGAAGGGAGTTGCAGGACATATTTAAAGTGAAGAAGGAGAAAAACCTACAACCAAGATTACTCTCTCCAGCAAGGATCTCATTCAGATTTGATGGAGAAATTAAACATTTAAAGACAAGGAAAAGCTGAGAGAGTTCAGCACCACCAAGCTAGCTTTACAACAAATGCTAAAGGAACTTCTCTAGGCAAGAAAGAGAAAAGAAGGAAAAGACTTACAATAACAAACCCAAAACAATTAAGAAAATGGGAATAGGAACATACATATAGATAATTATCTTAAATGTAAATGGATTAAATGTTCCCAACAAAACACACAGACTGGCTGAATGGATTAAAAAAAAAGTACCCATATATATGTGGTCTACAAGAAACCCACTTCATACCTAGGGAAACATACAGACTGAAAGTGAGCGATGGAAAAAGTTATTCCATGAAAATAGAAATCAAAAGAAAGATGAAGTAGCTATTCTTATGTCAGAAAAAATAGACGTTACACTAAAGACTATTACAAGAGACAAAGAAGGACACTACATAATGATGAAGGGATCAATCCAGGAAGAAGATATAACAATTGTAAATATTTATGTATCCAACATAGGAGCACTTCAATGCATAATGCAAATACTAACAGCCATAAAAGGGGAAATTGACAGTAACACATTCATAGAAGGGGACTTTAACACCCCACTTTCACCAATGGACAGATCATCCAACATGAAAATAAATAAGTAAACACAAGCTTTAAATGATACATTAAACAAGATGGACTTAATTGATACTTATAGGACATTCCATCCAAAAACAACAGAATACACATTTTTCTCAAGTGCTCATGGAACATTCTCCAGGATAGATCATATCATGGGTCACAAATCAAGCCTTGGTAAATTTAAGAAAATTGAAATCATATCAAGTATCTTTTCCGACCACAATGCTATGACACTACATATTAATTACAGGAAAAGATCTGTAAAAAATACAAACACATGGAGACTAAAGAATACACTACTTAATAATGAAGTGATCACTGAAGAAATGAGAGAGGAAATCAAAAAATACCTAGAATCAAATGACAATGGAGACACGACGACCTAAAACCTATGGGAGATAGCAAAAGCAGTTCTAGGAAGGAAGTTTATAGCAATACAATCCTACCTTAAGAAACAGGAATCAGCTCAAATAAAGAACCTAATCTTGACCATAAAGCAATTAGAAAAAGAATAACAAAAAAAAACGTGTTTAGCAAACGGAAAGAAATCATAAAGATCAGATCAGATATAAAAGAAAAAGAAATGAAGGAAATGATAGCAAATATCAATAAAACGAACAGCTGGTTTTTGAGAAGATAAACAAATTGATAAACCCTTAACCAGATGCATCAAGAAAAGAAGGGAGAAGACTCAAATCAATAGAATTAGAAAAGAAAAAGGAGAAGTAACAACTGACACTGCGGAAATACAAAGGATCATGAGAGATTACTGCAAGCAACTCTATGCCAATACAATGGACAATATGGAAGAAATGTACAAATTCTTAGAAATGCACAATGTGCCAAGGCAGAATCTGGAAGAAACAGAAAATATGAACAGAAAAGTCACAAGCACTGAAATTTAGACTCTGATTAAAAATTTTCTAATAAACAGAAGCCGAGGACCCAACGGCTTCACAGGCCAAATCTATCAAACGTTTAGAGAACAGCTAACACCTATCTTTCTCAAACTCTTCCAAAATATAGCAGAGGGAGGAACACTCCCAAACTCATTCTACGTGACCACCATCACCCTGATACCAAAACCAGACAAGGATGTCACAAAGAAATAAAACTACGGGCTAATACCACTGATGAACATAGATGCAAAAATCCTCAACAAAATACTAGCAAACAGAATCCAACAGCACATTAAAAGGATCATACACCATGATCAAGTGGAGTTTATTCCAGGAAGGCAAGGATTCTTCAATATATGCAAATCAATCAATGTGAAACACCATATTAACAAATTGAGGGAGAAAAACCATATGATCATCTCAATAGATGCAGAGAAAGCACCTGGAAAAGTTCAACACCCTTTTATGATAATAACCCTGCAGAAAGTAAGCATAGAAGGAACATTCCTCAATGTAATAAAGGCCATATATGACAAACCGACAGCAAATATCGTCCTCAATGGTGAAAAACAGAAAGAATTTCCACTAAGATCAGGAACAAGACAAGGTTGCCCACTCTCATCACTCTTATTCAACATAGTTTTGGAAGTTTTAGCCACAGTAATCAGAGAAGAAAAAGAAATAAAGCATTCAAAATTAAAAGAAGTAATGCTGTAACAGTTTGCAGATGACATATTATACATAGAGAATCCTAAAGATGCTACCAGAAAACTACTACAGCTAATCAATGAATTTGGTAAAGTAGCAGGATACAAAATTAATGCACAGAAATCTCTGGCATTCCTATACACTAATGATGAAAAATCTGAAATTGAAATTAATAAAACACTACCATTTACCATTGCAACATAAGGAATAAAATATCTAGGAATAAACCTACCTAAGGACACAAAAGACCTGTATGTAGCAAATTCTGAGACGCTGATGGAAGAAATTAAAGATGATACAAATACATGGAGAGATATACCATGTTCTTGGATTGGAAGAATCAACATTGTGAAAATGACTCTACTACCCAAAGCAATCTACAGATTCAATGCAATCCCTAGCAAACTACCACTGGCATTTTTCAAAAAACTAGAAAATAAAATTTCACAAATTTTATGAAACACATAAGACCCCAAATAACCAAACAATCTTGAGAAAGAAAAATAGAGCTAGAGTAATTAGGCTCCTTGACTTCAAACTATACTACAAAGCTACAGTAATGAAGACAGTGTGGTACTGGCAAAAATGAGAAATATAGATCAACAGAACAGGATACAAATCCCAGAGAAAAACCCATGCACATATGGCCAACTTATCTTTGATAAGGGAGGCAAGAATATACGATGTAGAAAAGAAAGCCTCTTCAATAAGTGGTGCTGGGAAAACTGGACAAGCACATGTAAAAGTATGAGCTTAGAACACTTCCTAACTCCATACACACAAATAAACTGAAAATGGATTAAAGACCTAAATGTAAGGCCAGAAACTATCAAACTCTTAGAGGAATACATAGGCAGAACACACTATGACATAAATCACAGCAAGATCCTTTTTGACCCACCTCCTTGAGAAATGGAAATAAAACCAAATAAACAAATGGGACCTAATGAAACTTAAAAGCTTTTGCACAGCAAAGGAAACCATAAACAAGACAAAAAGACAACCCTCAGAATGGGATAAAATATGTGCAAATGAAGCAACTGACAAAGGATTAACCTCCAACATTTACAAGCAGCTCATGCAGCTCAATAACAAAAAAACGAACAACCCAATCCAAAAATGGGCAGAATACCTCAATAGACATTTCTCCAAAGAAGATATACAGATTGCCAGCAAACACATGAAAGCATGCTCAACATCATTAATCATTAGAGAAATGCAAATCAAAATTACAATGAGATATTATCTCACACCTGTCAGAATGGCCATCCTTAAAAAATCTAGAAACAATAAATGCTGGAGAGGGTGTGTAGAAAAGGGAACACTCTTGCACTGCTGGTTGGAATATAAATTGATACAGCCACTGTGGAGAACAGTATGGAACTTCCTTAAAAAACTACAAGTAGAATGACCATACAACCCAGCAATCCCACTTCTGGTCATATACACTGAGAAAACCATAAGTCAAAAAGAGTCATGTGGGCTTCCCTGGTGGCACAGTGGTTGAGTCCACCTGCTGATGCAGGGGACATGGGTTTGTGCCTCGGTCCGGGAAGTTCCCACATGCCGCATAGCAGGTGGGCCATGGTCACTGAGCCTGTGCATCTGGAGCCTGTGCTCTGCAACGGAAGAGGTGACAACAGTGAGAGGCCCACGTACCACTAAAAAAAAAAAAAAGGGTCATATACCGAAATGTTCATTGCAGCTCTATTTACAATAGCCAGGAGATGGATGCAACCTAAGTGTCCATCATTGGATGAATGAATAAAGAAGACGTAGCACATATATACAATGGAATATTACTCAGCCATAAAAAGAAATGAAATTGAGTTATTTGTAGTGAGGTGGATGGACCTAGAGTCTGTCATACAGAATGAAGTAAGTCAGAAAGAGAAAGACAAATACCATATGCTAACACATATATATGGAATTTAAGGGAAAAAAATGTCATGAAGAACCTACAGCTAAGACAGGAATAAAGACACAGACCTACTAGAGAATGGACTTGAGGATATGGGGAGGGGGAAGGTAAGCTGTGACAAAGTGAGAGAGTGGCATGGACCTATATACACTACCAAACGTAAAATAAATTGCTAGTGGGAAGCAGCTGCATAGCACAGGGAGATCAGCTCGGTGGTTTGTGACCAACTAGGTGGGTGGTATAGGGAGTGTGGGAGGGAGGGAGACACAAGAGGGAAGAGATATGGGAACATATGTATATGTATAACTGATTCATTCTGTTATAAACAGAAACTAACACACCATTGTAAAGCAATTATACTCCAATTAAGATTAAAAAAAACCAGAATGGGAGAAAATATTTGTAAATCCTATATTTGATAAGTGATTAATATCCAAAATATATGTCAGTCATAAATCTCAACAGATAAAAACAAAACAGTTCTATTAAAATATGGGCAGAGGATCAGAATAGACATTTTTTTAAAGAAAACATATAGATGTCCAACAGGTACATAAAAAGATGTTCAGCATCAATAATCATAGGGCAATGTAAATTGGAACCACAATGAGATATCACTTTACATCTGTTAGAGTGGCTATCATCAAAAAGACAAGAGATACAAAGGTTTGGAGGGATGTGGAGAAAAGGGAACATTTGTGAGCTGTTGGTAGGAAAGTAAATTGGTGCTTTCACTATGGAAAACAGTTCCTCACAAAATTAAATACAGAATTACAATATGACCCAGCAATTCCATTTCTGTGTGTTTATGTAAAGAAATGAAAAAGTTAACTTGAAAAGATATGTGTGCCCTCATGTTCATTGCAGCATCATTGACAGTAGCAACTATAATGGAAACAGTGTGAATGTCCACTGATGGATGGGTGGATAAAGAAAATTATGTATGCATATGCATATATATACTGAAATATTATTCATCTATAAAAACGAAGTTTTGTCATTCACAACAACATAGTTAGATCTGAATGGACCTTATAGGCATTATGCTAAGTTAAATAAGTCAGCCAGAGAAAGACAAATTCCATATGATCTCACTTACATGTAAAATTAAACAAAACAAAACAACCAAGCTCATAGATGCAGAAACAGGTTGGGTTAGCCATAGACGGAGCATTCAGCTGGGCTAAATCAGTAAAAGGATTAAAAAAATATAAACTTCCAGTTATAAAATAAATAAATCATGGGTGTGTAATATACAGCATGGTGACCACTGTTAATAATACCGTATTGTATATTTGAAAGTTACCAAGAGAGTAAATCTTGAAAATTCATATTACAAGAAAAAAATCTGTAACTAAGTATGATGATGGTTGTTAACTAGACTTATTGTGATGATCATTTGCAATATATAAAAATGTCAAATCATTATGTTGTACACCTAAGCCTAATATATAAATTTTAAAAATGCTGAGAAAAGTCATTCAAGCTGAAACAAAAGGATACTAACTAGTAACATGAAGACATATATGAAAGTATACAACACACTTATAAATGTAAGAATATAGTCAGATTCAAAATATTTTAATATCATAATAAGAGGACATGTTAACCACTTAACTCTAATTTAAAGGTTAAGGGACAACAATTATGAAAAATATCTACAGATACAGTAATTTGTTAACAGATACACAACTAAAAAGTGGCAAATTGCAACATCATAAGTATACAAAAGGGAATAAGTGGGTAGAGTTTTAGTATGTGATCAAAATTAACTTACACATTTAAAAAAGAATGTTGTATTTATAAAGTTTCAAGTAAACCTCTGGGTAATTACAAAACAAAGTGGTCAAATTTATAAATAACTTTATACAGTGTACTATAAATAAACTTGCAGTTATAAGATAAATAAGGATGTAATGTACACAGGATTAGTATAATTAACACTGCTGAACGCTATATATATATATAAGTTGTTAAGATAGTAAATCTTAAGAGTCCTTATCACAAGGAAAAAATATTTTTTTTAGTTTAAATCTACATGAGATGATGGATATTCACTAAACTTATAATGGCAATCATTTCATGACATATGTATGTCAAATCATGTTGTACACTTTAAACTTATGCAGTGCTGTACATCAATTATATCTCAATAAAACTGGAAGAAAAAGCAAACCAAAACAAAAATCAAAACAAAAACTTATAGTAGATACACAAAAGATAAAGAGAAAACAATCAAAATATACAACTATGGAAAATCATCATTCACAAAGGAGGATATCAAGAGAGAAATAAAGGAAAAAAGGAACTACAACAGAGCCAAAAATCAATTAACAACACAGCAATACCTATTAATAATTACTTTAAATATAAATTGATTAAATTCTCAAGTTGAGAGGCACAGATTGGCTAAATGGATAAAAATGAGACCCAACTATGCACTCCTGTAAGACACTCACTTCAGATTCAAGGACACTTTTAGGATGAAAATGAAAAGATGGAAAGAGATATTCCATACAAATGTACATCAAAAGAAAATAGGGATAAAAATATTTATATCAGAAAAAAATAGCTGTAATGAGAAACATAGAAGATCATTATATAATAATAAAGGATTCAATTAATGAAAAGGATATAAAAATCATAAGTATATGTACACTCAACATCAGAGTAATTATATATAGTAGACACATACTAACAGATCAAAGGGAGAAATAGAGAAAAGTATAATAAAAGTAGGGAAAATCAATATTCCATTTTCAACAATGCAAAGATGATCCAGACAGAAAATCAATAGGAAAACATTGGATTTGAATTATACTTTAGACCAAACAGTCCTGAAAAACATATACAAATAATTTCATCCAATAGCAGCATAATAGACATTCTTCTCAAGTTCACATGGATCCTTCTTCAGGATAGATTATGTGTTAGGCCACAAAATGGTACTAGCGAAATTTACAAGATTGAAGTTATACCAAGTATCTTTTCCAACCATAGTGGTATGAAACTAGAAACCTAAAACAGGAAAAAAAAGGGAAAAATTCACAGATATATGGAAAAATTCAAAAATATATGGCAATTAAACACACTCCTGAACAACCAATGTGTCAAAGAAGATGTCCAAAGGGAAATCCAAAAATATATTAATAAAATGAAAATGGAAACAACATAGCAAAAAATAGGATGCTGCAAAAGCAGGACAAAGAAGTTTTATCACAATAAACAACTACATTAAGAAAAAGAGATATTTCAAGTAAACAATCTAACTTTACATCTCAAGGAACTAGAAAAATAAAAACAAACTAAGCCCAAGTTTAAAGGAAGGAACTATAAGAAAAAGAATAGAAATAAATAAAATAAACACCAGAAAAACAATAGAAAATATCAATAAAACTAAGACCTGTTTTTTTTTTAATTGACAAACTTTTACCTAGACTAACTGAGAAAAAAGAGGAAAGATTCAAATAAATAAAATTATAAATGAAAAAGGAGACATTACAAACATTACTACAGAAATACAAGACCATAAAAGGTTACTATGAACAATTATATGTCAAAAAATTGTAAAACCTAGAAGAACAGGATAAACTCCTGGAAACTTACAACTGACCAAGATTGATCCATGAAAAAATAAAAAATCTGAACTGACCAATAATATGTAAGGAGATTGCTTCAGTAATTTAAAATCTCCCAATAAAGAAATATCCAGTATCATTTGGCTTCCCTAGTGAATTCTACCAAACACTTAAAGGAGAACTAATGTTAATCTTTCTCAAACAATTCCCAAAAGTCAAAGAGGAGATAACATTAACAATCTCATTTTAAGAAGTCAGCATTACCCTGATACCAAAGCCATAAAAGGACACTGTAAGGAAAGAAAATTCTGGCCAAAATCCCTGATGAATGTTATGGCAAAACATTCAACAAAATATTAGCAAACTAAATTATTGCACACTAAAAGGATTATATACCATGATCAAGTGAGATTCATCCCTGGGATGCAAGAATGCCTCAACATATGCAAATCAGTAAATGTGATACACATTAGAAGAATGAAGGAAAAAATTAATTATTATCTCAATAGATGCATAAAAATCTTCTGTCAAAATACAATATTCTTTCATGATAAAAACTCTGGACAAGTTGACTATAGAAAAAATATATCTCAAAGTAGTAAAGGCCGTCTATGACAAGCCCACAGCTTACATTATACTCAATAGTGAAATGTTGAAAGATTTTCCTGTATGATTAGGAACATAGTACTGGAAGCTCTGGCCAGAGCAATTAGGTAAGATAGGAAGTAAAAAATGCATATAAATAGAAAGGAGGATGTAAAATTATGTTTTTTTGCAGATGATATAACCTTATATGTAGCAAATCCTAAACTCTCCACCAAAAACTGTTAGAACTAATCAGTGAATTCAGTAAACTTGCAAGATACAAAGTCAACACACAAAAATCAATTGTGTTTCTGCACACCAAAAAATGTCTGAAAAGAAAGAAAAAGATAGAAAGAAAGAAAGAAAGAAACAATCAAACAAAGAAAGAAACAAAGAAACAAAGAAAGAAAAAAGAAAGAAAATCTCATTCACAAAAGTATAAAAATAATAAAATACTTATGAATATATTTAAGCAAGGAAGTTAAATACCTGTACACTCTAAGATTTTGAGGAAAGAATATGAAGATGATACAAACAGATGGAAAGATATCCCATGTTTATGGATCATAAGAATTAATATTGTTAAAATATCTGTACTTCCAACAGCCAATTATATAGATTAAATGCAATCCTGAGCAAAATACCAATGTCATTTTTCACAGAAATTAAAAACACAATTCTAAAATTCGTATGGAACCACAAAAGACTATGAATAGCCAAATTATTCCTGAGAAAGAAGAATAAATCTAGGGACATCAGACTTCCTGATTGCAAATTAATCTACAGAGCTATACTATTCAAAACAGTATGGTACTAGCATAAAAACAAAAACATAGAGCAAATTAATAAAATTAAGAATCCACAAATAAACCCATGAATATTTGGTTCACTAATCCCAAGAACACCAAGAACACAAAATAGGGAAAGGATAATCACTTCCATAAGAGAAAACTGGATATCCACACACAAAAGTATAAATGTGGATCCCTATCTTACACAACACTTGAAATAGATTAGACCTGAACATAAGAACTGAAACTGTACAACTCCTAGAAGAAAACATAGGGGAAAAGCTCCTTGATATACTCTTACATTGATTTTTGGGTATGACATCAAAAGCAGAGGCAACAAAAGAAAATATAAACATGTGGGACTACTTCACATAACAAGTTCTGCACAGCAAAGAAACATTCAATAGAATGAAAAAGCAGTAAATGGAATGGGAGAAAATTTGCAAACCAATTATTTGGTTAGGAACTAACATCCAAAATATTTAAGGAACTCATACAACTCAATAGTAAAGTAGAATCCTGATTTAAAATGGGTAAAGACCTTAAGATATATTTTCAAAGGATAGGTACAAGTAACAAACAGTTATATGAAAGTTACACCAAACGTGCCACCATCACCAATAACAAAAATAAACAAGGGGAACTATATCAGACTGAAAAACTTCTGTACAGAAAAGAAACAATCATCAAAACATAAGGGCAGCCTAGGGAATGGGATAAAATATTTGCAAACCATCTGTCTGATAAGGGGTTAATATCCCAAATAAAATAGGATCTCATTCAACTCAATAGCAAAAAAAAAAAAAAAAAAAAAAAACCTAATGTTAAAATGTGAAAATGAATAAAATAGACACTTTTCCAAAGACAACCTACAAAATGTCAACAGGCACAAGAAAAAATGCTTGACATCTATAATCATCAGGGAAATCCATATCAAAACCAGAATGAGATATCACCTCAGACCTGTTAGGATGGCTCTTACCTAAAAGGGAAAATACAACAAGTTTTAGCAAGACTATGAAAGAAGGGAACCCTTGTGTTCCCTTGGTGCAAATATAAATTGGTACATCCACTATGGACAACAGGATGGAGGTTTTTCTAAAGCTAAAAATAGAACTACGATATGATTCCACAATCCCAATTCTGGACATATATCCAAAGGAAATGAAATCATTCTATCAAAGAGATATTGGCTCTAGTCCTATGAAAAATGCCATTGGTAATTGAGAGGAATTGCATTGAATATGTAATTGACTTGGGTAATATAGTTATTTTGACCATATTGGTTGTTCCACTCTAATTTTGCCATCTCTGATAACTTTGTGTCATCTCCAGTTACTTTCATCAATGTCTTACAGTTTTCAGGGTAGAGGACTTTTGTCTCCTTACTTCAGTTTATTCCTAGGTATGCTATTCTTTTTGATGAGACAGGAAATGGGATTGTTTCTATCATTTTTCTTTCTGATAGTTTGTTGTTAGTGTATAGGAATGCAAGAGATTTCTGTGCATTAAATTTTTATCCTGCAACTTTACTGAATTCACTGATGAGTCTAGTTGTTTTCTGGTAGCATCTTTAGAATTTTCTATATATAGTATCATATCATCTGCAAACAGTGACAGTTTTCCTTCTTCTATTCCAATTTGGATTCATTTTATTTCTTTTTCTTCTCTGATTGCCATGGTTAGGACTTCCAAAACTACAGTGAATAAAAGTGGTGACAATGGACATCCTTGCTTTGTTCCTGATCGTAGAGGGAATGATTTCAGCTTTTCATCATTGAGAATGATGTTAACTGTGGGTTTGACATATATGGCCATTATTATATTGAGATATGTTCCCTCTATTCCAGCATTAGTAAGAGCTTTTTATCACAAATGGATGCTGAATTTTGTCAAAAACTATTACTGCATCTATTGAGCTGATCATATAGATTTTATTCTTCAGTTTGTTAATGTGGTATATCACACTGATTGATTTGCAGATATTGAAGAACACTTGCATCCCTGGGATGAATCCCAATTGATCATGGTGTATGATACTTTTAATGTATTGCTGGACTTGGCTTTCTAGTATCTTGTTGAGTATTTTAGCATCTGTATTCATCAGTGCTACGGGCATGGGATTTTCTTTTTCTTTTTTCTTTAACATTTTTATTGGAGTATAATTGCTTTACAATGTTGTGTTAGTTTCTGCTGTATAACAAAGTGAATCAGTGAAAATCTATACATATATCTCCATATACCCTCCCTCTTACATCTCCCTCCCAAACTCCCTGTCCCACCCCTCTATGTATTCATCAGTGCTACGGGCATGGGATTTTCTTTTTCTTTTTTCTTTAACATTTTTATTGGAGTATAATTGCTTTACAATGTTGTGTTAGTTTCTGCTGTATAACAAAGTGAATCAGTGAAAATCTGTACATATATCTCCATATACCCTCCCTCTTACATCTCCCTCCCAAACTCCCTGTCCCACCCCTCTATGCGGTTGCAAAACACCAAGTTGATCTCCCTGGACTATGCAGCTACTTCCAACTAGCTATCTATTTTACATTTGGTAGTGTTTATATGTCAATGCTACTCTCTCACTTCGTCCCAGGTTACCCTTCCCCCTCCCCATGTCCTCAAGTCCATTCTCTACATTTGCATCTTGTTTTTTTTTTTTTGTTTCTTTTGGAGTTTAGGGTATACTATTTACTTAGCACTTAAATTTATAGAACAAAATCTTGTCCTCAATGAAAATTATATAATCCACTGAAGTGAAAAAAGTTGCTCATCATTTTAAGAATTATCATTTCTATAAATTCTTTTAACATGGCGAGAAATATTCTAAATCAGCCTTAAATTTTTTTAACATCTTTAATGGAGTATAATTGCTTTACAATGTTGTGTTAGTTTCTGTTGTATAAAAAAGTGAATCAGCTATATGTATACATATATCCCCATATCCTCTGTCTTTTACATCCCCTCCTACCCTCCCTTTCCCACCCCTCTAGGTGGTCACAAAGCACCAAGCTGATCTCCCTGTGCTATGTAGCTTCTTCCCACAAGCTATCTATTTTACATTTGGTAGTGTATATATGTAAATGCTACACTCTCACTTCATCCCAGCTCACACTTCCCACTCCCGATGTCCTCAAATCCATTCTCTACTTCTGTCTTTATTCCTGTCCTGCCCCTAGGTTCATCAGAAACAATTTTTTAAATTCCATATATATATATATATATATATATATATATATATGTATAATGTTAGCATACTTATTTGTTTTACTCTTTCTGAAATACTTCACTCTGTTTGACAGACCCAAGATCCATCCACCTCAGAACAAAAACCTCAATTTTGTTTCATTCTATGTCTCAGTAATATTCCACTGTATATATGTGCCACATTTTCTTTATCCATTCATCTGTCAATGGACACTTAAGATGCTTCCACGTCCTGGCTATTGTAAATAGAGCTGCAATGAACATTGTGGTACATGAGGCTTTCTGAATTATGGTTTTCTCAGGGTATACGCCCAGTAGTGGGATAGCTGGGTCATATGGTTTTTCTATTTTTAGTTTTCTAAGGAAGCTCTATACTGATCACGATAGTGGTTGTATCAATTTACATTCCCACCATCAGTGCAAAAGGATTCCTTTTTCTCCACACCCTCTTCAGCATTTAATATTTGTAGATATTATGATGATGGTCATTCTGACCAGTGCGAGGTGATACCTCATTGTAATTGTGATTACTTTTTCCCTAATGATTAATGAGGCTGAGCATCCTTTCATGTGTTTGTTGGCAATTTGTATATCTTCATTGGAGAAATGTCTCTTTAGGTCTTCTGCCCATTTCTGGATTGGGTTTTTCGTTGTTTTGATATTGAGCTGCATGATCTGCTTGTATATTTCGGATATTAATATTTTGTCACTTGCTTCTTTTGCAATTTTTTTCTCCCATTCTGAGGGTTGTCTTTTGGTCTTGTTTATGGTTTCCCTTGCAGTGCAAAAGCTTTGAAGATTCATTAGGTCCCATTTGTTTATTTTTGTTTTTATTTCCATTTCTCTAGGAGGTGGGTCAAAAAGGATCTTGCTGTGATTTATGTCATAGAGTGTTCTGCCTACGTTTTCCTCTAAGAATTTTATAGTGTCTGTTATTACATTTAGGTCTTTAATCCATTTTGAGTTTATTTTTTTGTATGGTGTTAGGGAGTGTTCTAATTTAATACTCTTACATGCACCTGTCCAGTTTTCCCAGCACCACTTATTGAAGAGGCTGTCTTATCTCCATTGTATATTCTTGCCTCCTTTATCAAAGATAAGGTGACCATAGGTGCGTGGGTTTATATCTGGGCTTTCTATCCTGTTTCATTTATCTGTATTTCTGTTTTTGTACCAGTACAACACTGTCTTGATTACTGTAGCTATGTAGTATAGTCTGAAGTCAGGGAGCCTGATTCCTGCAGCTCCATTTTTAGTTCTCAAGATTGCTTTGGCTATTCAGGGTGTTTTGTGTTTCCATATAAATTGTGAAATTTTTTGTTCTAGTTCTGTTAAAAAATGTCAGTGGTAGTTTGTTAGGGATTGCATTGAATCTGTAGATTGCTTTGGGTAGTAGAGTCATTTTCACAATGTTGATTCTTCTAATTCAAAAACATGGTATATCTCTCTATCTGATTGTATTATCTTTAGCTTCTTTCACCATAATTGTCATAACTTTCTGCATAAAGTTTTTTGTCTCCTTAGATAGGTTTATTCCTATGTATTTTATTTTTTGCAAAGGTAAATGGAAGTGTTTCCTTAATTTCTCTTTCAGATTTTTCATCATTAGTGTATAGGAATGCAACAGATTTCTGTGCATTAATTTTGTATCCTTCTACTTTACCAAATTCATTGATTAGTTCTTGTAGTTTTCTGGTAGCATCTTTAGGATTCTTTATGTATAGTATCATGTCATCCACAGACAGTGAAAGTTTTATTTCTTCTTCTCGGATTTGGATCTGTTTTATTTGTTTTTCTTCTCTGATTGCTTTGGCTAAAACTTCAAAACTATGTTAAATAATAGTGGAGAAAGTGGGCAACATTGTCTTGTTCCTGATGTTAGAGGAAATTGTTTCAAATTTTCACCATTGACCAAGATGTAGGCTGTGTGTTTTTCATATATGGCGTTTATTTTGTTGAGGTAGGTTCCCTCTGTGCCTACTTTCTTGAGAATTTTTATTATAAATTGTTGTTTAATTTTGTTGAAAGCTTTGTCTGCATCTACTGAGGTGATCTTACAGTTTTTATCCTTCAATTTTTTAATATCGTGTATCACATTGATTGATTTGCATATACCGAAGGATCCTTGCATTCCTGGGATAAACCCCACTTGATCATGGTGTATGTTCCTTTTTATGTGCTGTTGGATTTTGTTTGCTAGTATTTTGTTAAGGATTTTTGCATCTATATTCATCAGTGATATTGTCCTGTAGGTTTATTTTTTTGTGACATCTTTGGTGGTTTTAGTATCAGGGTGATGGTGGTCATGTAGAATGAGTTTGGGAATGTTCCTCCCTCTGCTTTACCTTGGATAAATTTGAGAAGGATAGGTGTTAGCTCTTCTCTAAATGTTTGATAGAATTTGCCTGTGAAGCCGTCTGGTCCTGAGCTTTCGTTTGTTGCAGATTTTTAATCACATTTTCAATTTCAGTGATTGTGATTGGTCTGTTCATATTTTCTATTTCATCCTGGTTCAGTCCCAGAAGGTTGTGCTTTTCTAAGACTTTGTCCTTTCCTTCTAGGTTGTCCATTTCATTGGCATATAGTTGCTTGTAGTAATTTCTATGATCCTTTGTATTTCTGCAGTGTCAGATATTACTTCTTTTTCATTTCTAATTCTGTTGATTTGAGCCTTCTCCCTTTTTTTCTTGATGAGTCTGGCTAATGGTTTATGAGCTTTGTTTACCTTCTGAAATCTTTTAGTTTTATTGGTCTTTGCAATTATTTCCTTCATTTCTTTTTCATTTATTTCTGATATGACCTTTATGATTACTTTTCTTATTCTACCTTTTGGATATTTAATATTTGTTTTTTCTCTCATTGCTTTAGGTGAAAGGTTAGGCTGTTTATTTGAGAGTTTGCTTGTTTTTTGTGGTAGGATTTTATTGCTGTAAACATCCCTGTTAGAACTGCTTTTGCTCCATTCAACAGGTTTAGTGTCATCCTGTTTTCATTGTCATTTGTTTGTAGGCATTTTTTTAAACATCTTTATTGGAGTATAATTGCTTTACAATGGTGTGTTAGCTTCTGCTTTATAACAAAGTGACTCAGTTATACATATACATATATCCCCATATATCTTCCCTCTTGAGTCTCCATCACTCCCACCATCCCTATCCCACCCCTCTAGGTGGGCACAAACACCAAGAAGATCTCCTGTGCTATGTGACTCCTGCCCACTAGCTATTTATTTTACATTTGGTAGTGTATATACATCCATGTCAGTCTCTAACTTTGTCCAGCTTATGCTTCTCATTCCCTGTGTCTTCAAGTCCAAGTCTGCTTCTTTATTCCTGTCCTAACCCTAGGTTCTTCATGAACTTTTTTTTTTTAGATTCCATATATATATGTTAGCATACAATACTTTTTTTTCACTTTCTGACTTACTTCACTCTGTAGGACAGAATCTAGGTCCATCCACCTCACTAAAAATAACTCAATTTCGTTTATGGCTGAGTAATATTCCATTGTATGTATGTGCCACATCTTCTTTATCCATTCATCTGTTGATGGACACTTAGGTTGCTTCCATGTCCTGGCTATTGTAAATAGAGCTGCAGTGAACATTGTGGGACATGACTTTTTGAATTATAGTTTTCTCAGGGTATATGCCCAGTAGTGGGGTTGCTGGCTCATATGGTAGTTCCATTTTTGTTTCTTAAGGACCCTCCATACTGTTCTCCATAGTGGCTGTATCAATTTACATTCCCACCAGCAGTGCAAGAGGGTTCCCTTTTCTCCACACCCACTCAGGCATTTATTTTTTGTAGATTTTTGATGATGGCCATTCCGACAGTTGTGAGGTGATACTTCATTGTATTTTTGATTTGCATTTCTCTAATGATTAGTTATGTTGAGCATCCTTTCATGTGTTTGTTGGCAATCTGTATATCTTCTATGAAGAAATCTCTATTTAGGTCTTCTGCCTAGTTTTGGATTAGGTTGTTTGTTTTATTGATATTGAGCTGCATGTGTTGTTTGTATATTTTGGATATTAATCCTTTGTCAGTTGCATCGTTTGCAAATATTGTCGCCCATTCTGAGGGTTGTCTTTTTGTCTTGTTTATGGTTTATTTTGCTGTAAAAACTTTGAAGTTTCATTAGGTCCCATTTGTTTATTTTTGTTTTTATTTCCATTTCTCTAGGAGATAGATCAAAAAGAATCTTGCTGTCACTATTGTCATAGAGTTTTCTGCCTGTTTTCTTGTAAGATTTTTTTTGTGTCTGTCCTTATATTTAGATTTTAATCCATTTTGAGTTTATTTTTGTGTATGGAGTTAGGGAGTGCTCTAATTTCATTCTTTTACATGTAGCTGTCTAGTTTTCCCAGCACTACTTATTGAAAAGGCTGTCTTTTCTCCATTGTTATTCTTGACTCCTTTATCAAAAGTAAGGTGACCATATGTGCATGGGTTTATCTCTGGGCTTTCTGTCCTGTTCCATTCATGATATTTCTCTTTTTGTGTCAGTACCATAGTGTCTTCATTACTGTAGCTCTGTAGTATAGTCTGAATTCAGGGAGTCTGATTCCTCCAGCTCCGTTTTTCTTTCTCAAGATTGCTTTGGCAATTCAGGGTCTTTTGTGTTTCCATACAAATTGTGAACTTTTTTCTTCTAGTTCTGTGAAAAATGCCAGTGGTAGTTTGATAGGGATTGCATTGAATCTGTCAATTACTTTGTATAGTAGAGTCATTTTCACAATGTTGATTCTTGCAATCCAAGAACATGGTATATCTCTCCATCAGTTTGTATCATCTGTAATGTCTTTCTTCAGTGTTTCATAGTTTTCTACATATAGTTCTTTTGTCTCCTTAGGTAGTTTTATTCCTAGGTATTTTATTCTTTTTGTTGCAGTGGTACATGGTAGTGTTTCCTTAAATTTTGTTTCAGATTTTTCATCATTAATGTATAGGAATGCAAGAAATTTCTGTGCCTTAATTTTGTATCCTGCTACTTTACCAAATTCATTGATTACCTCTAGTAATTTTCTGGTAGCATCTTTAGGATTGCTAATGTAGAATATCATGTCTTCTGCACACAGTGACAGTTTTACTTCTTTTTATATTTGGATTCCTTTTATTTCTTTTTCTTCTCTGATTGCTGTGGCTAAAGCTTCCTAAACAATGTTGAATTATAGTTGTGAGAGTGGGCAACCTTGTCTTGTTCCTGTTCTTAGTGGAAATGGTTTCATTTTTTCATCATTGAGGACAATGTTGGCTGTGAGTTTGTCATATATGGTCTTTATTATGTTGAGATAAGTTCCCTCTATGCCTACTTTCTGGAGGGTTTTTATGATAAATAGGTGTTGAATTTTAGCAAATGTTTGTCTGCATCTATTGAGATCATCACATGGTTTTATTTGTCAATGTTTTAATATAGTGTATCACATTGATTGATTTGCTTATATTGAAGAATCCTTGCATTCCTGGGATAAATCCCACTTGATCATGGTGTATGATCCTTTAAATGTGCTGTTGGATTCTGTTTGCTCATATTTTATTGAGGAATTTTGCATCTATGTTCATCAGTGGTGTTGGCCTGTAGTTTTCTTTCTTTATTTCATATTTGTCTGGTTTTGCTATCAGGGTGATAGTGGCCTCGTAGAATGAGTTTGTGAGTGTTCCTCCCTCTGCTATATTTAGGTAGAGTTTGAGAAGGATAGGCATTAGGTCTTCTCTAAATATTTGATAGAATTCACCTGTGAAGCCGTCTAGTCCTGGGCTTTTGTTTATTGGAAGATTTTTTTTTTTTTTTTTTTTTGTGGTACGCAGGCCTCTCACTGCTGTGGCCTCTCCTGTTGCGGAGCACAGGTTCCGGATGCGCAGGCTCAGCGGCCATGGCTCACGGGCCTAGCCGCTCCGCGGCATGTGGGATCTTCCCGGGCCGGGGCAGGAACCCTTGTCCCCTGCATCGGCAGGCGGACTCTCAACCACTGCGCCACCAGGGAAGCCCTATTGGAAGATTTTTAATCACAGTTTCAACTTCAGTGCTTGTGATTGGCCTGTTTATATTTTCTATTTCTTCCTGATTCAGTCTTAGTTCGTTGTGCTTTTCGAAGAGTTTGTCCATTGCTTCCATTTTGTCCAAGTTAACGTCATATAAATGTTTGTAGTAATCTCTTTTGATGCTTTGTATTTCTACAGTGTCATTTGTTACTTGTCCTTTTTCATTTCTAATCCTGTTGATTTGAGTCTTCTCCTTTTTTATCTTGATGAGTCTGGCTAATCATTTATCAAAATTTTTAATCTTCTCAAAGAACCTGATTTAAGTGTTTTTTTTCAATTCTTTCCTTCGTTTCTTTTTGATTTATTTCTGATCTGTTATGTATGATTTTATTCCTTCCACTAACTTTGGGGTTATTTTGTTCTTCTTTCTCTAATTGCTTTACATGTAAGTTTAGGTTGTTTGTTTGAAGTTTTTTCTTGTTTCATGCGGGAAGATTTTACAGATAAACTTCCCTCTTAGAACTGCTTTTTCTGCATCCCACAGGTTTTGGGTCATCGTGTTTTGATTGTCTTTTTTTTCTAGGTGTTTTCCAATTTCCTCTTTGATTTCTCCAGTGACCTCTTGGATATTCAGTAACGTATTGTTCGCCTATATATGTTTGTATTTTTTACATTTTTTTTCCTGTAATTGATATCTAGTCACATGGCGTTGTGCTCAGAATAGTTACTTGATATGATTTAATTTTCTTACATTTACTCAGGCTTGATTTATGACCTAAGAGATGATCTATCCTGGAGAATGTTCCATGAGCTCTTGAGAAGGAAGTGAATTCTGCTGTTTTTGGATTGAATGTCTTATAAAAATCAGTTAAGTCCATCTTGTTTAATGCATCATTTAAACTTGTGTTTCCTTATTTATTTTCATTTTGGATGATCTGTCCATTGGTGAATGTGGGGTGTTAACCTCCCCTTCTATTATTGTGTTACTGTCAATTTCCCCTTTTTGGCTGTTACCATTGGTCATATGTATGGAGGTGCTCTTTATTGGGTGCATACATATTTACAATTGTTATATCTTCTTCTTGCATTGATCCCTTGATCATTATGTAGTGTCCTTCTTTGTCTCTTGGAATAGTCTTCTTTTTTAAGTCTATTTTTTCTGATATGAGAATTGCTACTCCAGCTCTCTTTTGATTTCCCTTTGCATGGAATATCTTTTTCCATCCCCTCACTTTCAGTCTATATGTGTCCCTAGGTCTGAAATGTGTCTCTTGTAGACACCATATATGTGGTTCTTGTTTTTTTATCCATTCTGCCAGTCTATATCTTTTGGTTGGAGCAGTTAATCCATTCGCATTTAAGGTTATTATCAATATGTATGTTCCTATTACCATTTTCTTGTTTTGGGTTTTTTTTTTTTTGTAGGTCTTTTCCTTCTTTTCTGTTTCCTGCCTAGAAAAGTTCACTTTGCATTTGTTGTAATGTCCTTTTGTGGTGCTGAATTCTTTGAACTTTTGCTTTCTTTAAAGGTTTCAATTTCTCCATTGAATCTGAATGAAATCATCCTGGGTAGAGTAACCTTGATTGTAGGTTTTCTCCCTTTCATCACTTTAAATATGTCCTGCCACTTCCTTCTGGATTGCAGAGTTTCTGCTGAAAGATCAGCTCTTAACCTTATGGGGATTCCCTTGTATGTTATTCGTTGCCTTTCCCTTGCTGCTCTTCATGTTTTTTCTTTGAATTTAATTTTTGATAGTTTGATTAATTTGTGTCTCGGCATGTTACTCCTTGGATTTATCCTGTATGGAACTCACTGTGCTTCCTCGACTGGATTGACTATTTCCTTTCCCTTGTTAGGGAAGTTTTCATCTATAATCTCTTCTAATATTTTCTCAGGGCTTTTCTCTTCTTCTTTTGGGACCCTTATAATTCGAATGTTGTTGCATTTAAAGTTGTCCCAGAGTTATCTGAGACTGTTCTCAAATTTTTTCATTCTTTTCTCTTTATTCTGTTCTGTGGTAGTTATTCCCACTATTTTACCTTCCAGGTTACTTATCCATTCTTCTGTCTCAGTTATTCTGCTATTGATCCCTTCTCAAGAATTTTTAATTTCATTTATTGTGTTGTTCATCATTGTTTGTCTGCTCTTTATTTCTTCCAGGTCCTTGTTAACATGTCTTGTATTTTCTCCATTCTATTTCCAAGATGTTTGATCGTCTTTACTCTCATTACACTGAATTTTTTTTCCAGTAGACTACCTATTTCTTCTTCATTTTTTATCTGGTGGGATTTTACCTTGTTCCTTCATCTGCTGCATATATCTCTGTCTTCTCATTTTAACCTACTGTGTATGTGGCCTCCTTTCCACAGGCTGCAGGTTCATAGTACCTGTTGTTTTTGGTGTCTGCCCCCTGTGGGTGATGTTGTTTCAGTGGTTTGTGTAGACTTCCTAGTGGAGGGGAATGGTGCCTGTGTTCTGGTGGGTGAGGCTGTATTCTGTCTTTCTGGTGGGCATGGCCACATCTGCTGGTGTGTTTATTTGTGTCTGTGAACTTAGTATTACTTTAGACAGCCTCTTCTAATGGGTGGTGTTGTGTTCCTGTCTTGCTCATTTTTTGGTATGGGGCATCCAGTACTGGAGCTTTCTGGCCTTTGGGTGGAACTGGGTCTTAGCATTCAGACAGAGATCTCTGGGAGACCTCTTGCTGTTTGATATTTTGTGGGGTGGGAGTTCTCTAGTGATCCAATGTCCTGAACTTGCCTCTCCCATCTCAGAAGCTCAGACCTGACACCAGACTGTAGCACCATGACCCTGTCAGCTACATGGCTCAGAAGAAAAGGGAGAAAAAAAATTAATTAAAAACAAACAATAAAAAAATAACAACAAAAGCAGTAAACAATCCAGCAATGATAGCAAGTGCTAAAACTATACTAATTTAAACATATCAATCAGAAACAAATCAGTCTCAGACAGCAAACCCCAAGTCTACCGTTGCTTCCAAGGTCCACCACCTCAGTTTGGGATGATCATTGTTCTATTCAGTTATTCCACAGATGCAGGGTACCTCAAGTTGACTGTGGAGATTTATTCTGCTGCCCCTGAGACTGCATGGAGAAATTTCCCTTTCTCTTCTTTTTTTGGAACATCTCCTGGAGTTCAGCTTTGGTTTTGGCCCCACCTCTGTGTGTATGTCGCCCTCAGGCCTCTGTTCCCTCCCAGATAGGAAGGGGTTAAACAGCGGCTGATTAGGGGGATCTTTCTTATTCAGGCCTTGTGGACGGAGCGGTACTGTAGTTATAATTGGAATGCAGGGCAAGTTTGTGGCAGCAGAAGCTGGCGTGTTGTTGCAACAGCCTGAGGTGCACCATATGTTGTCCTGGGGAACTTGTCACTGGATCATGGGGCCCTGGCAGTGGTGTGCTACACAGGCTCCCCAGGGGGTTTGTGGATAGTGACCTGTGCTTGCACACAGGATTCTTGGTGGCTGCAGCTGCAACGTTAGCATTTCATACCAGTCTCTGGGGTCTGAGCTGATAGTCACATTGTGTGCCTGTCTCTGGAGTTCACTTATGATGCTCTGCCTTCTGTGGGCAGACAGGGAAGGAATCCCAGCTCCTTGTGCACCCCAAAACAATGGTCTCTTGCGTCTTAGGCAGTTCCAGACTTTTCCCCGACACCCTCCCTGCTAGCTGTGGTGACCTAGCCCCCTTCAGGCTGTGTTCATGCAGCCAACCCCAGTCCTCTCCCTGAGATCTGACTTCCAAAGCCCAAGCTTCAGCTCCCAGCCCCACCTGTCCTGGTGGGTGAGCAGACAAGCCTCTAGGGTTTGTGAATGCTGGTGGGCACCAATCCTCTGTGCAGGAATCTCTCCCCTTTGCCCTCTGTACCCCTGTTGCTATGCTTTCCTCCATGGCTCCAAAGTTTCCCCCCCCCCCACCTACCCCCATCTCTGCCAGTGAAGGTCCATCCTAGTGTGTGGAAACTTTTCCTCCTTCCCAACTCCCTCCCAGAGGTGCTGGTCCCATCCCTATTCTTTTGTCTCTGATTTTTGTTTTTGCTTTGCCTTACCCAGGCTTGTGGGGATTTTCTTGCTATTTGGGAAGTCTGAGGTCTTCTGCCAGCATTCAGTAGGTATTCTGTAGGTGTTGTTCCACATGTAGATGTATTTTTGATGTGTTGGTGGGGAGGAAGGTGATCTCCATGTCTTACTCCTCTGCCATTTTGAAGGTTCCCATCCTCCTTTTTTTTTTGTCTCCTTTTGCTATCAAAGTGATGGTTGACTCATAGAATGAGCTTGAGAGTGTTCTTTCCTCTGAAATTTTTCAGAAGAGTTTCAGAAGGATAGTTGTTATCTTTTCTCTAAATGTTTGATAGAATTCATCAGCGAAGAAGTCATCAGTCTTAGACTTCTGTTTGTTGGAAGTTTTAAAGCTACAGTAATCAAAACAGTATGGTACTGTCACAGAAACAGAAATATAGATCAATGGAATAGGATAGAAAACACAGAAATAAACTCACTAACCTATTGTGAATTAATCTATGACAAGGGAGACAAGAATATACAATGGAGATAAGACAGTCTCTTCAATAAGTGGTGCTGGGAAAACCTGACAGCTATACATAAAAGAATGAAATCAGAATATTTTCTAACTCTATCCAGAAAAAAAAAAAGAAACGGAAAAAGAAAAAAATCTTGAAATGGATCAAGGACCTATATGTAAGGCTGGACAGTAAAACATTCTTACAGGAAAACATAATCAGAACGTTCTTTTACATAAATCATAGTAATATCTCTTTTGATCCACCTATTAGAACAATTAAAATAAAACCAAAAATAAACAAATGGGACTTAATTAAACTTAAAATCTTCTGCACAGCAAAGGAAACCATCAACAAAACAAAAAGATGAAGCAACCAACAAGGGATTAATCTCCAAAATATACAAACAACCCATAAGGCTTAATAATAAAAAAACAAAAAATACAATCAAAAAATGGGCAGAAGATATAAATAAATATTTCTTCAAAGAGGCCATACAGATGACCATCAGGAACATGAAAACATGCTCAACATCACTAAGTATCAGAGAAATACAAACCAAAACTTCAATGAGATATCCCCTCACGCTGGTCAGAATGGCCATCAACAAAATGTCTACAAAAAATAAATGCTGGAGAGGGTATGGAGAAAAGGGATCACTCCTACATTGTTGTTGGTGGGAATATAAATTGGTACAACCACTATGGAGAACAGTATGGAGGTTCTTTATAAAACTTAAATAGAACAACCACATCATCCAGCAATCCCACTCCTGGGCATATATCCAGAAACAAACATAGTCTGAAAGGATACATGCACCCCAATGTTCATTGCCGCACTATTTGCAATAGCCAGGATATGGAAGCAACCTAAATGTCTATCGACAGAGGAATTGATAAAGAAGACATGGTAGATATGTACAATGGAACATTACTTGGATGTAAAAAAGAATGAAATAATGCCATTTGCAGCCACATCAATTGACCAAGTGATTATCTTACTAAATGAAGTAAGTTAGACAAAGACAAATATCATATAATATCACTCAAATGTGGAACCGAATTTTAAAAAATATACAAATGAACTTATTTACGAAACAGAAACAGACTTACAGAAATCTAAAACCAACTTGCTACCAAAGCAGAAACATTGTGAGGGAGGGAAAAATCAGGAACTTTGGATGAACATACACACACTACTATTTATAAAATAGACAACCAACAGGAACCTACTGTATAGCACAGGGAACTGTACTCTCTATTTTGTGGTAACCTATTTGAGAAAATAATCTAAAAAAGAATGAATATATGTATGTATGTATGTGTGTATATATATATATATATATATATATATATATATATATATATATAACTGAATCATTTTGCTGTACAGCTGAGACTAACACAATATTGTAACTCAACTATACACCAATAAAATTAAAATATTTAAAAAAAAGAGGGCTTCCCTGGTGGCGTAGTGGTTAAGAATCTGCCTGTTAATGCAGGGGACACAGGTCCAATGCCTGGCCCAGGAAGATCCCACATGCCACGGAGCAACTAAACCTGTGCGTCACAGCTACTGAGCCTGCACTCTACAGCCTGTGTGCCACACCATCTGAAGCTCATGTGCCTAGAGCCTGTGCTCCACAACAATAGAAGCCACTGCAATTAGAAACCCATGCACTGCAATGAAGAGTATCCCCCGCTTGCCGCAACTAGAGAAAGCCCGTGCAAAGCAACAAAGACCAAGCACAGCCAAAAATAAAAACAAATAAATAAATATATATTAAAAAGAGAGACATCTGCACTCCTATGTTAATTGAAGCATTTTTACAATAGCCAATATATTGAAGCAACATAAATGTCTGTCTACAAATGAATGGACATCGAAAGTGTGATATACCATAGGATGTAATTCAGCCATGGTAAAAAGTAAATCCTGCCATTTGTGACCAGACTGATGAAATTTAAGGGTATTATACTAAGTGGAATAAGTTACACAGAGAAAGATAAATACTATATGATTCACTTATTTGTGACATATAAAAGAATTTGAAATCATAGAAACAGATAGTAGAATGGTAGTTGCCAGGGGCTGCAGTGTGGGGGAAATGTGGAGGTGTCAGTCATAAGGTACAAACTTCCAATCATAAGATGAATAAGTTCTGAGGGTCTAATAGACAGTAGTTAACAGTACCATATCATATACTTAAAAGTTGTTAAGAGAGTAGACCTGAAATATTCTCACCACAAAAAAGAAACAGTGATTATACTGTGTGATGTATGTGTTAAGTAACCTTACAGTGGTAATCATTTTGCAATATAAATGTGCAACAAATCATCAAATTGTACACCTTAAACTTACACAATGTTATATGCTAATTGTCTCCATAAAACTGGGTAATAAAAAGAAAAAATGAGGATACAGAAGAAGGGTTAATTATAGGAGCTATCCCTTCAGTAGAGAAGGCAACCCAGCACCCAGTGTTGTGAGTTGACTTGTGTCCCCTATAAGGATATATTCAAGACCTACCATTTGGTACTTGTGAACTTGACCTTATTTGGAAATAGTGTCTTTACAGGTGTAATCAAGTTAAGATGAGGTCATTCTGGATTATGGTGGGCCCTAATACAATGATTGGTGTCCTTATGAGAAAAGGGAAATTTGGACACATGCACACCCAGACAGGAAAAATTTGCCATGTGTTCATGGAGGCTGGATTGGGCCAAGGTCTGGGTCAGTCAGCAAGGAAACACCTCAGGCAGTAGTACAATGAACAGACAACAGAAAGTGCTGGGAGCATTCAGGGTACCAAGGAGCTTCAATTGTGTGTGGGGAATTTTGGTGAGAAACAAAGCTAAAAATGTGTAGTAAAAGATAATTTCTCAGTACCCAGTTTACATTTGATTTTTCAAATAAATTGTTTAGTGTTTCCACTTGTTTCAAACTAAGCAAATGTGACCTGGCTCTGAGAACTGCAGAGGGCAGTCTAACACTTGCTACTGGAGATCAGAAACTGAAATGCAAATTCGTTTATTCTAAATAGCAACACTTTGTATGTATTACTGGGGTTGTGCTACAGATCACAGAAGCAACTAATTCTTGTGCAAAATCAACAAAACCTCACCATCAAGTCACATTCTGAAAAATATAAATACAAATTTTCCTTAATATGTTTGGTCCTTGATCTGAGTATTCTCTGAAATTACAGGAAAACTATACATAAGGAAATGGCTATAGATATTTTTGTTGTTATTAATAATACGACCAATGGGGTAAATAAATAAAGGTAGGATTTTAGTTATAGTTCTAGTTTATTTTGTCCCCTAATTATAATATGGAACACTTAGCATTCACCTGCAAATTATTGGAAGAAGGTGTGTCACTAGGAAAGAAAGATTGTTAAAAAGAAAGAATGATATTTTTATTGTTGGAAGTTATGATATTTGGTTTAGTAATTCAATTTTAGTACTGAAAATATTGTCCTTGTTAAGCATTTAAAAATATACTGATGATAGGAATGAATGCAGCTCAGGATGGAGTGGATACAGTTCAATTTAATTTCTCCCTCCAACAGTCTCCTTCATTCTGGGAAAGAGTCCAATTCTGACAATTTCATGTGTTCAAGGGAGTAGAATCTTTCATTTGAGAAGCATAAAAGCAGTCCTAAGGGGTTCATAAAAAAGGACAGGACCCTGGGAAGGAGACTTCAAAATGTTGGCAAGGAGACAAATAAAATATACTTCACTTTTAAATGAATGCAAAATATTGTGAAACTGTGTCTTAGAGATTATTCCCAATGTGTAATTTAAAAAAAACATTGCCTTGTGTTCACAAAGAAGGGGTTATGCTTACTCATAACCTTCAAATAATAAGTATTCAAAATGTCCTTTTCATGAAGATTCTCATTCATAAATTTAGACAAACAACATTTGCATATCTTGGGAAAATGGAAAAATAAAATGTTTTCTATTTAAGTGAAATAATTGAAATGAGTATCTTCCATTCATAATTTGAAAAATCTGTAGTTAATAGATTTTGGGAAAATGGGAGATGGGGTTCACATTTCTAAAGAAGCCCGTTTTAAACATGAATGTGTAGCTAATAGTTCAGAGTTTATTTTTATTCAGCGTAAAAAGTAAAGAGAAACATAAAACCTTTTCTACTGCCTTAGTTTTCCACTAGTATTTTTCCTCTCATGATGCCCATGGGATTGTTTTACATACTCAAGAATGTGCATTGGTCAAAACTCTTCCCAGTTCATCAGTGATAATATCTTATTGGTCCAGAATGAATATAGCTAGTTATAAAAAGTGCCTTGTTTCTCCTATCATTGACTTTTTACTAGACTTTTTCCCTTTGGGAGTTAGAACTGGATTTAGCAATGTTGATTTTAGCCAGATTCTCATAATTCCAAAGTTCTACAATAAATCTCTGCTTCTGAAAGTTTCTGTGGATATAATCTCATTTACATAAGTGAACTAGTGAGAGAAGGAAAAATAATCCTTAAAAATAGAAGGCAGAACACGTAGTACAAAAAGACCAATGAGTGAATAAAAATAAATTCTAAGGTAAGTCCTAATTTAAAAATATTAGACATAATAGTGTGGCTGGCCTGTTGTTATTAGTTATTACTAAACTAATAATATATATCTTTAGCAAGGCTCCACTCTCTTCCTCTGACGTAAGATGAGCTAATTTATTCATTTCAAAACTGAATTTGGCAGTATGTCAGCCTCCAAGAATCCACAGCAAAAAGGAAACATTAAATTACATTATTTTAAATTATATAGCCAGTTAAGACACATGTATAGGATATTAGAACGGTGAAAAAATACTTTCAATCAGATTTTCAAGAGGCGAGCAAATATTCTCTAAAGGGAAGATTCTTGCAAGTGTATTTCATTAAAAAATGAGAGGGTTTCTATGAGCAGACTGAAATGAAACAATTTCAAAGTACACCTCCATGTAGTTAAATGTTTTGACATGTTGAATGTAGTTAAGATTGATTACAAAAATTTTGGGTGAACACAAACCAAGTATAAAATAATCGTTTATGATAGGTTGATCTTTCTATTAACTGATCAACAGTTTCAAATATACCTAAGACTGCTTCTAGTACAGAAAATACAACCTGTTATCTGTACAAGGTTATTAAGGTAAATATTAAAAAGAAAGTATGCTAGGATGCAATTGTTGTTAACACTGTTGAAGATTGAACTATTGACCTAATTTTATTATAGTCATGTTATTGTGAAAATGATTCCAATGAAAAATCTATAGTCTAAAATCTATTCTGAAGTTGTGCAATTTGATTAGACCCATATATTTTCTTTCTCTGAAAAAAGGGATGGTAATAGATGGGTCAGTGTCAAACATAAACTAATTTTTAAAAAATATTAGTGGAGCTTCCCTGGTGGTGCAGGGGTTGACAGTCTGCCTGCCAACGGAGGGGACCGTGCCCTGGTCCAGGAAGATCCCACATGCCACGGAGTGGCTGGGCTCATGGGCCATGGTCGCTGAGCCTGCGTGTCTGGAGCTTGTGCTCCACAATGGGAGAGGCCACAACAGTGAGAGGTCTGCGTACTGCAAAAAAAAAAAAAAAAGTATTAGTGATTATTTATGAATGTATTATGTATCAGGATGTGTGCTAAGCATTATAAATATATTATCTAAATTAATTCCTCCATACATCCTATGAAGTGAGAATTGCAGTATTATAATAATATCAATTTACTAATAAGTAAAGGGAAGCATAGAGACACAGGTAAGATAAGAAGCAAATATATGTCTAGCAAGAGACAGTACCAAGACACAAACCCTGGTCTGTCTGGTACAAAAATTAATTTCTTCTGGAAAAAGCTATAACAGACATTCACCAGTTTCTTGTAGAAAATATTAGTTTGAAAAATTTAGTCTTATTTTTTGATGAAAACTGGCATGAAGTTTTTAAGTAATCCCTAAAATTCTTAATGGTTCCTAACATAAGGGTAGAAGGAAAATTTTTTTTTTTTATGTAGGACATCAGAGAAATGTCAGACTAGAAACACCCAGGCCTTTATTGCCACATGGAAACATTAAAAAAATACTAAAGACTAGCTAAACTAATTTAATAGGAGTTCTGGAAAACAGTTAAAGTCTAGAATAATCAAGTGAATGTCTAATTAAGAAATAGCCACATTCAAAACTGTAGGAAATTGGAGGAAATTTTATTTTACCTTTGCCTCATACCTCACTGATGTAGCGTGGTCTTGGTCTGGAGAAGGTAGCAACACAGTCCCAAATTCATTCACTCCCTCAAACATGAGGGATCAGAGCATACCTTATTTTTCAAAGTTCTCCCTAATCTTGGGGACTGCTTGAAAAACTAGTCTCTGTATTGACTAAAGAAGAGATCAGGGGATGAAAGTGGTATAACTTAGATTTTGGGTTGTGAAAAGTGGCAGAAAGCAAGTGGGCACTGCTAATACAATCTTTAAGGGGTGTAAAGACTTACAGAGGACTGTGCCAAAAGACTATTAGTAGAGACAAACAATAGAACTTCTATGCTCCCAAGGAAAAGCTGGGGTGAGACTCTGGGAAATTAAGAAATACAAAAACAGCCATGTATATAGGGGAATTGCAAGAGCCACTCTCAGGCATGCAGAAACACACACAGATTCAGGCAACACATGTTCAGAAAAGACACAAAATAAACTTAAGTCTTCACAACAGATTAATCTCAAAGCTTAAATAATATGTAGCTAATAATCAGAGAACTGTCCTTGCACAAAGCTGATATAACAATCCTGGAAGTGTTCATTTTTCAGATGCCCAATAAAAAGCACAAGGCAAACAAAGAAACAAGAAAACGTGATCCACTCAAAGGAAGAAAATAAATTGGCAAAAGCAATTGCTGAGGAAGCACAGACATCAGACTTACTGAAAAGATATTTTATTATTAGGTAATTAATTTTTATTGAAGTATAGTTGATTTACAATCATATTAATTTTGGCTGTACAACATAGTGATTCAATATTTTTATAAATTGTACTCCATTTAATGTTCTTATAAAATATTGGATACATTCCCCGTGCTATACAAAATATCCTTCTAGCTTATTTATTTTATACATAATAGTTTGTACCTCATAATCCCCTATCTCTATCTTATCCCTCTTCTTTCTTTCCCCCAAATGGTAAACACTAGTTTGATCAAACACTATATAGAGTGTTTGATCTCTATATTTATAAGCCTGTTTGATATAGAGTTTGATCTATATCAAACTCTATCAAACTATAGAGTTTGACCTCTATATTTATGAGCCTGTTTCTATTTTGTTATATTCTTTTATTTTATTTTTTAGATTTCACATATAAGTTATAACATATGGTGTTTGGCTTTCTATATCTAAGTAATTTCACTAAGCATTGTATCCTCCATGTCCACTCATCTTGTTACACATGAAAAAAAATCATTTTTTAAGGCTGAATAATATTCCATTGTATATGTAGATCACTTCTTCTTTAAGCATTCATCTGTTGAAAAACACTTAAGTTGCATCCATATGTTAGCAATTGTATATAATGCTGCTATAAACATCAAGGTGTACTTATCTTCTCTAATTAGTGTATTAGTTTTCTTTGAATATATAGCAAGGAGTGGAATTGCTGGATCATGTGTAGTTTTGTTTTTTGAGGAACCTCCATACTATTGTCCAAAGTGGCTACACCAATTTACTTTATGACTGATAGTGTACAAGGCTTCCCTTTTCTCCACATTCTTGTCAGCAATTTTTATTTGTGATCTTTTTGATGACAACCATTCTGACAGGTGTGATGTGATATCTCATTGTGGTTTTGATATGCATTTCTCTATTGATTAGTGACGTTGAGCATTTTTCATTTGCCTGTTGGCCATCTGTGTGTCCTTTTTGGGAAAAAAAGTCTATTCAAGACTTCTGTTCATTTTTTAATTGGGTATTTTCTTTTATATTGAGTTGATGAGTTGCTTGTATATTTTGGATATTAAAAACCATATTGGACATATCACTTAGTAATATTTTTTCCCATTCTTTAGGTTGTTATCTCATTCTATCAATGGTTTCCCTTGCTGTGCAAAAGCTTTTCAGTTCAGTAAGGTCTAATTTATTTATGTTTGCCTTTTCTTTCCTTTGCCTTAGGAGACAGATCCAAAATAATATTGCTGCAATTTATGTCAAAGAATGTCTGCCTATGTTTTCTCTAGGAGTTTTATTGTTTCCAATCTTACATTTAGGTCTTTAATTATATATATATAAAATATATAGTATATGGTGTGAGAAAATATTCTACTTTCATTCTCTTATATGTAGCTATCCAGTTTCCCCAGGTCCACTTATTGAAGAAGCTCTTTTTTCTATTGTATCTTCTCATTTACTTTGTCATAGATCCATTGACCATAAGTGTGTGGGTTTATTTCTGGGTTCTCAATTCTGTTCCATTGACCTGTGTATCTGTTTTTGTGCCAGTACCATGTTGTTTAGATTACTATAAATTTGTTGTATAGTCTGAAGTCAGTGGGCATGATACCTCTAGCTTTATTCTTTATTTCTCAAGATTACTTTGTCTATTTGGGATATTTTGTGGTTCCAAAAAATTTTAGGATTATTTGTTCCAATTTTGTAAAAAAATCATGAGCATTTTGGTAGGGATTACATTAAATCTATAGATTTATCTGGGTGATATGGATATTTCAACAATAATAATTCTTCTAATCTATGAACATAGTATATTTTTTCATTTTGCTGTATCATTTCCAATTACTTTCATCAATATTTTATAGTTTCCAGAGTATAGGTCTTTCACATCCTTAGTTAAGCTTATTCCTAGATATTTTTTTCTTTCTGATTCAATTTTACATGAGATTATTTTCATTCTTTCACTCTGATAATGAATTATAATTGTATAGAACAGCAACAGATTTCTGTATATTAATATTGTATCCTTCAACTTTACTGAATTCATTTATTAGATCTAATAGTTTTTCATGGAGATGTCAAGGTTCTCTCTATATAGTATTATGTCATCTGCAAATGGTAACAGTTTTACTTCTTCCCTTCCAATTTGGATATATTTTATTTTTTTTTCTTGTCTGATTGCTATGGCTAGGATTTCCAACACTATGTTAAATAGAAGTGGCAAGAGTGGACATCCCTGTCTTGCTCCTGTTCTTAAAGGAAATGCTTTCAGCTCTTCACAGTTGAGTATGATGTTAGCTGTGGATTTGTCATATTTGAACTTTATTATGTTGAGATATGTTCCCTCGATATCAACACTGATTAGAGTTTTTATTATGAACAGGTGTTGAATTTTATCAAATGATTTTCTGAATCTATTGAGATGAACATGTGATATTTAGCCTTCCTTTTCATAATGTGACATATCATCTTGATTGATTTGTGGATAGTGAACCATCCTGGTATCCTTGAAGTAAATTCTACTTGATTATTGTGTATGATCCTTTTGATATATTGTTGAATTTGGTTTGGTAAAGTTTTGTTGAGGATTTTTGCATCTATATTCATCAGAGATACTGGCCTGTAATTTTCTTTTTCGTAATGTCTTTTTTTTCTAGTTTGGTATCAGACCAGTGATGACTTCATAAAATAAGTTTGGTAGTGTTCCTTTCTCTTCAATTATTTGGAATAGTTTGAGAAGATAGGTATTAGTTCTTTATATGTTTGTTAGTATTCCCCTGTGAAGCTGTCTGGTCCTTGACTTTTGTTTCCTGGGAGTATTTTTGTATTACAAAATCAATTTCACTACTAGTGATCAGTCTGTTCAGATTGTCTTTCTTCCTTATTCAATCTTGTCAGGTTGTATGTTACTTGACATTTGTCCATTTCTTCTAGTTTGTCCAATTTGTTGTCATATAACTGTTCATAACATTCTCTTATAACTTTTTGTTTCTCTGTGGTAACAGTTGTTGTTTCTCCTCTTTATTTATTATTTTGTTTAAGTCTTCTCTTCTGTTTGATGAGCCTGGATAAATTTGTTTATCAAATTTGTTTATGTTTTCAAAAACTCAGTTTTTGGT
The DNA here is from genome assembly GCF_011762595.2 of Tursiops truncatus. Lineage (NCBI taxonomy): Eukaryota > Metazoa > Chordata > Mammalia > Artiodactyla > Delphinidae > Tursiops > Tursiops truncatus. Next base: position 59,760,274 of record NC_047055.1, read on the forward strand.
TTAATTTTTTCCATTTTCTCTATATATTTTATTTATTTTCTTTATGAATTTTATTATTTCCTTCCTTCTGCTGACTATGGGCTTTGTTTTCTCTTTTTCCACTTTCTTTTGATGGTAGGTTAGGTTGTTTATTTGAGATTTTTCTAGTTTCTTGAAGAAGGCCTGTATCACTATAAACTATTATTTTATAACTGTTTTTGTTGTTATCACATAGGTTTTGGTGTGTTGGCTTTACATTTCCATTTGTCTGGAGGTATTTTTGGATTTCCTCATCGATTTCTTCATTGAACCATTAGTTTTTTAGTAGCATGTTGTTTAGTGTCCACATGATTCTGCTTTTCCCATTTTTCTTCCTGTAATTGATTCCTAATTTCATACCCTTGTGGTCAGAAAAAAATGCTTGATATAATTTCTGTTCTCCTAAATTTGTTGAGATCTGTTTTGTGGCCTAGCATGTGATCTATCCTGGAGAATGTTCCATGTGCACTTGAAAAGAATGTGTATTCTGCTGTTTTTGGATGGAATATCCTGTAGATATCTATTAAGTCCAACTGATCTATGGTGTCACTTATGGCCACTGTTTCCTTATTAATATTCTGTCTGATTATCTGTCCAGTGATGTAGGTGGGGTGTTGAAGTCCCCTACTATTACTGTAATATTGTTAATTTCTGCCTCTGCCTGTTAATATAGGTTTTATATACTTAAAGCCTGTATTGGGTGCACATATGTTAACAAGTGTAATATCTTCTCTTTGTATTGATAATTTTATCACTATATAATGCCCTTCTTGGTCTTTTGTTATAGACTTTGTTTTAAAGTCTATTTCATCTGATATGAATATTGCTAACTCCAGTCTCTGGTCATTTCCATTTCACATTTAGTCTCTGTGTGTCTTTAGGTCTGAAATATGTATTTTGTAAGCAGCATATAGACAGATCTTTTTTTTTTAATCCAATCACCCACCCTATGTTATTTGGTTGGAGTATTTAGTCCATTGATATATAAAGTAATTATTGACAGGTATATACTTATTGCCTTTTTGTTAATTGTTATCTGGTTGTTTTTGTAGTTCTTCTTTGTTCTTTTCTTTTTCTTTTAGTTTCTTCCTTTGTGGTTTGATGATTTTCTTTACTAGTATGCTGTGTTCCTTTCTGTCTAGTTTTTGTGTATCTATTACAGAATTTTGATTTGTGTTTATCATGAAGTTCATATATGTTGAGCTATAACTATATCTACTTTTTTAAACTGACAGTCATTCATGTTCAAACACATTCTGAAGATCCACCTTTTTTATCCCCTGCGTGTTTTATGTTTTTGATCTTATATTTTACATCTTCATGTTTATCTCTTTACTGTTTATTGTAGTTATAGTTGATTTTACAGTTTATTTTTTTTAGTCTTCATAATAATTTATTTAAGTGCTTGATCTACAGCCATTACAATATATTTGTCATTACTAGTGAGATTCTTTCCTTTCTCATACATTCTTCCTTCTTCTTATATCCTTTTCTTTTCCACTTAGAGAAGTCATGGTAACACTTCTTGTAGGGTCAGTTTAGCTTTGTTGAATCTTTTAGTTTTTGCTTCTCTGAGAAGTTCTTTATCTCTTCTTCAATTCTTCATGATAACTTTACTAGGTAGAGTATTTTACATTGTAAAGTTTTTTTTTCCCTTTAAGCACTTTAAATATTTCATGTCACTCCCTCTTGGTATGCAAAGGTTTTGCAGAAAAATCAACTGATAGCTTTATGGGGTTACCTTGTATGTGAATATATGTTTTTTCTCCTGATGACTTTAAAATTCTCTATTTATCTTTAACTTTGCTGTTTTAATTATGATTTGTCTTGGAGTATGTCTTTTTAGGTTCATCTCCTTTGGAAATCTCTGTGCTTTCTGTACCTGGAAATTTGTTTGTTTCTTTAGCTCTGGGAAGTTTTCATCCATAATTTCATCCACTTTTGACCACATTCTCTCTCTTCTCCTTCTGGGATCCCTATAATGCAGATGTTGGTATGCTTGATTTTGTCCCAGAGGTCCCTCAAACTGTCCTAATTTAGTCATTTTGTGTTTCTTTTGGCTGTTCCTATTGGGTGATATCCATTATTCTATCTTCCAGATCACTTATGCATTCCCCTGTATCACCTAGTTTGCTGTTAATTCCTTCTAGTGTGTTTTTCATTTCAGTTATTTGATTCTTTATCTCTTACTGGTTCTTTTTATATTTTTTAGTTTCTTGTTACAATTTCCACTGTGTTCATCTTTTTTTGTTTTTCCTGGTTCAGTTAGTATTCTTATTACTAATGCTTGGAACCCTTTATCTGGTAAATTATTTATCTCTGTTTCATTAGATGTTTTTTCAAGAGATTTTTCTTGTTCTTTTGTTTGAAACAAATCCCATGTTTTTTTCCTTTTGTTTAATTTTCTCTGTATCTATGAAATTAGGTGTAACAGTTACCTATTCCGGTCTTGAAGGGGTGTCTTTCTGTTGGAGCATCCTTATGCAGTCTGTATTTGCCCAGTGACTTTGGTGGGATAGATGGATCTGAAGTGAGTGTGAGTCATGTCTTCCCCCAGAGTGTGCTGGCAGCTATTACCTAGGTGGGAGATGAGGCTGCAGATGGAGGGGCTAAAGCCAGAGTCAGATGTGAGCTGTGTCTTCTCCTATGCTATGTGGCCATCACCATCCTAGCAGGCTTGAGTTGTATTCAAAGTTCTAGAGCAAAAGACCAGTGTTGGGTCTGAGTTGGTTCCATTCCTTTTAAGTGTATGCTCTCTCCCCTCTTGGTATTAGCACATTTACCTCTATGGGGAGCAACACTGATGCAAGGGGTGCTGGATTAGGCACCCAGTGCAGAATGCAGTGCATTCTGGGACAGTACAACATGCTAGATAAAGCTTCAGACACCTCCCAATCCACCTCCCTTGTGAATACCAGCAAAGGCCACTCTTGCCCTATTCAAATGCAGGGCTGGGTTCAAGCCAGCTCTTTCCCCACCGTGTGTACACCATCCTCTGCAATTGCAGCCTCTTCCTTAGTGGGGAGCTGTGCCTGAGTAAGAGGGGCTGGGACAGTCCTATGCAGGGGTGATCATGTGTAACTGGCCAAAGTCCCAGGAAGTTTCTACCTTCTTCCTGTGCCTTTTTCCCAGGAGTAAGCAAGCACGTGTGCATGTTCTTCATGAATGGAGTCTCAGTTTCTTACATCCCTCCTGTAAATCCCACTGGTTTTCAAACTAGCTTATGGGACTCTTCCTCTTGGGGTTGGACCTCAGGATTGGGGAGCAACAATATGTGGCTGAAACTTCATGCTACTGATGAGTATTTCTGAGCTCATGATATCTCTGTCATCTTCTGTGTTCCCTGCAAGAGGCAAAGGTCCCAATCTGATCACTTCTCCTCCGTTCCTACTGAACTCCATGTGGATTTTTCTTTACAGCCTTGGTTGCTGAAGAGTATTTCTGCCACTCTCTATTTTGTTTCCAGTAAGAGTTGCTCCACATATAGATGCACTTTTTGATGTGTTCATGGAGGGAAGTGAGATCAGTGTTCTCCTACTTCAACATTATTATCTCAGGTTTGCACCTATTTTGCCCCCACAGCCATCTCCACTTTGGCAACCAACCTTTGGTTCTCTATACCAGTGAGTTAGTTTTCATTTTGTTTTGTTTGTTTCTTTAGCTTTTTAGATTTCATATATAAGTGAGACAATAATATGGTGTTTGTTTTCTCTGTCTGATTTATTTCATTTAAGATAATACATACTAGATCCATCCATGTTATGGAAAATGGCAAGATTTTTAATGGCACAGTAATAAATAATATTCCATTTATATACACTCTATTATATGTATCCATTTATCTGTCAATGGATATTTATGTTTTCCATATCTTGGCTATTGTAAAAAATGTTGCAAAATCTTTGGTGTACATACATAATTTTAAAATAGTGTTTTTGTTTTCTTCAGGTAAATACTGAGAAATTAAATTGCTGGTTCATATGGAAGTTCTATTTTTTTTTTGAGGAAACTCCATATTGTTTTCTGTACTGACTGCACTGATTTACAATCCCACCAACAGTGCACAATGATTCTTTTTTCTCCTCATACTTGTCAGCACTTGTAATTTGTTTTCTATTGGATGAAAGCCATCCTGTCAGGTGTGAGGTTGTACCTCATTGTGGTTTTGATTTGTATTTACCTAATGAATAATGACATTGAGAATCTTTTCATGTGTCTGTTGGTGATATGTATATCTTCTTTATTAAAATGTCTATTCAGGTCCTTTGTCCATTTTTAAACTGGATCTTGTTTCTTCATTTGTTTTGGTGTTTAGTTCTATGAATACATTGCATATTTTGATACTAAACTCTTATTGGATATATTGTTTAAAATATCTTATCACATTTAATAGAATGCCTTTTCATTTTGTTGATAGCTTCCTTTGCTGTACAAATCTTTTTAGTTTGAGATAGTCCTATTTGTTTATTTTTGCTTTTGTTCCCCTAGTGTAAGGAGATATATTAAAAAAAAATATTCCTGGAACTGATGTCAGAGAACCTATATTTTCTTCTCAGAAATTTATGGATTCATATCTTACATTTAAGACTTTAATCCATTTTGAGTTTCTCTTTTTATATGGTGTGAGAAATTAATCACTTTGATTCCTTAGCTTGTAGTTATTAAGTTTTCCCAAACTAATTTAAGATGCTTCTTTTCACCATTGTATATTCTTACCTCCTTTGTCATAGATTAATTGATCATACAAGGGTGGGTTTATTTCTGTGCTCTATATTCTTTTCTATTGATTTCTGCTCCTTTCTTTGCCAGTAAAAATCTGTTCTGATTACTGTAGTTTTGTAGTATAGTTTGACAGCAGGGAGTGATGCCTCCAGCTTTGTTCTTTTCTCAAGGTCACTTTGGCCTGGAGAACTTATTGTATGTCAGCTATTGAAAATATTCTCTTCATTGGATTGCTTACTAGTATGTCCAGATTATAAATCTTCAAAGATTAAGCCCAGATGTATCTGGACCATGGTGACTTTATCAAAGCAATATTACTTTGTGTAAATTCTTGATATCCAATTGGTCACCTTATTAATATGTAAAAGTAATTAAGTTAAAAACAAAGAATAACTAGTACATCTGGCTACTAAGTGTATATTGGTAGAGAACCTAAATATATAAAGAAAATATTTACATACATAAAGGGAGATATTGAAAGCAATACAATAATATTAGGAGACTTTAAATATATTGTACTGCTTGCTTTCATTTTATTTTTATTTTTGGCTGTGCCACACTACATGCAGGATCTTAGTTCCCCAACCAGGGATTGAACTTGTGGCCCCTACAATGGAAGTGTAAAGTATTAACCACTGGACCGCCAGGGAAGTCCCAGTTGGGGATTTTAATACCTCATTGACATCTTTGGATAGATCTTCAGACAAAAATTTCATCAAGATGTGTGCTCACTCTCTCTTGCAAGAGCAGTGGAATCACAATTAACTGATGAACAATAATCGAGAAGACGGTGAAACTCACCAAAAAAGATATCACACATACAAAGACAAAGGAGAAGCCACAATGAGATGGTAAGTGTGGTGCAATTACAATAAAATCAAATCCCATAACTGCTGGGTTGGTGACGCACAAACTGGAGAACAATTATACTATAGAAGTCCACCCACTGGAGTGAAGGTTCTGAACTCCATTTCAGGCTTCCCAACCTGGGCCTCCAGCCATGGGAGGAGGAATCCCCAGGGAATCAGACTTTGAAGGCCAGTAGGATTTGATTGCAAGATTTCCACAGGACTAGGGGAAAAAGTGACTCCACACTTGGAGGACACACACAAAGTAGTGTGCATAGCAGGACCGAGGGGGAAGGATCAGTGACCCCATAGGACACTGAACCAGACCTACCTGCTAGTATTGGAGGGTGTCCTGTGGGGGTTTGTTGTTGTGGCTCACCATAGGGACAAGGGCACTTGCAGCAGAAGTCCTCTGAAGTACTCAGTGGTGTCAGCCATCACAGAGTCCACCATTAGACACACTAAAGAGCCTGTAGTCTCCAGTGCTGGTTGCCTCAGGCCAAACAACCAACAGGGAGGAAACTCAGCCCCACCCAACAGCATACAAGTAGATTAAAGTTTTACTGAGCTCTGCCCACCAGAGCAACAAGCAGCTCTACTCACCACCAGTCCCTCCCATCAGGAGGCTTTCACAAGCCTCTTAGATAGACTCATCCACCAAAGGGCAGACAGCAGAAGCAAGAAGAACTAAAATCCTGCAGCCTTTGGAATGAAAACCACAATAACAGAAAGACAGACAAAATGAAAAGGCAGATTCCTATGTCCTAGATGAAGGAACAAGATAAAACACCAGAAAAACAACTAAATGAAGTGGAGATAAGCAACCTTCCAGAAAAAGAATTCAGAATGAAAGTGAAGGTGACCCAGGACCTCAGAAAAAGAATGGAGGCAAGGACCAAGAAGATGCAAGAAATGTTAAAGACCTAGAAGAATTAAAGAACAAACAGAGATGAACAATACAATAACTGAAATGAAAAATGCACTAGAAAGAATCAATAGCAGAATAACTAAGGCAGTGAATGGATAAGTGACCTGGAAGACAGAATGGTGGAAATCACTGCCATGGAACAGATTAAAGAAAAAAGAGTGAAAAGAAATGAAGACAGCCTAAGAGACCCGTGGGACAACATTAAATGCACTAACATTTGCATTATAGTGGTCCTGGAAGGAGAAGAGAGAGAGAAAGGACCTGAGAAAATATTTGAAGATATTATAGTCAAAAACATCCCTAAAATGGGAAAGGAAATAGCCACCAAAGTCCAGGAAGTTCAGAGAGTCCCAGGCAGGATAAAGCCAAGGAGAAATACTCTGAGACACATAGTAATCAAATTGAAAAAAAAAATAAGGCAAAGAAAAATTATTAAAAGCAACAAGGAAAAAATGGCAAATAACATACAAGGGAACCCCCATCAGGTTAACAGCAGATTTGTCAGCAGAAACTCTGCAAGCCAGAAGGGAGTGGCAGGACATATTTAAAGTGATGAAAGGGAAGAAGATGAACCAAGAATATGCTACCCAGTTATCGTTCAGATTTGATGGTGAAATCTAAATCTTTATAGACAAGTAAAAGCTAAGAGAATTCAGCATGACCAAACCAGCTCTACAACAAATGGTAAAGGAACTTCTCTAAGTGGTAAATAAAAGAGAAGAAAAGGACCTACAAAAACAAACCCAAAACAATTATGAAAATGATAATAGGAATATACATGTCGATAATTACCTTAAATGAGAATGAATTAAATGCTCCAACCAAAAGAAACAGACTGTCTGAATGGATACAAAAACAAGACCTGTATATATGCTGTCTACAGGAGACCCACTTCAGACCTAGGGAGACATACAGACCGAAAGTGAGGGGATAGAAAAAGATATTCCATGTTAATGGAAATCAAAAGAAAGATGGAGTAGCAATACTTATATCAGAAAAAAATAAGCTTTAAAATAAAGAATATTATGAGAGACAAGGACGGACACTATGTAATGATCAAGGGATCAATCCAAGTAGAAGATATAACAATTGTAAATATCTATGCACACAATATAGGAGCACTTCAATACGTAAGGAAAATGCCAACAGCTATAAAAGAGGAAATCAACAGTAACACAACAATAGTGGGGTACTTTAACACCTCACTTACACCAATGGAAAGATCATCCAGACAGAAAATTAACAAGGAAACACAAGCTTTAAATGACACAATAGACCATATAGATTTAATTGATACTTATAGGACATTTCATCCAAAAACAGCAAATTACACTTTCTTCTAAAGTGCACATGGTACTTTCTCCAGGATATATCACACCTTGGGCCACAAATCAAGCCTCAGTAAATTTAAGAAAATTGAAGTCATATCAAGTATCTTTTGTGACCACAATGCTATGAGATTAGAAATCAATTATAGGAAAAAAAAACTGTAAAAAACACAAACATTTGGATGCTAAACAATACCGTATTAAATAACCAAGAAACCACTGAAGAAAGCAAACGGGAAATCAAAAATACTTAGAGACAAATGGCAATGAAAACACGATGATCCAAAACCTATGGGATGCAGCAAAAGCATCTCTAAGAGGGAAGTTTATGCAATGCAATCCTACCTCAAGAAACAAGAAAAATCTCAAATATACAACCTAAATTTACACCTAAAGGAACTAGAGAAAGAAGAAAAACAAAACCCAAAGTTAGTAGTAGGAAGAGAACAAACAAAACCCAAAGTTAGTAGTAGGAAGAAAATCATAAAGATTAGAGCGGAATTAAATTAAATAGAAACAACCGAAACAATAGCAAAGACCAATAAAACAAAAAGCTGGTTCTAAGAGAAGATAAACAAAATTGATAAACTTTTAGCCAGACTCATCAAGAAAAAGAGGTAGAGGAATCAAGTCAATAAAAATAGAAATGAAAAAGGAGAAGTTACAATGGACACCAGAGAAATACAAAGCATCATAAGAGGCTATTACAAGCAACTATATGCCAATAAAATGGACAACCTGGAAATAATGGACAAATTCTTAGAAAGGTATACTTCCAAGACTGAATCAGACAAAAATAGAAATAATATGACTAGAAATCAATTATAAGAATATAACCAGAAAAAACACAAATGTGTAGAGATCAAACAGCATGCTACAGAACAACCAATAGACCAATGAAGAAATCAAAAGGGAAATTAAAAAAAATACCTTGAGACAAATAAAAATGGAAATACATCATTTCGAAATCCATGGGATGTAGCAGAAGCAGTTCTAAGAGGGAAGTTTATAGCGATACTGGCCTACCTCAAAAACAAGAAATGTCTTAAATAAGCAATCTAAGTTTTTATTTAAAGGAGCTAGAAAAAGAAGAACAAATGAAGCCCAAAGTTAGTAGAAAATAATAAAGAGCTAAGTGGAAATATATGTAACACAGACCAAAAAAAATGGAAAATAACAATAAAACTATCAGTTGGTTCTTTGAAGAGATAAACAAAATTAATAATCCTTTAGCTAGACTCACCATGAAGAAAAGAGAGAAAGCTCCTTTCAGCAATTCTTGTAATGTAGGTCTAGTGGTGATTAATTCTCTCAGCTTTGTTTCTGTAGAATTCTATTTCTCCTTCACTTTTGAAGGATAACTTTGCTATGTAGAGTGTTATTGGTAGCCAATTTTTTTTTTCTTTTTTCACTTTGAATATATCATCCCACTATCTTCTGATTTGTAAGGTTTCTGTTGAGAAATGCAATACTAGGCATAATGAGGTTCCTTTGTAAGTCAAAATCTTTTCTCCTGTTGCCTTTAGGCTTATCTTTTGTCCTTGATTTTTGAAAATTTATTATAATTCTTGGAGAAGATCATTTTAGATTCAAATAATGGTATGAGCTATAAGCTTCATGAGCTGGGATGGCCAAGTCTCTCCCCAGGTTTGGGAAATTCTCAGCAATTGTTTTATTTAAATAAGCTCTTGACTGTTTATCCTTGTGTTCTTCTGCAAATCCAAACATTCTGTAATTGGCTTTTTTTCCATCTTTATTGGACTATATTTTCTCTACAATGGTGTGTTGGTTTCTGCTGTACAACAAAGTAAATCAGCTATATGTATACATATATCCCCATATCTCCTCCCTCTTGAGTCTCCCTCCCAAATGCCCTATACCATCCATCTAGGTCATCACAGAGCATCGAGCTGATCTCACTGTGCTGTAGAGCAACTTCCCACTAGCCATCCATTTTACATTTGGTATTGTATATATGTCAATGCTACTCTCACTTTGCCCCAGGTTCCCCTTCCTCCATGTGTCCTCAAGGCCGTGCTCTATGTCAACGTCTTTATTCCTGTCCTGCTAATATGTTCATCAGCAACTTGTTTTTTTTTAGATTCTATATATAAGCATTAGCATATGGTATTTGTTTTTCTGTTTCTGACTTACTTCACTCTATATGACAGACTCTAGGTCCAGCCACCTAACTATAAATAACTCAATTTCATTTCTTTTTATGACTGAGTAATATTCCATTGGATATATGTGCCACATCTTCTTTACCCATTCATCTGTCACTGGACATTTTGTTTGTATTCATGTCCTGGCTATTGTAAATAGTGCTGCAATGAACATTGTGGTACACGTCTCCTTTTGAATTATGGTTTTCTCAGGGTATACGCCCACTAATGGGATTGCTGGGTCATACGGTAGTTCTATTTTTAGATTTTTAAGGAACGTCCATAGTGTTCTCTTTTGTGGCTGGATCAATTTATATTCCAACCAACACAGCAGGAGGGTTCCCTTTTCTCCACAACCTCTCCAGCATTTATTGTTTGTAGATTTTTTGATGATGGTCATTTGACCAGTGTGAGGTAATACCTCATTGCAGTTTTGATTTACATTTCTCTAATGATTAGTGATGTGAAGCATCTTTTCATGTGTATGTTGGAAATCTGTATGTCTTCTTTGGGAAATGTCTATTTAGGTCTTCCACCCATTTTTGGATTGGATTTTTTGTTTCTTTGATATTGAGCTGCATGAGCTGCTTGCATATTTTGGAGATTAATTCTTTGTCAGTTGCTCCATTTGCACGTATTTTCTCCCTTTCTGAGGGTTGTCTTTTCATCTTGTTTATGATTTCCTTTGCTGTGAAAAAGCTTTTAAGGTTCATTAGGTCCCATTTATTTATTTTTGTTTTTATTTCCATTACTCTAGGAGGTGGGTTAAAAAGGATCTTGCTGTTATTTAATTCATAGAGTGTTCTACCTATGTTTTCCTTGAAGAGTTTTATAGTGTCTGGCCTTACATTTAGGTCTTTAATCCATTTTGAGTTTATTTTTGTGTATGCTAATAGGAAGTGTTCTAATTTCATTCTTTTACATGTAGCTGTCCAGTTTTCCCAGCACCACTTATTGAAGAGCGTGTGTTTTCTGCATTTTATATTATTGCCTCCTTTATCATGTTAGTTGACCATAGTTGTGTGGGTTTCTCTCTGGGTTTTCTATCCTGTTCCATTGATCTATATTTCTGTTTTTGCACCAATTCCATACTGTCTTGATTACTATAGCTTTGTAGTATACTCTGAAGTCAGGGAGCCTGATTCCCCCAGCTCTGTTTTTCTTTCTCAAGTTTGCTTTTGCTACCCAGGGTCTTTTGTGTCTCCATAAAAAATTTAAGAATATTCTAGCTCTGTAAAAAATGCCATTGGTAATTTGATAGGGATTGTACTGAATCTGTAAATTGTTTTGGATAGTATAGTCATTTTCACAATGTTGATTCTTCCAATCCAAGAACATGGTATATCTCTGCATCTGTTGTATCACCCTTGATTTCTTTCATCAGTGTCTTAGAGTTTTCTGCATATAGGTCATTTGTCTCCTTAGGTCGGTTTATTCCTACTTATATTGTTATTTTCGTTGCAATGGTAAATGGGAGTGTTTCCTTAATTTCTCCTTCTGAATTTTCATTGTTAGTGTATAGGAATGCCAGAGATTTCTGTGCATTAATTTTGTATCCTGCTACTTTACCAAATTCACTGATTAGCTATAGTAGTTTTCTGGTGGCATCTTTATGATTTTCTATGTATAGTATCATGTCATCTGCAAACAGTGACAATTTTACTTCTTCTTTTCCAATTTGGATTACTTTTATTTCTTTTTCTTCTATGATTACCATGGCTAAAACTTCTAAGACTAAGTTGAATAATAGTTGTGAGAGTGGGCAGCTTAGTCTTGTTCTTGATCTTAGAGGAATGCTTTCAGTATTCCACAGGGTGATAATGGCCTCATAGAATGAGTTTTGGAGTGTTCCTCCCTGTTCTATATTTTGGAAGATTTTGAGAAATATTGGTGTTAGCTCTTCTCTAAATGTTTGATATAATTCACCTGTAAAGCCATCAGGCCCTGGGCTTTTGTTTTTTTGGAAGATTTTAAATCACAGTTTCAATTTTGATGCTTGTGGTTCACAGATTAATATTTTATTTTTCTTCTTTGTTCCATCTTGGAAGGTTGTATTTTTCTAAGAATTTGTCCATTTCTTCCAGGTTGTCCATTTTTTTGGCATATAGCTGCTTGTAGTAATCTCTAATGTTCCTTTGTATTTGTGCTGTGACAGTTGTTACTTTTCTTTTTTCATTTCTAATTCTGTTGATTTGAGTCTTCTCCCATTTTTTCTTGATGAGTCTAGTAATGGTTTATCAATTTTGTTTATCTTCTCAAAGAACCAGCTTTTAGTTTTATTGATCTTTGCTATTGTTTCCTTCATTTCATTTTCATTTATTTCTGATCTGATTTTTATGATTTTTTTCCTTCTGTTAACTTTGGGTTAGTTTTTTTTAACATCTTTATTGGAGTACAATTGCTTCACAATGGTGTGTTCGTTTCTGTTCTATAACAAAGTGAATCAGCTTTATTGTTCTTTCTCTAATTGCTTTATGTGTAAGTTTATTTGGTTTTTTTTTTGATATTTTTCCTGTTTCTTGAAGTAGTATTTTATTGCTATAAAATTCTCTCCTAGAACTCCTTTTGCTGTATCCCATAGGTGTCCCATCATCCAGTTTTCATTGTCATTTCTTTTTGGTATTTTAAAATTTCCTCTTTGATTATTTCAGTGACCTCTTTTTTGTTTATTAGCATATCATTTAGCCTCCATGTGTTTGAATATTTTACAGTTTTTTCCCTGTAATTGGTATGTAGTCTCATAACACTGTGGTGGGAAAAGATGCCTGATATAATTTCAATTTTCTTAAATTTACCGAGGAGTAAATTGTGACCCAATATGTGATCTGTCTTGGAGAATGATTTGTGTGCAGTTGAGAAGAAATTACATTCTTTGTTTTTGGATGGAGTGTCCTCTATATATCAGTTAAGTCTATCTGCTTCCCTGGTGGTGCATTGGTTAAGAATCTGCCTGACAATGCAGGTGACATGGGTTCAAGCCCTGGTCCGGGAAGATGCCACATGCCTCAGGATAAATAAGCCCATGCACCACAACTACTGAGCCTACACTCTAGAGCCTGGGAACCACAACTACTGAGCCTGCGTGCCACAACTACGGAAACCCACATGCCTAGACCCCATGCTCTGCAACAAGAGAAGCCACTGCAATGAGAAGCCTGTGTACTACAACAAAGAGTAGCCCCAGGTCACCTCAAATATAGACAGCCCTTGTGCAGCAATGAAGACCCAATGCTACCATAAATAAACAGAAAAATAAATAAACAAATAAATATATAATTTTATTTAAAAAGTATATCAATTAAGTCCATCTCATCTACTGTGTCATTTATTTTTTTTACATCTTTATTGGAGTATAATTGCATTACAATGGTGTGTTAGTTTCTGCTTTATAACAAAGTGAATCAGTTATACATATACATATGTTCCCATATCTCTTCCTTCTTGCATCTCCCTCTCTCCCACACTCCCTACCCCAACTGCCCAGGCGGTCACAAAGCACCGAGTGGATCTCCTTGTGCTATGCGGCTGCTTCCCACTAGATATTTACCTTATGTTTGGTAGTGTGTATATGTCTATGCCTCTCTTGCGCTTTGTCACAGCTTACCCTTCCCCCTCCACATATCTTCAAGTCCATTCTCTAGTAGGTCTGTGTCTTTATTCCTGTCTTATCCCTAGGTTCTTCATGTCATTATTTTTCTTAAATTCCATATATGTGTGTTAGCATATGGTATTTGTCTTTCTCTTTCTGACTTACTTCACTCTGTATGACAGACTCTAGGTCTATCCACCTCATTACAAATAGCTCAATTTCATTTCTTTTTATGGCTGAGTAACATTCCATTGTATATATGTGCCACATCTTCTTTATCCATTCATCCGATGATGGACACTTAGGTTGTTTCCATTTTCGGGCTATTGTAAATAGATCTGCAATGAACATTTAGCTAAATAACTCATTTTTGAATTATGGTTTTCTCAGGGTATATGCTCAGTAGTGGGATTGCTGGGTCATATGGTTGTTCTATTTGTAGTTTTCTAAGGAACCTCCATACTGTTCTCCATAGTGGCTGTAAGAATTCACATTCCCACCAGCAGTGCAAGAGTGTTCCCTTTTCTCCACACCCTCTCCAGCATTTATTCTTTCTAGATTTTTTGAAGATGGCCATTCTGACTGGTGTGAGATGAAATCTCCTTGTAGTTTTGATTTGCATTTCTCTAATGATTAATGATGTTGAGCATACTTTCATGTGTTTGTTGGCAGTCTGTATATCTTCTTTGGAAAAATGTCTATTTAGGTCTTTTGCCCAGTTTTGGATTGGGTTTTTTGTCTTATTGAGCTGCATGGGCTGCTTATAAATATTGGAGATTAAGCCTTTTTCAGTTGCTTCACTTGCACATATTTTCTCCAATTCTGAGAGTTGTCTTTTGGTCTTATTTATGGTTTCCCTTGCTGTGCAAAAGCTTTGAAGTTTCATTAGGTCCCATTTGTTTATTTTTGTTTGTATTTCCTTTTCTACAGGAGGTGGGTCAAAAAGGATCTTGCTGTGATTGATGTCATAGAGAGTTCTGACTATGTTCTCCTCTAAGAGTTTGATAGTTTCTGGCCTTATGTTTAGGTCTTTAATCCATTTTGAGCTTATTTTTGTGTATGGTGTTAGGAAGTATTCTAATCTCATACTTATACATGTACCTGTCCAGTTTTCCCAGAACCACTTATTGAAGAGACTGTCCTTTCTCCACTGTACATTCATGTCTCCTTTATCAAAGATAAGGTGTCCATATGTGTGTGGCTTTATCTCTGCGCTTTCTATCCTGTTCCATTGATCTATCTTTCTGTTTCTGTGCCAGTACCATACTGTCTTGATTAATGTAGCTTTGTAGTATAGTCTGAAGTCAGGGAGCTCGATTCCTCCAGCTCCATTTTTCGTTCTCAGGATTGCTTTGAATATTCGGGTTTTTTTGTGTTTCCATACAAATTGTGAAATTTTTGGTTCTAGTTCTGTGAAAAATGCCAGTGGTAGTTTGATAGGGATTGCATTGAACCTGTAGATTGCTTTGGGTAGCAGAGTCATTTTCACAATGTTGATTCTTCCAATCCAAGACCATGGTATATCTGTCTATCTATTTGCATTATCTTTAATTTATTCATCAGTGTCTTATAATTTTCGGCATACAGGTCTTTTGTCTCCTTAGGCAGGTTTATTCCTAGATATTTTATTCTTTTTGTTGCAGTGTTAAATGGGAGTGTTTTCTTGATTTCACTTACAGATTTTTCATCACTAGTGTATAGGAATGCCAGAGATTTCTGTGAATTAATTTTGTATCCTGCTACTTTACCAAATTCATTGATTAGCTCTAGTAGTTTTCTGGTAACATCTTTAGGATTCTGTATGTATATTATCATGTCATCTGCAAAGAGGACAGCTTTACTACTTCTTTTCCAATTTGGATTCCTTTTCTTTCCTTTTCTTCTCTGATTGCTGTGGCTAAAACTTTCAAAACTATGTTGAATCAGAGTGGTGAGAGTGGGCAACCTTGTCTTGTTCCTGAGCTTACTGGAAATGCTTTCAGTTTTTCGCCATTGAGGATGATGTTAGTCTGTTAGTTTGTCATATACTGCCTTTATTATGTTGAGGAAAGTTCTGTCTATGCCTACTTTCTGCAGGGTTTTTATCATAAATGGGTGTTGAATTTGCTCAAAAGCTTTCCCTACATCTATTGAGATGATTATATGATTTTTCTCCTTCAATTGGTTATAATGGTTTATCATATTGATTGATTTGTGTATATTGAAGAATCCTTGCATTCCTGGAATAAACCCCACTTGATCATGGTTTATGATCCTTTTAATGTGCTGTTGGATTCTGTTTGCTAGTATTTTGTTGAGGATGTTTGCATCTATGTTCATCAGCGATATTGGCCTGTAGTTTTCTTTCTTTGTGTCATCCTTGTCTGGTTTTGATATCAAGGTGCTGGTGGCCTCGTAGAATGAGTTTGGGAGTGTTTCTCCCTCTGCTATATTTTGGAAGAGTTTGAGAAGGATAAGTGTTAACTTTTCTCTAAATGTTTGATAGAATTCGCCTGTGAAGCCATCAGGTCCTGGGCTTTTGTTTGTTGGAAGATTTTTAATCATAGTTTCAACTTCAGTGCTTGTGATTGGTCTGTTCTTATTTTATATTTCTTCCTGATTCAGTCTTGGCAGGCTGTGCATTTCTAAGAATTTGTCAGTTTCTTCCAGGTTGTCCATGCTATTGGCATAGAGTTGCTTGTAGTAATCTCTCATGATCTTCTGTATTTCTGCTGTATCCGTTGTTACTTTTCCTTTATCATTTCTAATTCTATTGAGTGTTCTCCCGTTTTTTTCTTGATGACTCTGGCTAATGGTTTATCAATTTTGTTTATCTTCTCAAAGAACCAGCTTTTAGTATTATTGATCTTTGCTACTGTTTCCTTCATTTCGTTTTAATTTATTTCTGATCTGATTTTTATGCTTTCTTTCCTTCTGCTAACTTTGGGTGCTTTTTTTTTTGTTCTTCTTTCTCTAATTGCTTTAGGTGCAAGTTTATTTTAGATGTTTCCTATTTCTTAAGGTAGGATTGTGTTGCTATAAACTTCCCTCTTAGAACTGCTTTTGCTGCTTACCATAGGTTTTGGGTCATCGTGTCTGCACTGTCATTTTTTTCTAGGTATTTTTTGATCTCCCCTTTGATTTCTTCAGTGATCACCTGGTTATTAAGTAGTGTATTGTTTAGCCTCCATGTGTTTGTATTTCTTACAGATATTTTTCTGTAATTGATATCTTATCTCATAGCATTGTGGTCCAAAAAGATACTTGATATGATTTCAAATCTCTTAAATTTACCAAGGCATGATTTGTGACCCAAGATATGATCTATGCTGGAGAATGTTCCACAAGCACTTCAGAAAAATGTGTATTCTGTTGTTTTTGGATGGAATGTCTTATAAATATCAATTAAGTCCATCTTGTTTAATGTGTCATTTAAAGCTTGTGTTTCCTTATTTAGTTTCATTTTGGAGGATCTGTCCATTGGTGCAAGTTGAATGTTAAAGTCCTCTACTATTGTTGTGTTACTGTCTATTTCCCCTTTTATGGCTGTTAACATTTGCCTTATGTATTGAGGTGCTCCTCTGTTTGGTACATAGATATTTACAATTGTTATATCTTCTTCTTGGATCAATCCCTTGATCATTATGTAGTGTCCTTCTTTATCTCTTGTAATAGTCTTTATTTTAAAGTCTATTTTGTCTGATATGAAAATTGCTACTCCAGCTTTCTTTTGATTTCTATTTGCATGGAATATCTTTTTCCATTCTCTCACTTTCAATCTATATGTCCGTAGGTCTTAAGTGGGTCTCTTGTAGACAGCATATACATGGGTCTTGTTTTTGTATCCATTTAGCCAATCTGTGTTTTTTGGTGGGAACATTTAGACCATTTACACTTAAGGTAATTATCGATATGTGTGTTCCTATTCCAATTTTCTTAATTTTTCTGGGTACGTTAATGTAGGTATTTTCCTTCTGTTTTGTTTCTTGCCTAGAGAAGTTCCTTTAGCATTTGTTGTAAAGCTAGTTTGGTGGTGCTGTACCCTCTCAGGTTTTGCTTGTCTCTAAAGATTTTAATTTCTCCACCAAATCTGAATGAGATCCTTGCTGGGTAGAGTAACTTTGGCTGTAGGCTTTTCTCCTTCATCACTTTAAATATGTCCTGCCAGTCCCTTCTGGCTTGCAGAGTTTCTGTTGAAAGATCAGCTGTTAACCTTATGGGGATTCCCTTGTGTTTTATTTGCTGTTTTTCCCTTGTTGCTTTTAATATGTTTCTTTGTATTTAATTTTTGAAAGTTTGATTAATATATGTCTTGGCTTCTTTCTCCTTGGATTCATCCTGTATGGGACTCTCTGTTCTTCCTGGACTTGATTAACTATTTCCTTTCCCATATTAGGGAAGTTTTCAACTATAATCTCTTCAAATATTTTCTCAGTCCTTTTCTTTTTCTCTTCTTCTGAAACCCCTATAATTCAAATGTTGGTGCATTTAATGTTGTCCCAGAGGTCTCTGAAACTGTACTCAGTTCTTTTTATTCTTTCTTCTTTATTCTGCTCTGCAGTAGTTATTTCCAATATTTTATCTTCCAGGTCACTTATCCATTTTTCTGCCTCAGTTATTCTGCTATTGATCTCATCTACAGTATTTTTAATTTCATTTATTGTGTTGTTCATCATTGTTTGTTTCATCCTTTTTAATTCTATGTCCTTGTTAAATATTTCTTGCATTTTTTCTATTCTATTTCCAAGATTTTTGATCATCTTTACTATCGTTATTCTGAATTCTTTTTCAGGTAGATTGCCTATTTCCTCTTCATTTGTTAGGTCTGGTGGGTTTTTACCTTGCTCCTTCGTCTGCTGTGTGTATTCCTGTCTTCTCGTTTTGCTTATCTTCCTATGTTTGGGGTCTCCTTCTTGCAGGCTGCAGGTTCGTAGTTCACATTGTTTTTGGTGTCTGTCCCCAGTGACTAAGGTTGGTTCAGTGAGTTGCATAGTTTTCCTGGTAGAGGGGACTACTGCCTGTGTTCTGGTGGATGAGAATACTGCCTGTGTTCTGGTGGAAGAGGCTGTATCTTGTCTTTCTCGTGGGCAGGTCCACGTCTGCTGGTGTGTTTTGGGGTGTCTGTGGACTTATTATGATTTTAGGCAGCCTCTCTGCTAATGGGTGGGGTTGTGTTCCTGTCTTGCTAGTTGTTTGGAATAGGGTGAACAGCACGGTAGCTTGCTGGTCATTGAGTGAAGCTGGGTGCTGGTGTTGAGATGGAGAGCTCTGGGAGATTTTCACCATTTGATATTATGTGGAGCTGGGAGGTCTCTTGTGGACCAGTGTCCCGAAGTTGGCTCTCCCACCTCAGAGGCACAGCACTGACTCCTGGCTGCCACACCAAGAGCCTTTCATCCACACGGCTCAGAATAAAGGGAGAAGAAGTGGAAAGAAAAAATTAGTAGAAGTAGAAAGAAAGAAAGAAAGAAAGATAGAAAGAAAGAAAGAAAGAAGGAAGGAAAGAAAGGAGGGAGGGATGGAGGGAGGGAGGGATGAAGGAAGGAAGGAAGGAAGGAAGGAGGGAAGGAAGGAAAAGAAGAAAGAAAGAAAGAAGATAAAGTAAAATAAAATAAGATAAAATATAATAAAGTTATTAAAATAAAAATAATTATTAAGAAAAGAATATTAAGGGAAAAAAAAAGGACAGATAGATCCCTAGGACAAATTGTGGAAGCAAAGCTATACAGACAGTATCTCACACGGAAGCATACACATACATACAAACAAAAAGAGGAAAAGTGGAAAAATAATAAATCTTGCTCTCAAATTCCAACTCTTCAATTTGGGATGATTAGTTGTCTATTCATGTATTCCACAGATGCAGGGTACATCAAGTTGATTGTGGAACTTTAATCCGTTGCATCTGAGGCTGCTGGGAGAGATTTCCCTTTGTCTTCTTTGTTCTCACATCTCCCAGGGGCTCAGCTTTGGATTTGGCCCCGCCTCTGCATGTAGGTCACCGGTGGGCGTCTGTTCTTCGCTCAGATTGGACGGGGTTAAAAGAGCCACTGATTCGGGGATTCTGGCTCACTCAGGCTGGGGGGAGGGAGGGGCATGGTGTGTGGGGTGATCCTGTGGCGGCAGAGACCTGCGTGATGTTGCACCAGCCTGAGGTGCACCATGCGTTCTCCCTGGGAAGTTGTCCCTGTATCCCGGGATCCTGGCAGTCGTGGGTTGCACAGGCTCCCCGGAAGCGGGGTGTGGATAGTGACCTGTGCTTGCACACAGGCTTCTTGGTGGTGGCAACAGCAGCCTTAGTGTCTCATGCCCATCTCTGAGGTCCACGCTTTTAGCCGCGGCTCGCACTCGTCTCTGGAGCTCCTTTAAGCAGCACTCTTAATCCCCTCTCCTCGTGCACCAGGAAACAAAGAGGGAAGAAAAATCTCTTGCCTCTCTGGCAGGTCCAGACTTTTCCCCGGACTCCCTCCTGGCTAGCCGTGGTGCACTAACCCGCTGCAGGCTGTGTTTGCACTGCCAACACTAGTCCTCTCCCTGTGCTCTGACCGAAGCCGGAGCCTCAGCTCGCAGTCCCGCCTGCCCCGGCAGGTGAGCAGACAAGACTCTCGGGCTGGTGTGTGCCGGTCGGCACTGATCCTCTGTGCGGGAATCTCTCCACTTTTCCCTCCGCACCCCTGTTGCTGTGCTCTCCTCCACAGCTCCAAAGCTTTCCCTCTCCACCACCCACAGTCTCTTCCCGTGAAGCGGCTTCCTAGTGTGTGGAAACCTTTCCTCCTTCAAAGCTCCCTCCCACTGTTGCAGGTCCCATTCCTATCCTTTTGTCTCTCTTTATTCTTTTTTCTTTTGCCCTACCCAGGTACGTGGGGAGTTTCTTCCTTTTGGGAGGTCTGTGTTCTTCTGCCAGCATTCAGTAGGTGTTCTGTAGGAGTTGTTCCACGTTTAGAGGTATTTCTGGTGTATCTGTGGGGAGGAAGGTAATCTCCGCGTTTTACTCTTCCGCCATCTTCCCCTCGTCTTATTGTGTCTTTTAAAGTTTGTGTTTCCTTTTTTATATTCTGTTTCAATGATCTGTCCATTGGAGTAATTGAGGTGTTAAAGTCCCCTACTATTTTGTATTACTGTCGATTTCCCCTTTTATGACTGTTAACATTTGCCTTATGTATTGAGGTGCTCCTATGTTGGGTGCATATATATTTATAATTGTGATATCTTCTTGTTGGATTAATCCCTTGATCATTATGTAGTGCTGTCTCTTGTCTCTTGTAATAGTCTTTATTTTTAATTATATTTTTTCTGTTATGAGTATTGGTACTCTGGCTCTCTTTTTATTTCCATTTGCATGGAATATATTTTTCTATCCCCTCACTTTCAGTCTGTTTGGGTGCCTAGGGCTGAAGTTCATCTCTTGTAGACAGCATATATACAGGTTTTAGTTTTTATTCATTCAGCCAGTCTGTGTCTTTTGGTTGGGAAATTTAATTGATTTACATTTAAGGTAATTATTGATATGTATGTTCCTATTACCCTTTTCTTAATTATTTTGGGTTTATTTTTGTAGGTCTTTTCCTTCCCTTGTGTTACCTTCCTAGAGAAGTTCCTTTAACATTTGTTGTAAAGTTGTCTTGTGGTGCTGAATTCTCTTAACTTTTGCTTGCCTGTAAAGCTTTTGATCTCTCTGTTGAATCTAAATGAGATACTTGCTGGGTAGGGTACTCTTGGTTGTAGGTTTTTCCCTTTGATCACTTTAAATATATGTTGCCCCTCCCTTCTGGCATGTAGAGTTTTGCTGACAAATCAGCTGTTAACCTTATTGGGATTCCCTTTTATGTTGTTTGTTGGTTTTCCCTTGTTGCTTTTAGTATTTTTAATTTGTGTTTAATTTTTGTTAGTTTGACTAATATATGTCTCAGCATGGTTCTCCTTGGGTTTTTCCAGTTTGAGCCTCTCTGTGCTTCCTGGACTTGATTGATTATTTCCTTTCCCATGTTGGGGAATTTTCCACTATAATCTCTTCAAATATTTTCTCCGACTCTTTCTTTTTGTCTTCTTCTTCTTGGATGCCTATAATTCGAATGTTGGCATTCTTAATGTTGTCCCAGAAGTCTCTGAAGCTGTCCTCAAATCTTTCATTCTTTTTTTCTTTCTTCTTCTCTGTGGCAGTTATTTCCAACATTCTATCTTCTAGCTCACTTATCTGTTCTTCTGCCTCAGTTATTCTGCTATTGATTACTTCTAGAGTATTTTTAATTTCAGTTATTGTGTTGTTCATTACAGGTTTTCTCTTTAGTTCTTCTAGGTCCTTGTTAAAAGTTTATTGTGTTTTCTCTATTGTGTTTCCGAGGTTTTGGGTCATCTTTACCATCATTACTCTGAATTCTTTTTCAGGTAGGTATTTGGCTTAATTTTCTTTTTTATTGGAGTATGGTAGAAAGGAACTTGTTTACAAAACAGAAGTAGAATCATGGATGTAGAAATCAAACTTATGTTTACCAGGGTATAAGTGTGGGGAGGGATAAATTGAGAGATTGGAACTTACATATACACACTACTATATATAAGATTGATAACAAATGAGAACCAGCTGTATTGCACAGGGAACTCTACTCAGTACTCTGTAATTGGCTTTTATTTATGGTTTACCATAGATCACATAGTGTTCACTCTTTTCCATTCTTTCTCTTTTTTTTCTTATTTCTACCCCACCTATTCTTTCTTCTATTTTGTCCATGCTTATATTGATATTCTATTTTGCATTCTTCATTTCGTTCATTGAATTCTTCAGCTCCAGAATTTCTCTTCAGTTCTATTTTATGATTTTTATATCTTTGTTAGATTTCTCATTGTGATCATGTACTACTTTCCTGATTTTATTAAATTGACTTTGTGTTCTTGTAGCTCATTGAGTTTCCTTAAAAAAACTCTTTGGAATTCTTTACTATGTAAAACATAGATTTCTATGTTTTTGGATTTGTTTAGTGGAAGATTATTGTGATTTTTGGTGTTTTCATATTTACTTGATATTTCATGCTTCTTGGAATTTTGCATGACTGTCTTTACATTTGATGTAGCAGTCTTCTCTTTCAATTTTTCCTGTTTTCAGGATAGAAATATCTTTAGTCCGTCCTGATATAGAGTGTGAGGGTTTCTCTAACCTTCTATAGATACAACTACTCCACTTTCCTTGCTCCTTCTTGTGGCAGAAGTCTTAAGCTTGTATGTCTTTTCTCTATCCTATAACACACCAGGCTAGCTGTTAATAGTCTTTCTTTTATTTTCCTGAAGGTGGTTCTACAGTTTGAGTTTTTGATTTCTCCTTGCCTCCTTTCTGCATGTGCTCCTATCTATCAGAGCTTCTTCTCACTACCATCCTTGGAAATGAGCACAAGAAGCTGGCTACAGAGAAGGGGAAAGTGTGGACTTGGCATGTGATGCACTAGAGATGCCCACAGGCCAGTTGAGGGGAGCCACAGATGAAGCTTTCCCTGTGGCTCATATCAGGCTTCTTGATGGAGTCCAGAATGCAATCAGCAGGAACCGTTAATGCCCTCCAATAATATATGTGCTCTCCTGATTGGCTACCTTACCTCAGTCTTGAAGCTCCCAATTTTATACTCTGGATGCTGCAAGAGAGGGAAATAAATTTCTATGACAGTGTCCAGCACAGGTGAGAACGTCAACGGTTTACTCACTTACTCTCTTTCTCCCATGAAGAAGTCATCTCATTTAGCCCTAAGGTGAGCTACCTTTGGCCAGGTGTGATGCTTGCAAAGTCAAGCTTGTCACTTTTACCCACTCTAATGCATCAAAACTTATATATATATATATATATATATATATATATATATATATATATATATATATATATATATATATATATATATTTCCAATGGAGTGTTGACACTTTTCCTCTGGAAAACTGGACCTCTGAAAAAGCTTTTTCGTCTATAGATGACTGCCCAAGTCATTTTCTGCAGGCACTCCCAGACACACCCAAGAGAGCCCAAAATTAATTCATGGTTTCCTATAGGTTCAACAGCTGCTAATGAAGTCTGTATGCCTATTACCCAATACACAGGAGGGTGAGACTCCTCCCAGTCCATTGGCATATGATGGTGGTTCCCATAACTCTCACAGAGGCACTTACACTCATGGACGGATGTCAATTTTATGTTGCTGAAGAGGAGACAGAAATAAGGGAGGTTTTATGCCACCATGATGCTGACATCACCCCTGCCAAGATCATTACTATTTGTTCCCACTTCTCCTTCTCATTGGCACTACATTTGTTTAAGCTGTAATCATTTCTTGTTTGGAATTCTGCAACAGCCTCCTAAATAAATCCTTATGCCCAGTTTTCCTTATCTTTAGTTCACTCTTAGAATTGCAGTCTGAGTGATGTATCTAATCCAATCATGGAAATCCCCTCCAGTGTCTCTTTAATAATATACAGGCTAAAGTCTAAACTCCTTAGAATGGCATACAAAGCCATTCATGTTCTGTAAGCATACTTCCACTTTAGGATCATATTAAGACACTGCTTTCACACTTCAGGCACCAGCTACTATGAATTATTTAACAATCTCCACACACCATGCCCTCTCTCTGATTCATGCTTCTGCACAAGCCAGTGTAATGCTTCACCCACCTAATATGTATCTTTAATGCTTTCTTTAATATATTCAGGTTTCCTTCTGGGAAACCATCCCTGAAATATTCCCTTACAGTGCACTCTCTTAATCTGAGTTAAATGCTCCTCCTCTGTGCTTTCTTCTAACATAGCACTTATAACAATAAATTATAAATATCTCTCCCTTGCAGTAGATTTTGAGCTTTTTGGGTGAACTAACTTGTTATCTTTGTCTTTATATTTCCAAGGCATAGCACAATAGTTGGCAAATAGTTGATACTGAATATATTTTTGTTAAATAAATATATGCTCAAGATATTGGAAAGTGAAGAGGAAAAGTTTAATCCAAATGCCAATGTCCTCATGAAATGTGGAGAAATATTCTGTAATTTAGTAGTTAAGCTTAAGATTATGCTAAGAGTGATATAACCAACTAGAATGATACTTACAAGTGAATCATACTTAATTGTCTAAAAACATTCACATAAAGCAATGGTATGCAAAATTCCTTGGGCATTAGATCACTTGAGATATGGACTTTACAAATATAACTACATGGGTTTTAGTCACAGAGATTCAGTTTCAAATGTTCTGGAATGAGACCCAGATATCAGTATTTTGTGAAGTTTCTGAGTAATTTTAAGAGACGGTGTATTTGTTTGCTAGGTCTGCCATAAAAAAGGACTATAGGCTTGGTGGCTTAAATAACAGGAAATATTTTTTTTTGCACAATTACAAAGCTACAAGTCCAAGGTCAAGGTACAAGCAAGTTTGGTTTCTTGTGAGGTCTCTTTTCTTCTATAGCAAAAGTCATTTCTCATTGTGCCTTCACATGGTCTTTTCCCTGTGTTTGCACAAAGTGTCTCTTTATATGTACAAATTTCCTCTTACTATAAGAACACCTGTCAAGTGGAATTAGGGCCATCCCAATGGCCTCATTTTAACTTAATCACATCTTTAAAGACCTTATGTCTAAATATAGTCACATTCTGAAATACTGGGTTATGGCTTCAACAGGTTAATTTTTTAGAGACACAGTTCAGCCCATAACAGGCATCCAATTAAGAGGGTAATCATTATTCTCTTTTCTGTTTTTTTAACAGATTTATTGAGATTTAATTAACATGCAACATACTGCACATATTGAAATTGTACAATTTAATGAATTTTGAGGTAAGCATATATTTGTTAAATCATCAACTCAATCAAGATAGTGAATGTATTGATAACTCCCAACAGCTTCCTTTTGTCACTTTGTAATCTATCCCTTCTCCACTCCTCCATACTTCCAGGCAACCACTGATCTGCATTCTATTACTATAAGTTACTTTGCATTTTCTAGAATTGTATTTAAAGTTTGTCAAATATTATGCACATTTTATCTGATGTTACACATGTGAATAGTTCATTCCATTTTAAAATGGGAAGGAGTCAAAATAGACATTTTCCAAAGAAGTCATGAAAATGGTCAACAGACACATGAAAAGATGCTCAACATCACTAATCATCAGAGAAGTACAAATAATAGCACAATGAAATATCACTTCACACCTGTTAGAATGGCTATCATCAAGAAGACAAGAAACAACAGGTGGAGGAGCTGGGAAGATGGCGGAAGAGTAAGACGCGGAGATCACCTTCCTCCCCACAGATACATCAGAAAAACATCTGCACATGGAACAACTCCTACAGAACACCCGCTGAATGCTGGCAGAAGACCTCAAATATCCCAAAATGCAAGAAACTCCCCCACGTAACTGGGTAGGGCAAAGAAAAATAAAAAAAACAGAGACAAAAGAACAGGGACGGGACCGGCACCAGTGGGAGGGAGCCGTGAAGGAGGAAAGGTGTCCACACACTAGGAAGACCCTTCGGGTGGCGGAGGGGGAAAGCTTCGGATGTGGGGAGGAGACTGCAGAAACAAGGGTGCAGAGGGCAAAGCAGAGAGATTCCCGCAGAGAGGATCAGTGCCAACCAGTACTCACCAGCCCAAGAGGCTTGTCTGCTCAACCGCTGGGACGGGCAGGGGCTGGGAGCTGAGATTTGGGCTTCGGTCAGATCCTAGGGAAAGGACTGGTGGTGTGAACACAGCCTGAAGGGGTTAGTGCACCACGGCAAGCCGGGAGGGAGTCCAGGGAAATAGCTGGACCTGCCGAAGAGGCAAGAGACTTTTTCTTCCCTTTTTGTTTCCTGGTGCACGAGGAGAGGGGATTAAGAGCGCTGCTTAAAGGAGCTCCAGAGATGGGAGCAAGCTGCAGCTATCACCGTGGACCCCAGACACGGGGATGAGATGCTAAGGCCGCTGCTTCCACCACCAAGAAGCCTGTGTGCGAGCACAGGTCACTCTCTACACCTCCCCACCCAGGAACCTGTACAGCAGGCCACTGCCAGGGTCCCGTGATCCAGGGACAACTTCCTTGGGAAAACGCACAGCATACCCCAGGCTGGTGCAACGTCACACCAGTCTCTGCTGCCACAGGCTTGCCCCGCACTCCATGCCCCTCCCTCCCCAGGGCCTGAGTGAGCCAGAGACCCCGAAACAGCTGCTCTTTAACCTCGTCCTGTCTGAGGGAAGAACAGACGCCCTCAGGCAACCTACACGCAAAGGCGGGGCTAAATCCAAAGCTGAACGCCAGGAGCTGTGCAAACAAAGAAGAGAAAGGGAAATTTCTCCGAGCAGCTTCTGGAGTACAGGATTAAATCTCCACAATTAACTTTCATATACCCTGCATCGGTGGAAAACCTGAATAGACAACGAAACATCCCAAATTGAGGAGATAGACTTTGAGAGCAAGATATATTATTTTTTCCACTTTTGCTCTTTTTGTTAGTGTGTATGTGTATGCTTCTGTGTGAGATTTCGTCTGTATAGCTTTGCTTTCACCATTTGTCCTAGGGTTCTGTGCATCCATTGTTTTTTTTTTTACTTAAAAATATTTTTTCTTAATAATTATTTTTTATTATAATAACTTTATTTATGTTATTATACTTTATTTTATTTTATCCTCTTTCTTTGTTTCTACATTTTCTCCCTTTTATTCTGAGCTGTGTGGATGAAATGCTCTTGGTGCTTTAGGCAGGAAACAGTGCTGTGCCTCTGAGGTAGGAGAGCCAACTTCAGGACACTGGTCCACAAGAGACATCCCAGCTCCATGAAATATCAAACAGTGAAAATCTCCCAGAGATCTCCATCTCAACACAAGCACCCAGCTTCACTCAACGACCAGCAAGCTACAGTGCTGGACACCCTATGCCAAACAACTAGCAAGAAAGGAACACAAAACCACCCTTTAGCAGAGAGGTTGCCTAAAATCATAATAAGGCCACAGACACCCCAAAACACACCACCAGATGTGGACATGCCCACCAAAAAGGTAAGGTCCAGCCTCATCCACCAGAACACAGGAATTGGTCCCCTCCACCAGGAAGCCTACAAAATCCACTGAACCAAATTTAGCCACTGGAGTCAGATACCAAAAACAATGGGAACTACGAACTTGCAGCCTGCAAAAAGGAGACCCCAAACACAGTAAGATAAGCAAAATGAGAAGACAGAAAAACACACAGCAGACGAAGGAGCAACATAAAAACCTACCTGACCTAACAAATGAAGAGGAAATAGGTAGTCTACCTGAAAAATAATTCAGAATAATGATAGTAAACATGATCCAAAATCTTGGAAAGAGAATAGAGAAAATGCAAGAAACTTTTAACAAGGACCTAGAAGAACTAACGAGGAAAGAAGCAACAATGAACAACACAATAAATGAAATTAAAAATACTCTAGATGGTATCAATAACAGAATAACTGAGGCAGAAAAACGGATAAGTGACATAGAAGATAAAATAGTGGAAATAACTACTGCAGAGTAGAATAAAGAAAAAGAATGAAAAGAACCGAGGACTGTCTCAGAGACCTGTGGGACAACATTAAACACACCAACATTTGAATTATAGGGGTCCCAGAAGAAGAAGAGAAAAAGAAAGGGACTGAGAAAATATTTGAAGAGATTATAGTTGAACACTACCCTAATATGGGAAAGGACATAGTTAATCAAGTCCAGGAAGCACAGAGAGTCCCATACTGGATAAATCCAAGGAGCAACATGCCAAGACACATATTAATCAAACTGTCAAAAATTAAATACAAAGAAAATATATTAAAAGCAGCAAGGGAAAAAAAACAAATAACACACAAGGAAATCCCCATAAGGTTAGCAGCTGACCTTTCAGAAGAAACTCTGCAAGCCAGAAGGGAGTGGCAGGACATATTTAAAGTGATGAAGGAGAAAAGACTACAACCAAAATTATTCTACCCAACAAGGACCTCATTCAGATTTGATGGAGAAATTAAAAACTTTACAGACAAACCAAAGCTGAGAGAGTTCAGCACCACCAAACCAGCTTTACAACAAATGCTAAAGGAATTTCTCTGCTCAAGAAACACAAGAGAAGGAAAACAACTACCATACCAAATGCAAAACAATTAAGAAAATGGGAATAGGAACATACATATCAATAATTACCTTAGGGCTTCCCTGGTGGCACAGTGGTTGAGAGTCCGCCTGATGATGCAGGGGACACAGGTTCGTGTCCCAGTCCGGGATGACCCCACATGCCACGGAGCGGCTGGGCCCGTGAGCCATGGCCACTAAGCCTGCACGTTCGGAGCCTGTGCTCCTCAATGGGAGAGGCCACAACAGTGAGAGGCCCGCGTAACACCAAAAAAAAAAAAAATATTACCTTACATGTAGCTGGATTAAATGCTTCCACCAAAAGACACAGACTGCCTGAATGGATACAAAAGCAAGAACCATATATATGCTGTCTACTAGAGACCAACTTCAGACCTAGAGACCCATACAGACTGAAAGTTTGGGGATGGAAAAATATATTCCATGCAAATGGAAACCGAAAGAAAGCTAGAGTAGCAATTCTCATATCAGACAAAATAGACTTTAAAATAAAGAGTATTAAAAGAGACAAAGAAGGACACTACATAATGATCAAGGGATTGATTCAAGAAGATATAACAATTGTAAATATTTATGCACCCAACATAGGAGCACCACAATATATAAAGCAAATACTAACAGCCATAAAAGGGGAAATCGACAAAAGCACATTCATAGTAGGGGACTTTCACACCCCACTTTCACCAATGGACAGATTATGCAACATGAAAATAAATAAGGAAACACAAGCTTTAAGTGATACATTAAAAAATATGGACTTAATTGATATTTATAGGACATTCCATCCAGAAACAACAGAATACACATTTTTCTCAGGTGCTTATGGATCATACTACAGGACAGAACATACCTGGGGTCACAAATCAAGCCTTCATAAATTTAAGAAAATTGAAAATATATCAAGTACCTTTTCCTACCACAATGCTATGAGACTAGATACCAATTACAGGAAAAGATCTGTAAAATATAAAAACACATGGAGGCTAACCAATACATTAATTAATAACGAAGTGATCACTGAAGAAATCAAAGAGGAAATTTAAAAAAAAACTAGAAAAAAGTGACAATGCAGACACAATGACCCAAAACCTACAGGATGCAGCAAAAGCAGTTCTAAGAGGGAAGATTATAGCAATACCAGCGTACCTTAAGAAACAGGAAACATCTCGAATAACCAACTTAACCTTGCACCTAAGCATTTAGAGAAAGAAGAACAAGAAAACCCCAAAGTTAGCAGAAGGAACAAATCATAGAGATCAGATCAGAAATAAATGAAAAAGAAATGAAGGAAACTATAGCAAATATCAATAAAACTAAAACCTGGTTCTTTGAGAAGATAAACAAAATTGATAAACTGGGGCTTCCCTGGTGGCGCAGTGGTTGAGAGTCTGCCTGCCGATGCAGGGGACACGGGTTCATGCCCCGGTCTGGGAAGATCCCACGTGCCGTGGAGAGGCTGGGCCTGTGAACCATGGCCGCTGAGCCTGCGCGTCCGGAGCCTGTGCTCCGCAACGGGAGAGGCCGCAACAGTGAGAGGCCCGCGTACCGCAAAAAAAAAAAAAAAAAAATTGATAAACCATTAGCAAGACTCATCAAGAAAAAAAGGGAGAAAACTCAAATCAATAGAATTAGAAATGGCCAATAACACTGATGAACATAGATGCAAAAATCCGCAACAAAATACTAGTAAACATAATCCAACAACACATTAAAAGGATCATACACCACGATCAGGTGGGGTTTATTCCAGGAATGCAAGGATTCTTCAATATATGCAAATCAATCAACGTGATTCACCATATTGACAAATTGAAGGAGAAAAACAACATGATCATCTCAATAGATGCAGAGAAAGCTTTTAACAACATTCAACACCATTTATGATAAAAAAAACACTGCAGAAAGTAGGCATAGAGGGAAATTTCCTCAACACAATAAAGGCCATATATGACAAACCCACAGCCAACATTGTCTTCATTGGTGAAAAATTAAAAGCATTTCCACTAAGATCAGGAAGAAGACAAGGTTGCCCACTCTCACCATTCTTATTCAACAGAGTTTTGTGAGTTTTAGCCACAGCAATTAGAGAAGAAAAAGAAATAAAAGGAATCCAAATTGGAAACGAAGAAGTAAAGCTGTCACTGTTTGCAGATGACATGGTACTATACATAGAGAATCCTAAAGATGCAACAAGAAAACTACTAGAGCTAATCAATGAATTTGGTAAAGTAGCAGGATACAAAATTAATGCACAGAAATCTCTGGCAATCATATAAACTAATGATGAAAACTCTGAAAGTGAAATCAAGAAAACACTCCCATTTACCATTGCAACAAAAAGAATAAAATGTCTAGGAATAAACCTACCTAAGGAGACAAAAGACCTCTATGCGGAAAATTATAAGACTCTGATGAAATAATTTAAAGATGATACAAACAGATGGAGAGATATACCAAGTTCTTGGATTGGAAGAATCAACGTTGTGAAAATGACTCTACTACACAAAGCAATCTACAGATTCAATGCAATCCCTATCAAACTCCCACTGGCATTTTTCACAGAACTAGAACAACAAATTTCACAATTTGTATAGAAACACAAAAGACTCTGAATAGCCAAAGCAATCTTCAGAACTAAAAATGGAGCTGGAGGAATCAGGCTCCCTAACTTCAGAATATACTAGATAGCTACAGTAATCAAGACAGTATGGTACTGGCACAAAAACAGAAATATGGATCAATGGAACAGGATAGAAAGCCCAGAGATAAAACCATGCACATATGGTCACCTTATCTTTGATAAAGGAGGCAGGAATGTACAGTGGAGAAAGGACAGCCTCTTCAATAAATTGTGTTGGGAAAACTGGACATGTTCATGTAAAAGTATGAGATTAGAACACTCCCTAACACCATACACAAAAATAAGCTCAAAATAGATTTAAGACTTGAATGTAAGGCCAGAAACTATCAAACTCTTAGAGGAAAACATAGGCAGAACACTCTATGACATAAATCACAGCAAGATCCTTTTTGACCCACCTCCTAGAGAAATGGAAATAAATACAAAAATAAACAAATGGGACCTAGTGAAACTTCAAAGGTTTTGCACAGCAACAGAAACCGTAAATGAGACCAAAAGACAACCCTCAGAATGGGAGAAAATATTTACAAATGAAGCAAGTGACAAAGGATTAATCTCCAATATTTATTAGCAGCTCATGCAGTTCAATATCAAAAAAAACAAACAACCCAATCCCAAAATGGGCAGAAGACCTAAATAGACATTTCTCCAAATAAGATATACAGATTGCCAGCAAACAAATGAAAGAATGCTCAACATCATTAATCATTAGGGAAATGCAAATCAAAACTACAATGAGATATCATCTCACACTGGTCAGAATGGCCATCCTCAAAAAATGTAGAAACAATAAATTCTGGAGAGGGTGTGGTGAAAAGGGAACACTGTTGCACTGCTGGTGGGAATATAAATTGATACAGCCACTATGGAGAACAGTATGGAGGTTCCTTAAAATACTACAAATAGAACTACCGTATGTCCCAGCAATCCCACTACTGGGCATATACCCTGAGAAAACCATAATTCAAAAAGAGTCATGTACCAAAATGTTCATTGCAGCTCTATTTACAATAGCCAGGACTTGGAAGCAACCTGTGCCCATCATCAGATGGATGGATAAAGAAGATGTGGCACATATATACAATGGAATATTACTCAGCCGCAAAAAGAAATGAAATTGAGATATTTGTAGTGAGGTGGATGGACCTGGAGTCTGTCATACAGAGTGAAATAAGTCAGAAAAAGAAAAACAAATACCATATGCTAACACATATATAAGGAATCTAAGAAAAATCAAAAAGGTCATGAAGATCCTTGGGGTAAGACAGGAATGGAGATGCAGAACTACTAGAGAATGGATTTGAGGATGTGGTGAGGGGGGATCATAGGCTGTGACAAAGTTAGAGAATGCCATGGACATATATACACTACCAAACAAAATAGAGAGCTGGTGGGAAGCAGCCGCATAGCACAGGGAGGTCAGCTAGGTGCTTTTTGATCACCTGGAGGGGTGGGATGGGTAGGGTGAGAGGGAGGCAGACGCAAGAGGGAGGAGATGTGGGAACATGTGTATATGTATGAGTGATTCACTTTGTTATGAAGCAGCATCTAACACACCATTGTGAAGCAATTATACTCCAGTAAAGAAGTTAAAAAGAAACGAAATCATAGTATGTATGTTGTTTTGAAGCTCTGTATTTCGTATATCATAGACATCTTTCTATACAGTAAATAAAGATTTATGTAGTCATTGTTAAAAAAAAAAGAAACTACAGGTGTTGGCAAGTATGTTATAAAAAGGAAATCCTCTACATTTTTGGGAATGCAAATTCGTCCAGCCACTATGGAAAATAATATTTCATAATATTAAAAATAGAATTACCATACAATCTAGCAATTCCACTTCTGGGTATATACATAAAAGAAATGACAACAGGATTTTGACAAAATATATAAATAAATAAACTCCCATGTTTACTGTAGCATTATTCACAATAGGCAAAATATGGAAACAACCAAAATGCCCATCAGAAAATGAATGGATAAAAAAGTTGTGGTATATATATATATATATATATATATATATATATATATATATATATATATATATATATATATATAAAATATATATATATATATATATATTCATATATTATTATACATGTATTATATTATTATACATTATTCAGCCACCAGAAAGGAGGATATCCTTTCATTTGTGACAACATGGATTGCCCTTGAGCACTTCATGTTAAATGAGATATATCAGAGAAAGGCAAGTGCTGTGTAAGGTCACTTATGTGTAAAATCTAAAAAGTTAAACTTGACAAAAACAGAGTAAAATGCTCATTTTCAGGAGAGGAACAGGATAAGCGTGATGGTGTTTAAGTGTACAAACTTGTAATAAGTAGTAAATAATCCATAGAGATCTGATACACAGTATAAAGAATATAGACAATAATATTGTACTATAATTATGTAATATAATAAATATCACTACATCAGTAATCATATTACAAAAATAACACACTTTACACCTTAAACATATACAATGTTACATATCAAATTTATTTAATTAAAATATGGTTCATTTATTTTTATTGACAAGTAGATTTCATTGTATGAATATACCACAAATTGTTTACCCATTCACATGTTGTGGTGATGGATACTTGGGTAATTCCCAATTTCAGTTATTACAAACAAAGCTAGTATGAACATTCTCATACAGCTGTGTATGGACATATACATATGTTTTTATTTCTCTTGGGTAATACTTAAGAATGAAATGATCAGATCATATGACAGTGTTTGTTTAACTTTATAAGTGTAAAATTATTTTGCAATCTTTGCCAAGTTCAATGTCAGTAAGATATTTTCCTAGGTTTTCTTCTGGAAGTTTTATAATTTTAGTCCTTACATTTAGTTTTATGGTCCTTTTTGATTTTTGAATATGGTCTGAGATAAAGGTTTAGGTTGTTTTATTTATTTTATGTTTTATTTTGTTTTCATATGCATAGTCCATTGTTTCAGCACTATTTCTTGAACAGATTATCCTTTGCCACTTGAATTGCCTTAGGACAATTACTGAAAGTCAGTTACTATATATATCTGTGTCTGTTAATGGATTCTCTGTTTCATTGATCTATATGTCTATATTTACATCATTAAGACACTATTCGAGATTACTGTAGTTTTAATATTAGGGAGGTAGTCTAAATCCTCTAACTTTGTTCCTTTTTTTCAAAATTGTTTAACTATTTTAGGTTCTTTGCATCTCCATATAAAATTTAAAACCAGTTTCATGATTTCTGCAAAAAATAAGTGCCTTCTGGCATTTTAATTGAGATTGCATTGACTCTGTAGATCATTTGGGGGGGGCAATTAATATCCTAACAACACTGAGTTGTCCAATTCATGACCACACACTATTTTTTCACTTATGTTAGTCTCCTTTAATTTCTCTCAGCAAAGTTTTCTAGTCATCATTCCATCATTCTTGCCTATCTTTTATCAAATTTTCTTTTACACTAGCAAAACTCACATATTAACTCTGGTAGCTTTCCTGAAGAGTCTTTAGAAGTTCCTACATAGAAAAACATGACTTATGTGGGAAAAAGGTTTTACTGTCTTCTAATCTATATGTCCTTTGTTTACTTTTCTTGCCTTCTGGCACTGGCTATGACATCCACTACAATATGAAATAAAAGTAAAGAGACTGAAATTTTGTGCCTTGTTTCTGATTTTAGGGAGAAGTTATTCACTCTCTTACAATGAAATATGATGTTAGTTGGAGACTTTTCATAGTTGCCCCTTATCAGGTTGAGAAAATTCCTTTCTATACCCATTTTGCTTAGAAATGTTGATATGAATCGGTGTTTAATTTTGTCAAGTGATTTTTCTGCATTTATCATAACGTTTTTCGTCTGTTAACCTGAATTATATTGTTCGATTTTCTTGAATGTGAAGTTAATTTTGCTTTCATAAGACAAACCCTGCATGGTCATGGTGTGTTACCATGTTTATATGTATTTGGATTTAATTTACTAGAAATTTGTTATGAATTTTTGTGTCCGTAATCATTATGGATATTGGTCTTCAGTTTTAATTTTTTGTACTATCTTTTTCTAGATTGTTTTTTTTTAATGAAGGCAATTCTAGCCTGCTAGCCTAATAAAATAAGTTGGGGATTTCCCACTTCTAATTTTTTTTAATTTATTTTATTTTTATTAACATCTTCATTGGGGGATAATTGCTTTACAATGGTGGGTTAGTTTCTGCTTTATAACAAAGTGAATCAGTTATACATACACATATGTTCCCATAGCTCTTCCCTCTTGCATCTCCCTCCCTCCCATCCTCCCTATCCCACCCCTCCAGGCGGTCACAAACCACTGACCTGATATCCCTGCATTTTGTGGCTGCTTTCCACTAGCTTTCTACCTTACGTTTGGTAGTGTATATATGTCCATGCCTCTCTCTCGCTTTGTCACGGCTCACCTTTCCCCCTCCCCATATCCTCAAGTCCGTTCTTCAGTAGGTCTGTGTCTTTATTCCTGTCTTAACCCTAGGTTCTTCATGACATTTTTTCCCTTAAATTCCATATATATGTGTTAGCATACAGTATTTGTCTTTCTGTTTCTGACTTACTTCACTCTGTATGACAGACTCTAGGTCTACCCACTTCATTACAAATAGCTCAATTTTATTTCTCTTTATGGATGAGTAATATTCCATTGTATACATGTGCCACATCTTCTTTATCCATTCATCTGATGTGGGCACTTAGGTTGTTTCCATCTCCAGGCTATTGTAAATAGAGCTGCAATGAAGAGTTCGGTACATGAATCTTTTTGAATTATTGTTTTCTCTGGGTATATGCCCAGTAGTGGGATTGCTGGGTCATATGGTTGTTCTATTTGTAGTTTTTTAAGGAAACTCCATACTGTTCCCCATAGTGGCTATACCAATGCACAATCCCACCAGCAGTGCAAGAGGGTTCCCTTTTCTCCACACCCTCTCCAGCATTTATTGTTTCTAGAGTTTTTGAGATGGCCAATCTGACTGGTGTGAGATGATATCTCATTGTAGTTTTGATTTGCATTTCCCTAATGATTAATGATGTTGAGCATTCTTTCATGTGTTTGTTGGCAGTCTGTATATCTTCTTTGGAGAAATGTCTATTTAGGACTTCTGCCCATTTTTGGATTGGGTTGTCTGTTTTTTTGTTACTGAGCTGCATGAGCTGCTTGGAAATTTTGGAAATTAATCAGTTGTCAGTTGCTTCATTTGCAAATATTTCTTCCCATTCTGAGGGACGTCTTTTGGTCTTGTTTATGGTTTCCTTTGCTGTGCAAAAGCTTTGAAGTTTCATTAGGTCCCATTTGTTTATTTTTGTTTTTATTTCCATTTCTCTAGGAGGTGGGTCTAAAAGGATCTTGCTGTGATTTATGTCATAGAGTGTTCTGCCTATGTTTTCCTCTAAGAGTTTGATAGTTTCTGGCCTTACATTTAGGTCTTTAATCCATTTTAAGCTTATTTTTGGGTATGGTGTTAGGGAGTGATCTAATCTCATACTCTTACATTTACCAGTCCAGTTTTCCCAGCACAATCTATTGTAGAGGCTGTCCTTTCTCCACTGTACATTTCTGCCTCCTTTATCAGAGATAAGGTGACCATATGTGCGTGAGTTTATCTCTGCACTTTCTATCCTGTTCCATTGATCTATCTTTCTTTTTTTGTGCCAGTACCATACTGTCTTGATTACTGTAGCTTTTTAGTATAGTCTGAAGTCAGGGAGCCTGTTTGCTCCAGCTCCGTTTTTCGTTCTCCAGGTTGCTTTGGCTATTCGCGGTCTTTTGTGTTTCCATACAACTTGTGAAATTTGTTGTTCTAGTTCTGGGAAAAATGCCAGTGGTAGTTTGATAGGGATTGCATTGAATCTGTTGATTGCTTTGGGTAGTAGAGTCATTTTCACAATGTTGATTCCTCCAATCCAAAACATGGTATATCTCTCCATCTATTTGTATCATCTTCAATTTCTTTCATCAGTGACATAATTTTCGGCACACAGGTCTTTTGTCTCCTTAAGTAGATTTATTCCTAGATTCTTTATTTTGCAATGGGAAACGGGAGTATTTTCTTGATTTCACTTTCAGATTTTACATCATTAGTGTATAGGAATGCAAGAGATTTCTGTGCATTAATTTTGTATCCTGCACCTTTACCAAATTCATTGATTAGCTCTAGTAGTTTTCCGGTAGCATCTTTAGGATTTTCTATGTATAGTATCATGTCATCTGCAAACAGTGACAGCTTTATTTCTCTTCCAATTTGGATTCTTTTTATTTCATTTTCTTCTCCGATTGCCCTGGCTAAAACTTCCAAATCTATGTTGAATAAGAGTGGTGAGATTTGGCAACCTTGTCTTGTCCCTGATCTTAGTGGAAATGCTTTCAGTTTTTCACCATTGAGGATGATGTTGGCTGTGGGTTTGTCATATATGGCCTTTATTTTTCTGAGGAAGTTTCCCTCTATGTGTACTCTGTGCAGGGTTTTTATCATAAATGGGAGTAGAATTTTGTCAAAAGCTTTCTCTGCATCTATTGAGATGATCATATGTTTTTTTCCCTCATTTTGTTAGTATGGTGTATCACATTGATTGATTTGTGTATATTGAAGAATTCTTGCATTACTGGAATAAACCCTATTTGATCATGGTGTATGATCCTTTTAATGTGCTGTTGGTTTCTGTTTGCTAGTATTCTGTTGAGGATTTTTGGATCTATGTTCATCAGTGATATTGGCCTGTAGCTTTCTTTCTTTGTGACATCCTTGTCTGGTTTTGGTATCAAGGTGATGGTGGCCTCGTAAAATGAATTTGGGAGTGTTCCTCCCTCTGCTATATTTTGGAAGAGTTTGAGAAGGATAGGTGTTAGCTCTTCTCTAAATGTTTGATAGAATTCGCCTGTGAAGCCATCAGGTCCTGGGCTTTTGTTTGTTGGAAGATTTTTAATCACAGTTTCAACTTCAGTGCTTGTGTTTGGTCTGATCATATTTTCTATTTTTTCCTGATTCAGAGTTGGTAGGTTGTGCATTTCTAAGAATTTGTCCATTTCTTCCAGGCTGACCATTTTGTTGTCATAGAGTTGCTTGTAGTAATCTCTCATGATCTGTTGTATTTCTGCAGTGTCAGTTGTTACTTCTTTTTCATTTCTAATTCTATTGATTTGAGTCTTCTCCCTTTTTTTCTTGATGAGTCTGGCTAATGGCTTATCTATTTTGTTTATCTTCTCAAAGAACCAGCTTTTAGATTTATTGATCTTTGCTATTGTTTCCTTCATTTCTTTTTCATTTATTTCTGATCTGATCTTTATGATTTCTTTCCTTCTGCTAACTTCGGGGTTTTTTTTCTTCTTCTTTCTCTAAATGTTTTAGGTGCATGGTTAGGTTCTTCATTCGAGATGTTTCCTGCTTCTTAAGGTAGGCTTGTAGTGCTATAAACTTCTCTCTTAGAACTGCTTTTGCTGCATCCCATAGGTTTTGGGTCATCGTGTCTCCATTCTCATTTGTTTCTAGGTATTTTTTGATTTCCTCTTTGATTTCTTCAGTGATCACTTCGTTATTAAGTAGTGTATTGTTTAGCCTCCATGTGTTTGTATTTTTTACAGATCTTTTCCTGTAATTGATATCTAGTCTTATGTCGTTGTGGTCAGAAAAGATACTTGATACAATTTCAATTTTCTTAAATTGGCCAAGGCTTGATTTGTGACACAAGATATGACCTATCCTGGAGAATGTGCCATGAGCACTTAAGAAAAATGTGTATTCTGTTGTTTTTGGATGGAGTGTCCTAAAAATATCAATTAAGTCCATCTTGTTTAATGTATCATTTAAAGCTTGTGTTTCCTTATTTATATTCATTTTGGATGATCTGTCCATTGGTGAAAATGGGGTGTTAAAGTCCCCTACTATGAATGTGTCACTGTCAATTTCCCCTTTTATGGCTCTTAGTATTTGCCTTATGTATTGAGGTGCTCCTATGTTGGGTGCATAAATATTTACAATAGTTATATCTTCTTGGATTCATCCCGTGATCATTATGTAGTGTCCTTCTTTGTCTCTTCTAAAAGTCTTTATTTTAAATCCTATTTTGTCTGATATGAGAATTGCTACTCCAGGTTTCTTTTGGTTTCCATTTGCATGGAATATCATTTTCCATCCCCTTTCAGTTTGTATGTGTCTCTAGGTCTGAAGTGGGTCTCTTGTAGACAGCATATATATGGGTCTTTTTTTTGTATCCATTCAGCTAATCTGTGTCTTTTGGTGGGAGCATTTAGTCCATTTACATTTAAGGTAATTATCGATATGTGTGTTCCTATCCCATTTTCTAAATTGTTTTGAGTTCGTTATTGTAGGTCTTTTCCTTCTATTTTGTTTCTTGCCTAGAGAAGTTCCTTTAGCATTTGTTGTAAAGCTGGTTTGGTGGTGCTGAACTCTCTCAGCTTTTGCTTGTCTGTAAAGGTTTTAATTTCTCCATCAAATCTGAATGAGATCCTTGTTGGGTAGAGTAATCTTGGTTGCAGGTTTTTCTCCTTCATCACTTTCAGTATGTCCTGCCACTCCCTTCTGGTTTGAAGACTTTCTGCTGAGGGATCAGCTGTTAACCTTATGGGGATTCCCTTATGTGTTATTTGTTGTTTTTCCCTTGCTACTTTTAATATGTTTTCCTTGTATTTAGTTTTTAACAGTTTGATTAATATGTGTCTTGGCGTGTTTGTCCTTGGATTTATCCTGTATGGGACTCTCTGTGCTTCCTGGACTTGATTAACTATTTCCTTTCCCATATTAGGGAAGTTTTCAACTATAATCTCTTCAAATATTTTCTCAGTCGCTTTCTTTTTCTCTTCTTCTTCTGGAACCCCTATAATTCGAATGTTGGTGCATTTAATGTTGTCCCAGAGGTCTCTGAGACTGTCCTCCATTCTTTTCATTCTTTTTTCTTTATTCTGCTCTGCAGTAGTTATTTCCACTATTTTATCTTCCAGGTCACTTATCCGTTCTTCTACCTCAGTTATTCTGCTATTGATCCCATCTAGAGTATTTTTAATTTCATTTATTGTGTTGTTCATTGTTGCTTCTTTCCTCTTTAGTTCTTCTAGGTCCTTGTTAAAAGTTTCTTGCATTTTCTCTATTCTCTTTCCAAGATTTTGGATCATCTTTACTATCATTATTCTGAATTCTTTTTCAGGTAGACTGCCTATTTCCTCTTCATTTGTTAGGTCTGGTGCGATTTTATCTTGCTCCTTCATCTGCTGTGTGTTTTTCTGTCTTCTCATTTTGCTTATCTTACTGTGTTTGGGGTCTCCTTTTTGCAGGCTGAAGTTTCATAGTTCCCGTTGTTTTTGATGTCTGTCCCCAGTGGCTAAGGCTTGTTCAGTGGGTTTTGTAGGCTTCCTGGTGGAGGGGGCTAGTGTCTGTGTTCTGGTAGATGAGGCTGGATCTTGTCTCTCTGGTGGGCAGGTCCAGGTCTGGTGGTGTGTTTTGGGTGTGTCTGTGGACTTATTATGATTTTAGGAAGCCTCTCTGCTAATGGGTGGGGTTGTGTTCTTGTTTTGCTAGTTGTTTGGCATAGGGTGTCCAGCACTGTAGCTTGCTGGTCGTTTAGTGAAGCTGGGTGTTGGTGTTGAGATTGAGATCTCTGGGAGATTTTTGCCATTTGATATTATGTGGAGCTGGGAGGTCTCTTGTTGACCAGTGTCCTGATGTTGGCTCTCCCACCTCAGAGGCACAGCACTGACTCCTGGCTGCAGCACCAAGAGCATTTCATCCACATGGCTTAGAATAAAAGGGAGAAAAAGTAGAGAGAAATAATTAGTAGAAGTAGGAAGAAAGAAAGAAAGAAACAAAAAAGAAAGAAAGGAAGAGAGAAAGAAAGGAGGTAAGGAAGGAAGGAAGGAAGGAAGAAAGAAAGAAAGAAAGAAGAAAAGAAGGAAAGAACAAAAGAAAGAAAGGCGGGAGGGAGGGATTGTGGGAGGAAGGAAGGAAGGAGGGAAGGAAGTAAAAAAGAAAGAAAGAAGATAAAGTAAAATAAAATAAAGTAAAATATAATAATGTTATTAAATTAAAAAACAATTATTAAGAAAAAAATTAAAAAGAAAACAAAACAAAAAAAACAGACAGATAGAACCTTAGGACAAATGGTGGAAGCAAAGCTATACAGACAAAATCTCACACAGAAGCATACACATACACACTCACAAAAAGAGGAAAAGGGAAAAAAATCATAAATCTTGCTCTCAAAGTCCACCTACTTAATTTTGGATGATTCATTGTCTATTCATGTATTCCACAGATGCAGGGCACATCAAGTTGATTGTGGAGCTTTAATCCACTGCTTCTGAGGCTGCTGGGAGAGATTTCCTTTTCTCTTCTTTGTTCTCTTAGCTCCCAGTGGCTCAGCTTTGGATTTGGCCCTGCCTCTGCGTGTAGGTCACTGGAGGGCGTCTGTTTTCTGCTCAGACAGGACGGGGTTAAAGGAGCCGCTGATTCGGTAGCTCTGGCTCATTCAGGCCGGGGGAGGGAGGGGCACGGAATGTGGGGAGAGCCTGTGGCTGCAGAAGGTGACATGACGTTGCACCAGCCTGAGGCCGGCCGTGCATTCTCCCGGGGAAGTTGTCCCTGTATCCTGGGAACCTGGGAGTGGCAGGCTGCACAGACTCCCCGGAAGGGAGGTGTGGATAGTGACCTGTGCTCCCACACAGACCCCTTGTTTGTGGCAGCAGCATCCTTAGCGTCTCCCTCCCTTCTCTGGGGTCAACGTTTTTAGCCACGGCTTGCACCCGTCTCTGGGCTCCACGCTTTTAACCGCGGCCCGTGCCCGTCTCTGGAGTTCCTTTAAGCAGTGCTCTTAATCCTCTATCCTCGTGCACCAGGAAACAAAGAGGGAAGAAAAGGTCTCTTGCCTCTTCGGCAGCTCCAGACCTTTTCCCGGACGCCCTCCCGGCTAGCCGTGGTGCACTAACGCCTTCAGGCTGTGTTCACGCAGCCAACCCCAGTCCTCTCCCTGCGCTCCAACCAAAGCCCAAGCCTCAGCTCACAGCCCCGCCTGCCCTGACGGGTGAGCAGACAAGCCTCTTGGGCTGGTGAGTGCCGGTCAGCACCAATCCTCTGTGCGGGAATCTCCCCGCTTTGCCTTCGGCACCCCTGTTGCTGTGCTCTCCTCCGCGGCTCCGAAGCTCCCCCCTCCACCACCCACAGCCTCTGCCCGAGAAGGGGCTTCCTCGTGTGTGGAAACCTTTCCTCTTTCACAGCTCCCTCCCACTGGTGCAGGTCCCATCCCTATTCTTTTGTTTCTGTTTTTTCTTTTTTTCTTTTGCCCTACCCAGGTACGTGGGGAGTTTCTTGCCTTTTAGGAAGTCTGCCAGCATTCAGTAGGTGTTCTGTAGGAGTTGTTCCACGTGTAGATGTGTTTCTGGTGTATCTGTGGGGAGGAAGGTGATCTCCGCGTCTTACTCTTCCACCATCTTCAGAACACCTCCCCACTTCTATTTTCTGGGAGAATTTGTATAACATTTTTTGATCTCTAAATGTTTGACAGAATTCTGCAGTGAAACAATCTGATCTTGCAGTTTTCTTAACAAAGAGGATTTTAACTAATAATTCCATTTAAAAAAAAGAGATATAGGGCTATTCATGTTATTTCTTCTTGAGTGAGCATTGGTAGTTTGTTTCTTTCAAGGAATTTCTCCAATGTCCTATATGTTGTTTAAATTTATTAGCATTAGGTTTTCATTCTATTAGCTTTTTATTTTCTCTGTGGTGTATAGTGACATACTTTCTCATTCCTAGTACTGGTAAATTTTATCTATCCAATGAACCAGCTTTTGATATCATTTTCTCATCTTTTTTCTGTTTCATCAATTTCTTTTTTTTTTTTTTGCTTTTTTCCAGCTTTATTGAGATATTGTTGACATATAACATATGTATGGTTAAGGTGTACAACATGATGAACTGATACACATATATACACATATATATCACAAAAAAATTATCACAATAATGTTGGTTACCACCTCCATCACCTCACATAATCATCATTTTTTGTGTGTAGTAATAACATTTAAGAGCTACTCTCTTAAAAACTTTCAAGTATGTAATACAAAGTGTTAATTATATTCACCATGCTATACATTAAAGGACCTAAGTTTTCATTTGGAGATCTGCAATGAGAGTAAAATTGGACATCTTTAAGGTAATTCACAGGTGAGGAGAGTCTGAATTAATTGTCTCTGACTAGGATTAAATTTGCTCAGCTGGAGAGATAACTTACCACCTGTCCTTTCATCCTTTTTGCTAAAGCAAAACTCAAGTTAAGTAGTCAATTTATTCTCTTTTTTTAAATTTCTTATTTTAAATATTCTGAGAAAGAATTTTCTTGGAAATAAATGTCTACCTCTAACAGGTATTTGATTTTATAATTTATTTTGCCAAGCTGATTTTAATTGCAGCACACAATATATGAATATTAATGAAAAGACCTATAACATCTTTTTGTTTGTTTTGTTTGCTGTTTTTGTTTTGGTTTGTCATTTTGTATGATACCTTTGGTATTACCTAGTTTTCTTTGGTTGGTCATGTTAAAATACACATCTAGAGTTATCTCTTGATCCTGTATAAAACTACTCAATTTAAAATGAAAGTAGGGGCCTTTGGGAGTATTTTACAGTTCATACTTTAGAGTCTAATGTATATTTCTTAGTCACCACATTCCATGTGGTTTAATAGTATGGAAATAACTCGCATGAAATATTCTTCAGAGTACACTTCCTGGTGATATTTTCCTTCTTCATTTTTAATCAAACAAAAGCCTGAAAAAGGCCTTAACTCATAATAAAATACAATAGTAAAATAATAATTAAAATAACTATATTAAATAAACCATTTTGAAAATTAAAATAGTTTTAATGTATGTTTGGGACAATTGTATGCTTCTGAGGAAACATAACTGGTTAAAATTAGTAAAAGGGCAGACTTAATTAGTTACAAAACAATGACAGAGGAATTGGACAGCTGGGAATGTTCCTGTAACTTAAGAAAGTTGCTCATATATGTCTTGTTGTTTATATCCTTGCTGATTTTGAGAGCGTTAATATGGAAGAAAAATAATTTCCTGAGGTATATCTGACTTTATACCAACAAACTATTGGAAAACTCAGAGGAGGGTTATTCAAGTTTTCCTCTGAAT
This sequence comes from Tursiops truncatus, assembly GCF_011762595.2. Classification (NCBI taxonomy): domain Eukaryota; kingdom Metazoa; phylum Chordata; class Mammalia; order Artiodactyla; family Delphinidae; genus Tursiops; species Tursiops truncatus. The sequence goes on from NC_047055.1 coordinate 59,804,780, forward strand.
ATATTATACACACATTCACATTTAAAGCTAAATTAAACTGTTAAATAGAAAGTCTACTTACAGTTCTAGTATATATTGCTGTGCTTCGCCAAGTGATAATGTGTCATATAAAGTGTATTTTGTAGAAAATCAAGCAACTAAACTCAGTGAATTCTCCTAAACTCCCCCTACTAAAATAACACAGAAAATGGAACTTCCCTGGTGGTCCAGTGGTTAAGAATCCACATTTCCACTGTAGGTTTGATCCCCAGTTGGGGAACTAGGATCCCACATGCTGCATGGTGCAGCCAAAACAAAAATAACATAGAAAAGAAAGCCTTTTGAAATTAGAATTTTAAAATAAATCATATAGTAGAGGAGATGTATCTTAAGTACCTATATGTACACAAATCTGTCTTAGGAAATAACTCAAGTGAGAGAAACACAATTTCTAAAGACTCCCTTTAAAGGGCAAAACATTTAGCAAATACAAAGAAACTGTTTTATATATATATATATATATATATATATATATATATATATATATATATACATATATATATAGTTTGTGGGTAATATTTTTACTCCATTTCCTAGTACTTGTATGTGTATTATTTGCACTTGGTTGTTCATCCAGTCATTAAATATATATTTACTACATATATAGAATCTCATATTTGTTGAATAATATTTGTTGAGTAAATATTTGTTGAGTAAATAATTAATATAAAAAACCATGCCAAAGGCTGGAAATAAAATTGTGAATAAGGGGTGACCTCTCTCTTGACTATTAAGACAAGATGACTGTAAACACAAAATTAACACAAATGCACAACTATAAGACAGTGTTGAAATACACATATGCACAAATTGCTGTGAAGATTCATAGGAGGTGACCCGTTTTGGTGTTGACAACTGATGACAGCTGAGAGAAATTATATAAGGTAGTAAAGAGAAACTAACCTTTAGAGTCCCTGACATCCATATTTGCATCTTAATTCTGACACTGGCTTTAAAACTTTGGTCAAGGACTTAAAATTCTGATAATTTTCTTTTTCATCTGTAAGATGGAGGTGAAAAAATTCTAGTATAGAAGGGTTTTGTTTGCAGAGTGGAGTAAGAAAGTCTTTAGTACAATACTTGACACATGAGCAGTCAAATATTTCTTTCTTTCTTCCCAGAAAGAAACTTGTTATACTGCTGCATAACAAGTTACCCCTAAAACTTAGCTGCTTACCAGGCACTTTTACTATCTCCAAATTTCTGTGTATCAAACATCTGGACTTGGCTTTGCTTGATATTCTACTTTATGGTCTATCATGAGGTTGCAATAAAGATGCTGGCCAGGAAAGGAGTCTTATTTGAAGTTCTGACTAGAGAAGAATCTGATTCCAAACTCATTTATGTGGTTTTGGACAGGATTCATTTCCTTGAGGGGTATTAAATTGAGGGCCTTGATTCTTCACTGTCTATTGGCTAAGACTTTACTCATTTTCTTTACATGTGGGTTTCTACAATATGGAAGCTTACTTCATCAAAGCCAGAAAGAGACAGAGTGTGCTAGCAAGATAGAAGTCACCATCTTAGTAACCTAATCACAGAACTGATATATTAAGGATGCCATATTCCATTGTTAAGAATCAAGTTATTAGGTTCAGCTTTTACTCATGGGAGAGGATTATACAAGGGTGTGAATGCTAAAGGCATGGATTACCAGAGGTAATCCTAGAAGCTACCTACCACAGATTGCTTTTAAAAGTTACCATTTATTGTGTATTTGCTGTCAGGCAATGTGTCAGTTAATTTATAGGAATAATCTCATTTCACTCTTTCTTTATTTAAAATTAATTAATTTTTTTTTATTTTTGGCTGTGTTGGATCTTCAGTGCTGAACATAGGCTTTCTCATTGTGGTGGTTTCTCTTGTTGTGGAGCACAGGTTCTAGGCATGCGAGCTTCAGTAGTTGTGGCACACCAGCTCAGTAGTTGAGGCTCGTGGGCTCCAGAGTAAAGGCTCAGTAGTTGTGGTACATGGGTTTATATGCTCCACAAAATGTGGGATCTTCCTTGACTAGGGCTCGAACCCATGTTTCCTGCGTTGGCAGGTGGATTCTTAACAACTGCGCCACCAGGGAAAACCCATTTCACTCTTTCAAAAACCCAATGAAGAACATATTACAGAGATCCTTTAAACTGTTCTCAGTTTTAAATTTGTCTTTCTTTTTGCTGCTCTGATTGGGTGATTTCCATCATTTTATCTTCCAGTTCACTTATGTGTTCTTCTTTATCACCTAGTCTGCTGTTAATTTCTTCTAGTGTGTTTTTCATTTCACTTATTGTATTTTTCAGTTCTGACTGATTTTTTTTTATATTTTCTATGTCCTTGTTAGAATTCTTACTGTGCTCATCTATACTTTCCCCTACTTCAAGTAGCATTCTTATTACTCATGCTTTGAATTCTTTATCTGGTAAATTGCTTATTTCTGCTTCATTAGTTTTTTCAGGGTTTTTCCCTTGCTCTTTCAATTGAGAAAAATTCCTCTGTCTTCTCATTTTGCTTAACGTTCTATGTCTCTGTGAAGGTAGGTGAAACAGCTACCTAATGCATTCTTGAAGGATTGTCCTTATGTGGGATCATCCCTATATAGTCCATGTGTGCCCAGTGGTTTTGGTGGTAGAGGTGGATTTGACATGAATTCAAGCAACATATTTCCCCAGGGTGTGCTTGCAGTGATCACCTTTGTAGGAGGTGGGCATGGAGATGGTGGGGCTAGGGCTGGAATCAGTTGTGAGCTTTTCCTCTGCTCAATGGCCCTCACCAGTCTATTTAAGGTGAGGTCAGTTCCTATGTTGCTGGAACAGAAGCCCTGAGTATTTGGTTCAAGCTGCCTCTGTTTCTCTTAAGTGTGTGCTCTCTCCCTCTCCCAGCACTGCCATCCACATACGAGAGGGGAGCACCTCTGGAACAAGTGGGGCTGGCCTATCCACTCAACATGGGTCAGGGTGCAGAGTGTGACAATCTAACCAGGGTTAGAGATCCAGACTACTTCTAACACACTGCCTGTGTTGGCTCCAGTAAATGATGCCCCTACTCTGCTCAGACACTGCTTGGGGCCTGACTCTCCTTTGTCCCTCTCAGCTGGACTCTTCCCTCAGCCTCTGCTGACCTCTGGAGCTGTGCTGCAGGGCAGGCAGTGTCTGTGCTGGCTTTTTGGATGTGTCAGAGTGAGGGCTGTGGTCCAGCTGCCATCAATCTGGACTGCTTCTCGTGTGTTGCCTGTGTAAGCACCAGTAACGGCTGTCCCCACACTGCTCAGACTGCTTCATGTCTGAGCTGCCTCTGTGTCTCATGGGCAAGCTTGATCTGGGTTGTGGTAACCCTTTCTCCAGTGTGAAGTTGCACTGTGAAGCAAGCGGGGCTTCAGGTTTTGCTGAGCTCAAGCTGAGGTTCATGCCAGAGAGGTTGTGGGAAACTAGCCAGCCATGCATGCATTCTCAATCTGCCCTCTCTGCTCTGCTTCAGGAGCAAGAAAGCATCTGTGTGCTCCGCATGAGCAGAGCCCAGGCTTCCTGCAGCCATCCTGTTTGTCCCACTGGCTGTCCAACCAGCCAAGCGTGCTCATCTTCCCTGTGTAGGAGCTCAGTGCTGGCGTACCAATATGTGGCTCAAACCACTCACTCTCCAAGGAGGATCTCCAGCCATGCAATCTCCCTTTTCCTCTGAGTTCCCCCCCCCCCAAGGGCACAGGCTCTAATATGATCACTTCTCTTCCCTTCCTACCTGACTCCATGTGGATCTTTCTTACAGCCTTGTTTGTACAAGAGTAATTCTGCCAGTTTTTGGCTAGTTTTCAGTGAGAATTGTTCCACATGTAGATGTATTTTTGTTATGTTCACGGGAGGTGGTGAGTTACGTGTCCTCCTACACCACCATCTTGATCTGACTCCCCTGTGATGAAATATTTTTTCCTTCACTAATCTCTTTTGTTAAATGAATTAATAGACCAGTAGGGACAAAATCAAATTATCCAGAAAATGAATGTAGGCATAGTTTTTATTTTCCATAATTATAGAATATGTTGAAATAAGAACTATAGTTATTTTGTATAGCTCCAGTGGGCAAACATAGTATTAATTAGTGAAGTTACTCAGCCCAAGGTTATACTTTCTAATAAAATATATTTTCTTTAGAAGAAACTGACCTCTCCATGATGAGTCCAAGCAGACCGTGGATAACCAATTGTTAGAGATGTAGACTTGATTCATAGATCAATGTTCTCAGTCTGAGAGAAAGTTTTTATTAGAATTCAGTAAAATGAAAATCTTAAGGAGAGATTTATGATTTTATTATAGAAGTATATATATTAAATGTCAAACTATCTTTTATTTAGATATTTGGAAATTAAATAACATTTATTTTATAAAATGATAACAATACATTATAACAATTAATGTTGTGATTTTGCTTGATAACATAAAATATTGGAGACCATATACTTGTTTCTCAAATTTTAATTTTTCAGTCTCACCTTTCTGTAAAATTGAAAAATCTGCAAGCTTTGTGCTAAATGATTGCGAAGGTCTCTGAAAATACTGAGATTCTTTGATTCCCTGATTTATTGGATTGAATTATTATTTCAAATGACATAGTCCAACTTCCAAACATAACAATAGACATTTTTTGTACATAATATCTAATAATAAAATTGATATTTATTATTACCACCATTTTACAATAGATAAAGCAGAGACAGTGGAATTATGTAACTTGCATTCACAATTGATAAGAACTATAGCAATGATGCAAGAACAGATTTGCCTAATACCGATCTGTTCCTTTCCCTTGATATATGGCTTCTCTTCAGTTGTATTTAAACTGAAAAACTCTGTTCTGTGGCAGAGATTGCCACAATTCAATCTTCCAGATCACTTATCTGTTCTTCTGCCTCAGTTATTCTGCTATTGATTCCTTCTAGTGTATTTTTCTTTTCAGTTATTGTATTGTTCATTTCTGTTTGTTCTTTAGTTCTTTGATAAAAATTCCTTGTATCATCTTCATTCATGCCTCCATTTTTTTACTGAGTTCTGGGGGAAAAAAAACCACAGAAATATAGATCAATGCAGAAGGATACAAGTCCAGCGATAAACCCACACACCTATGGTCACCTAATCTATGACAAAGAAGGCAAGAATATACAATGGAGAAAAGACAGTCTCTACAATAACTGGTGCTGGGAAAACTGGAGAGCTACATATAAAAGAATGAAATTAGAACACTCCCTAACATCATACAAAAAATAAACACAAAATAGATTAAAGACCGAAATGTAAGGCTGCATACTATAAAATTATTAGAGGAAAACATAGGCAGAACATTCTTTGACATAAATCACAGCAATATCTGTTTTGATCCACTTCCTAGAGGAATGAAAATAAAAATAAACAAATGGTACCTAATGAAACTTCAAAGCTTTTGCACAGCAAAGGAAACTATAAACAAGATGAAAAGGCAACCCCCAGAATGGGAGAAAATACTTGCAAACAAAGGAATCAACAAGGGATTAATATCTAAAATATACAAAATATTCATGAAGCTCAATATCAAAAACATAAACAACCCAATCAAAAAAAATGGGCAGAAGATCTAAATAGACATTTCTCCAAAGAAGACATACAGATGGCTAAAAATCACATGAAAAGGTGCTCAACTTCACTAAGTATTACAGAAATGAAAATCAAAGCTACAATGAGGAATCACCTCATAATGGTCAGAATGGCTATCAGAAAATCTACATAACAATAAATGTTGGAAAGTGTGTAAAGAAAAGGGAACCCTCCTACATTGCTGGTGGGAATGTAAACTGGTAGAGCCACTATGGATAACAGTATGGAGGTTCCTTAAAAATCTAAAAATATAGCTACCATGTGATCCAGCAATCCCACTCCTGGGCATATATCTGGAGAAATGCATAATTCAAAAAGATACATGCACTCCAATCTTTTTTGCAGCACTCTTTACAGTAGCCAGGACATGGAAGCAACCTAAATGTCCATCAACAGAGGAGTGGACAAAGAAGATGTGGTATGGTGGGACCTTCAAGATGGTGGAGGAGTAAGGATTGGAGATCACCTTTCTCCCCACAGATACATAATAAATACATCCACATGTGGAGCAACTCCTACAGAACACCTACTGAAAGCTGGCAGAAGACATCAGACTTCCCCAAAAGTAAGAAAAACCCCACGTACCTGGGTAGGGCAAAAGAAAAAACAGAGACAGAAGAATAGGGACAGGACCTGCACCTCTGGGAGGGAGCTGTGATGGAGGAAATGTTTCCACATGATAGGAAACACCTTCATTAGTGGAGAAGTGGGGTGGGCATGGGGAAACTTTGGAGTCATGTTGGAGAGCAGAGCAACAGGTGTTCAGAGGGCAAAGGGTAGAGATTCCTGCAAAGAGAATCAGTGCCGACCAGCACTCACCAGCTTGAGAGGCTTTTCTGCTCACCCACCAGGGAGGGTAAGGACTGGGAACTGAGGCTCGGGCATTGGAGGTCAGATCCCAGGGAGAGGACTGGGGTCGGCTGTGTGAACCCAGACTGAAAGGGGCTGGTGTGCCACAGCTAGCTGGGAGAGAATCTGTGAAAATCTGGACTTGCCTAAGAGGAAAGAGACCATTGTTTCAGGGTGCATGAGGAGAGGGTATTCCTTTCCTATCTCCTCACAGAAGGCAAAGCACTACTTAAACAAGCTCCAGAGACTGGCGTGAGCCAGAGCTATCAGCTTGGACCTCAGAGATGATATGAACATTAATGCTGATGCTACAGCCAACAAGGAGCCTGTGTACAAGTACAGGTCACAATCCACACCCACCTGCAAGCCTGTGCAGCAGCATGCCACTCCCAGTGTCCCATGATTCAGTGACAACTTCCCGGGAAGAACACACAGCATGCCTCAGGCTGTTGCAACATCACGCATTCCAATTATAACTATTGTACCCCTGCTCCTGTCTGGTCTGAATGAGCAAGAGCCCCTAATCAGCCGCTGCACTAACCCCATCCTGTCTGTGCAGGAACAGATGCCTGAGGGCAACCGACACACAAATTTGGGGAGAAAACCAAAGCTGAACACAAGGAGAAGTGTGAATAAAGAAGAGAAAGAGAAATTTCTCTGTGCAGCCTCAGGAGCAGTGGATTAAAACCCCACAATCAACTTTATGTACCCTCCATCTGTGGAAAACCTGAACATACAATGAATCATCCCAAAATTGAGACAGTGGACTTGGGGATAAACTGTAGACTTGGAGTTTGCTGTCTGTAGCTGATTTCTTTCTGATTTTTATGTTTATATTATTATAGTTTTTATCACATATAATCATTGGTGGATTTGTGCATTGGTTTGGTTGCTCTATTCTTTTTCTTTATATTTTTAATCTTTTTACTTTAATAATTTATTTTTTATATTTTAACATCTTTATTGGAGTATAATTGCTTTACAATGGTGTGTTAGTTTCTGCTTTTTAACAAAATGAATCAGTTATACATATACATATGTTCACATATCTCATCCCTCTTGCATCTCCCTCCCTCACACACTCCCTATCCCACCGCTCTAGGTGGTCACAAAGCACTGAGCTGATCTCCCTGTTCCATGTGGCTGCTTCCCACTAGCCATCTATTTTATGTTTGGTAGTGTATATATGTCCATGCCACTCTCTCACTTTGTCACAGCTTACACTTCCCCCTGCCATATCCTCAAGTCCATTCTCTAGTAGGTCGGGGACATTATTCCTGTCTTACCCTTAGGTTCTTCATGACCTTTTTTTTTTTTCTTAGATTCCATATATATGTGTTAGCATATGGTATTTGTTTTTCTCTTTCTGACTTACTTCACTCTGTAGGACAGACTCTAGGTCCATGCACCTCACTACAAATAACTCAATTTCATTGCTTTTTATGACTGAGTAATATTCCATTGTATGTATGTGCCACATCTTCTTTATCCATTCATCCGATGATGGACACTTAGGTTGTTTCCATCTCCTGGCTATTATAAATAGAGCTGCAATGAACATTTTGGTACATGACTCTTTTTGAATTATGGTTTTCTCAGGGTATATGCCAGTAGTGGGATTGCTGGGTCGTATGGTAGTTCTATTTGTAGTTTTTTAAGGAACTCCCATACTGTCCTCCATAGTGCCTGTAACAATTTACATTCCCATCAGAAGTGCAAGTGTTCCATTTTCTCCACACCCTCTCCAGCATTTATTGTTTCTCCATTTTTTGATGATGGCCGTTCTGACCACTGTGAGATGATATCTCGCTGTAGTTTTGTTTTTCATTTCTCTAATGATTAATGATGTGGAGCATTCTTTCATGTGTTTGTTGGCAGTCTGTATATCTTCTTTGGAGAAATGTCTATATAGATTTTCTACCCATTTTCGGATTGGGTTGTTTGTGTTTTTGTTATTGAGCTGCATGAGCTGCTTGTAATTTTAGAGATTAATCCTTTGTCAGTTGCATCATTTGCAAATATTTTCTCCCATTCTGAGGGTTGTCTTTTGCTCTTGTTTATGTTTCCTTTGCTATGCAAAAGGTTTGCAGTTTCATTAGGTCCCATTTGTTTATTCTTGTTTTTATTTCCATTTCTCTCGGAGGTGGGTCAAAAAGGATCCTGCTGTGATTTATGTCATAGAGTGTTGTGCCTATGTTTTCCTCTAAGAGTTTGATAGTTTCTGGCCTTACATTTAGGTCTTTAATCCATTTTGAGCATATTTTTGTGTATGGTATTAGGGAGTGATCTAATCTCATACTTTTACGTGTACCTGTCCAGTTTTCCCAGCACCACTTACTGAAGAGGCTGTCTTTCCTTCACTGTATATTCTTGCCTCCTTTATCAAGGTAAGGTGACCATATGTGTGTGGGTTTATCTCTGGGATTTCTAATCTGTTCCACTGATCTATATTTCTGTTTTTGTGACAGTACCATACTGTCTTGATTATTTTAGCTTTGTAGTATAGTGTGAAGTCAGGGAGCCTGATTCCTCCAGCTCCATTTTTCGTTCTCAAGATTTCTTTGGCTATTAGGGGTCTTTTGTGTTTCCACACAAACTGTGAAATTTGTTGTTCTAGTTCTGTGAAAAATGCCAGTGGTAGTTTGATAGGGATTGCATTGAATCTGTAGATTGCTTTGGGTACTGGAGTCATTGTCACAATATAAATTTGCCCAATAAAAGAACATGGTATATCTCCTCATCTATTTGTAACATCTTTAATTTCTTTCATCAGCACCTTATAATTTTCTGCATACAGGTCTTTTGTCTCCAGGGATTTCTGTGCAATAATTGTGTAACTTGCTACTTTACCAAATTCATTGATTAAATCTAGTAGTTTTCTGATACCATCTTTAGGTATCTCTATGTATAGTATCATGTCATTTGCAAACAGTGACAGCTTTACATCTTCTTTTGCTATTTGTATTCCTTTTATTTCTTTTTCTTCTCTGATTGCTGTGGTTAAAATTTACATAACTATGTTGAATAAGAGTGGTGAGAGAGGGCAACCTTTTCTTGTTTCTTAGCTTAGTGGAAATGGTTTCAGTTTTTCACCATTGAGGACTATGTTTGCTGTGGGTTTGTCATATTTGGCCATTATTTTGTTGAGGAAGCTTTCCTCTATGCCTACTTTCTGCAGGGTTTTTATCATAAATGGGTATTGAATTGTGTCAAAAGCTTTCTCTGCATCTATTGAGATGATCATATGATTTTCCTCCTTCAGTTTGTTAATATGGTGTATCACGTTGATTGATATGTGTATATTGAAGACTCCTTGCATTCCTGGAATAAACCCCACTTGATCATGTTGTATGATCCATTTAAGTGCTGTTGGATTCTGTTTGCTCATATTTTGTTGAGGATGTTTGCAACTATGTTCATCAGTGATAATGGCCTGTAGTTTTCTTTCTTTATGACATCATAGTCCGGTTTTGGTATCAGGGTGATGGTGGCCTCGTAGAATGTGTTTGGGAGTGTTCCTCCCTGTGCTGTATTTTGGAAGTGTTTGAGAAGGATAGATGTTAGCTCTTCTCTACATGTTTGATAGAATTTGCCTGTGAAGCCATCAGGTCCTGGGCTTTTGTTTGTTGGAAGATTTTTAATCACAGTCTCAATTTCAGTACTTGTGATTGGCCTGTTCATATGTTCTATTTCTTCCTGATTCAGTCTTGGCAGGTTGTGCATTTCTATGAATTTGTCCATTTCTTCCAGGTTGTCCATTTTATTGGCATAGTGTTGCTTGTAGTAATCTCTCTTGATCCTTTGTATTTCTGCAGTGTCACTTGCTTCTTCTCCTTTTTCTTTTCTAATTCTATTGATTTAGTCTTCTCCCTTTTTTTCTTGATGAGTCTGGGTAATGGTTCATCAATTTTCTTTATCTTTTCAAAGAACCAGCTTTTAGTTTTATTGATCTTTGCTATCGTTTCCTTCATTTATTTTTCATTTATTTCTTATCTGATCTTTATAATTTCTTTCCTTCTGCTAACTTTGGGTTATTTTTGTTCTTCTTTCTCTAATTGCTTTAGTTCCAAGGTTAGGTTGTTTATTTGAGCTGTTTCCTGTTTCTTAAGGTAGGATTGTGTTGCTATAAACTTCCCTCTTAGAACTGCTTTTGCTTCATCCCATAGGTTTTGGGTCATCCTGTCTCCATTGTCATTTATTTTTAGGTATTTTTTGATTTCATCTTTTATTAATTCAGTGATCACTTCGTTTTTAAGTAGTGTATTGTTTATCCTCCATGTGTTTGTATTTTTTTACAGATCTTTTCCTGTAATTGATATCTAGTCTCATAGTGTTGTGGTCCAAAAAGATACTTGATACAATTTCAATTTTCATAAATTTACCAAGGCTTGATTTGTGACCCAAGATATGATCTATCCTGGAGAATTATACATGAGCACTTGAGAAAAAATGTGTAATCTCTTGTTTTTGGATGGAATGTCCTATAAATATCAATTAAATTCATCTTGTTTAATGTATCATTTAAAGCTTGTGTTTATTTATTTTCATTTTGGATGATCTGTCAATTGGTGAAAGTGGGGTGTTAAAACCCCCTATTATGAATGTGTTACTGTCGATTTCCCCTTTTATGGCTGTTAGTATTTGCCTTATGTTTTGAGATGCTCCTATGATGGGTGCATAAATATTTACAATTGCTATATCTTCTTCTTGGATTGATCCCTTGATCATTATATAGTGTCTTTCTTTCTCTCTTGTAATAGTCTTTATTTTAAAGTCTATTTTATCTGACATGAGAATTGCTTCTCTAGCTTTCTTTTGATTTCCATTTGCATGGAATATCTTTTTCCATCCCCTCACTTTCAGTCGGTATGTGTCACTAGGTCTGAAGTGGGTCTCTTATAGACAGCATATATATGGGTCTTGTTTTTGTATCCATTCAGCCAATCTGTGTCTTTTGGTTGGAGCATTTAATCCATTTACATTTAAGGTAACAAAAAATATGTATGTTCCTATTCCCATTTTCTTAATTATTTTGGGTTTGTTATATTCAGTCTTTTCCTTCTCTTGTGTTTCTTGCCTAGAGAAGTTCCTTTAGCATTTGTTGTAAAGCTTGTTTAGTGGTGCTGAACTCTCTCAGCTTTTTCTTATCTGTAAAAGTTTTAATTTCTCCATGAAATCTGAGTGAGATCGTTGCTGGATAGAGTAATCTTGGTTGTAGGTTGTTCTCGTTCATCACTTTAAGTATGTCCTGCCACTCCCTTCTGGCTTGCAGAGTTTCTGCTGAAACATCAGCTGTTAACCATATGGGGATTCCCTTCTGTGTTATTTGTGGTTTTTCCTTGCTGCTTTTAATATGTTTTCTTTGTATTTAATTTTTGATACTTTGAATAATATGGTTCTTCGCGTGTTTCTCCTTGAATTCATCCTGTATGGGACTCTCTGTGCTTCCTGGACTTGATTAACTATTTCCTTTCCCATATTAAGGAAGTTTTCAACTATAATCTCTTCGAATATTTTCTCAGTCCTTTTATTTTTCTCTTCTTCTTCTGGGACCCCTATAATTCAAATGTGGGTGTGTTTAATGCTGACCCAGAGGTCTCTGAGACTGTCCTCAGTTCTTTTCATTCTTTTTTCTTTATTCTGCTCTGCAGTAGTTATGTCCACTATTTTATCTTATCCGTTCTTCTGCTTCAGTTATTCTGCTATTGATCCCTTCTAGAGTATTTTTCATTTCATTTATTATGTCGCTCATCATTGCTTGTTGGCTCTTTAGTTCTTCTAGGTCCTTGTTAATTGATTCTTGCATTTTGTCTATTCCATTTCCAAGATTTTGGATCATCGTTACTATCATTATTCTGAATTCTTTTTCCGGTAGACTGTTTCCTCTTAATTTGTTAGATCTTTTTGTTTTTACCTTGCTCCGTCATCTGCTGTGTTTTTCTGTCTTCTCATTTTCCTTCTTACTGTCTTTGGAATCTCCTTTTTGTAGGCTGCATCTTCATAGTTCCTGTTGTTTTTGGTGTCTGTCTACAGTGGCTAAAGTTGGTTCAGTGGGTTGTGTAGGCTTCCTGGTGGAGAGGACTAGTGCCTGTGTTCTGGTCGATGAGGCTGGATCTTGTCTTTCTGGTGTGCAGGTCCAAGTATGGTTGTATGTTTTGGGGTGTCTGTGGCCTTATTATGATTTTAGGCGGCCTCACTGCCAATTGGCAGGGTTGTGTTCCTGTCTTGCTAGTTGTTTGGCATAGGGTGTCCAGCACTGTAGCTTGCTGGTTGTTGAGTGAAGCTGGTTCTTTGTGGTGAGATGGAGATCTCTGGGAGATTTTTGCCATTTGATATTACTTGGAGATGGGAGTTCTCTTGTGGACCAGTGTCCTGAACTTGACCCTCCCACCTCGGAGGCACAGCACTGACTCCTGGCTGGACCACCAATAGCGTTTCATCCACACGGCTCAGAATGAAAGGAAGAAAAAGTAGAAAGAAAGAAAGAAAGAGAGAAAGAAAGAGGATACAATAAAATAAAATAAAGGTAAAATGAAATAAAGTTATTAAAATAAAAAATAATTATTAAGAATAAAAATTTTATTAAAGTTAAAAAAAGAAGATGAAAAGAACCCTAAGACAAATGGTGAAAGCAAAGTTATAGTGATAAAATCTCACATAGAAACATACACACTCCCAAAAGGGAAAAAGGGTAAAAAATAATATATCTTGCTCTCAAAGTCCACCTCCTCAATTTGGGATGATTTGTTGTCTATTCAGGTATTCCACAGTTGCAGGGTATATCAAGTTGGTTGTGGAGATTTACTCCACTGCTCCTGTGGCTGCTGGGAGAAATTTCCCTTTCTCTTCTTTCTTTGCACATCTCCCTGTGTTCATCTTTGGATTTGGCCCTGCCTCTGCGTGTAGGTCACCTGAGGATGTCTTTTCTTTACTCAGACTGGACCGGGTTAAAGAGCCACTGATTTGGGGCCTCTGGCTTACTCAGGCCAGGGGGAGGTAGGGGTACACGGCGAGCCTTTGGTGGCAGAGGCTGGTGTGACATTGCTGCAGCCTGAGCCACACCATGCATTCTCCTGGGGAAGCTGTCCCTGGGTCACGGAACCCTGGCAGTGGAGGCTGAACAGACTCCCGGGAAAGGAGGTGTGTATAGTGTGACCTGTGCTTGCACACAGGCTTCTTGGTGGTGGCAGGAGCAGCTTTAGTGTCTCATGCCCATCTCTGTGGTCCGTGCTGATAGCCATGGCTTGTGCCCATCTGTGGATCTCCTTTACGTGGTGCTCTTAATCCCCTCTCCTTGTGCTCCAGTAAACAAAGAGAGAAGAAAATGTCTCTTGCCTCTTTGGCAGGTCCAGACATTTTCCCGGACTGCCTCCCGGCTTGCTGTGGTGCACTAGCCCCTTCAAGCTGTGTTCACGCTGCCAGCCCTCTCCCTGCAATCTGACTGAATCCCAAGCCTCAGCTCCCAGCCCCCACCTGCCCCAGTGTGTGAGTACACAAGCCTCTCAGATTGGTGAGTGACGTTCGGCACGGATCCTCTGTGCGGGACTCTCTTAGCTTTGCCCTCCACACCCCTGTTGCTGTGGTCTCCTCCACGGCTCCAAAGCTTCCCCCCTCTGCCAACCGCAGTCTCCACCCACTTCTCCCATTCTGTTGATTTACCTTTTCATTTTGTTGATGCTTTCCTTTTCTGTGCAGATGGATTTTAGTTTGATGTAGTCCCAGTTGCTAATTTTTGCGTTTGGGGTCAAATCTAAAAATCATTGCCAATATGGATGTGAAGGAGCTTACCACTGATGTTTTCTTCTAGGATACCTTTTTAAGGTTTCAGGTCTTATGTTCAAAGCTTCGATCCTTTTTCAGTTAGTTTTTGTGTAAGGTGTAAGATAGTGGTCCAATTTCATTCTTTTGCAGGTGGCTATCCATTTCTCCCAACACCATTTATTGAAGAGACTGCCTTGTTCCCATCATGTACTGTTGGCTCCTTTGTTGTAAATTAATTGATCCAATCTGGATGGAGTTATTTCCGGGGTCTCTGTTATGTTGCATTGATCTATGTGTCTGTTTTTATGGCAATACCATAATATTTTGATTATTCTAATTTGAAATCAAGGATTGTGGTACCTCCAGCTTTGTCCTTCTTTCTCACGAGTGCTCTGAATATATGAGGTATTTTAAGGTTTTATAAGATAGCTCCTTTCAGAGTTTCCTGTGAGACAAATATAGTGGTGATGAACTCTCACGGCTTTTCTTTGGGAAGTCTTTATCTCTTTTATGAAGGACGACTTTGCTGGGCAAAGTGTTCTTGATTGGCAGGGTTTTTTTTGTTTCAGCATTTCACTATACCACCCCACTTTCTCCTGACCTGCAAGGTTTTTGTTGAGAAATCCACTGATAGACGTATGGGAATTCCCTTGTATAATACAACTCTTTTTTATCATGTTGCATTCGAAATTTTACCTTTGTCTTTGATATTAGACATTTTTATTATAGTGTGTCTTGGAGAATATTGTTTTGGATTGGAATTATGTTGTGACCTCTTAGCTTCATGAACTCAGGTATCCAAATTTCTCCCCACGTTGGGAAGTGCTCAGTCACTTTTTCTTAAATAATCTTTCTGTCCCTTTACCCTTTCTTCTTCTTCTGGGATTCCACTAATATGTAGATTTTCCTCTTAAAGTAACCCATAGGCCTTAATCATTCTTTTACACTCTCTTGTTGTTGTTGCTTTTCCTTTGTCTCTATAACTTCAAATAGTCTGTGGTTGTGTTCACTGATTCTTTCTTCTGATGTTACAGGCTGCTATTTAATCTCTTTGTTAAACTCTTCAGCTCAATCATTATACTCTTCGGTTCTAACTGTTTTTATAATTTTGTTAAAGTGTTTATCTGTGTTCTGTTATAGGTGCTTGAACCTCTTTAGAATAATTATTTTGAATTATTTGTTGCACAACACCTGTAGTTCCATTTCTTTGGAGTCAGTTACTGGATGTTTACTTTGATTCCTGTTGGTGTCATTTTTTTTTTTGGATACTTTGTGTCCCCAGTGGCTTTGTGTAGGTATCTGCATATTTGAAGCAGCAATCACGTCTTCCAGACTTTATGGACAGACTTCAGTAGGAAAGAAGTTGCTGGAGGTATGCTGGAGCACCCTATGACCACATGTCTAGTAGTAAATGGAGCCAAGTGTAGGACATATGGTGGCTATAGGTCTGGGAGGCAACATAATGTCTCATCAGCAAGGCCACTGAAGTCGATAGCATTTCCAACTGTGTGGGTCTTAGCAAGTTCTATAGGGTTCCATAATGGTGACTAGGGCTCTTGGTGTGCTCGGAGTCACCTGCTGGTCCAATGGCAAGGCACCAATGCATGCAGCATTGGTGGCTGAGACCAGTGATGTTCAGACTCTCAGCTGTGTGTGTGTCATGACTTTGTTAAATTAACATTTGTTCAGTAGAACACAGAATGTTGAACAGTGAGCCATGGTTCAACAATAGCCTACAAATAAATGGAAATAGAGAATTTTGTTACTTACAGGTCCTGGTAGAAATACATAGCATGCCTTGTTGGACTACATAAGAAGGTCAAGGCAGAATGTAGACAGAGAAATATGGGACCTGGGTCTCATATGTTTATTAAGTTCCATAGGTGGAGTACATTGTGGTTTCCCAGCTAGGCTGAGATGGTCAATAAAAGCCAAAAGAGAGGAGTTTGATAAGCTCCATAGGGGTCCTATTTAAGAAGCGTATAAGGCATACAGGCCCTAGGAAGCAGGGAAGACTGTTGATCACAAGGGCTGTTGGGGAAGTCATATCAGAAACTTAAATGTGCTTGTGATTCTGTGGTTGCTATCTAGGGAATGCATTTGCATGAGGGAGTTATTGTGAGTCTAAAGTGAACAGTTGGGGGCGATCTCTGTTGGTGCACCCAGTGGTATTGGCCAGTGACAGGAGATAGGCCAAATCCAGGCCCAGAAGCCGCTGGTAAGTATCTTTGCTGTCAGCATGCACTTCCATAGTTATAGGGTCTCACCACTGGCATAGCACATGGCAGTAGAGGCTGATGATGAGAGGTAGGACAGCAGCATGTATGTGCACAGCTGGAGGGTTTATCCCCAAGTGAACTCTTATTTGTAGGGGTCAGTCGAGGGTGGACTAGGCTGGTGATTTGCACTCATGCATCTTCAGATGCTGCCTGCATGGATCATGTGCTCCAGAAGGGGTGAAAGGGAAAGGGAGTGGGGAGGGTCTCAGGATGCTGGTGTCTGTGGTAAGGAGTAGTTCTTGAATAAAAACAAACAAACAGACAAAACAATAAAATCTGCAGTGGATCCATGGTGGCTGTGCTGGTCTTTGCTTACTTCAGTGGTGACAATTTCTGGAGTCTTCTGCAGAACAAGCAACTGGAAACTGTGCTTGCTCCCACTGCATGGCTACTACTGGTAGTCTCTGCTATTCTTCCTTGTTCATATATGTCTCTCTAAGTCACAGATTTGCCATTCTCTGGGGGAGGTGAAACCAAAGTGGGTCCTTCGTGCTGTGCTCTAAAAGGTGAGCAAAGCTAGACACTCACCCCACTCTCCTTTTCTCAGTGAGGGTAATTCTTTCTAGCTGAGGAGTTCCCCCTAGCTGCTGAGACATGCTGGCCGGGGAGATGAAGTGATGCAGGCAAAATGAAGCCATTCCATCTTCCCCTTTTGTGCATTTATTCTCAGATTTTTTTTGTTCCACTGTGATGCTGAAGTTTCTTAAATGGACACCTGTGCTCTCACAGAGCTGGTTTTGTTCATGGATAGCTGTCTAATTATTGATCTTTCAGTGGAATAGAGGCTGGGGTCCCCTACTTTGCCATCTTGGTGACATCACACTTTTTAATACTGACTTACACTCATTCTAGTCTGCCTTTTATTCTTTATATGTTAAGTGTCTGTCTCATTCCACTAAACCATAAAACCCTAGATGGAAGAGTTAATGAAACATTCCTTTCTGTAAGTTATATAGTGCCTCACATAATAGGGATTCAATAAATATACATTGAATTCAATTAAGTCAATGATTAGATAGGGAGACTGGGTGGGTTTTCTTATCAATGTTATTTAAACAAGAGTCTCTGTTTCTTTTGTATAATCTAGTGTGATACATAAATATGTGGTTTCAATTATTTTATTATGGTCTCTATATTATTCTTCCCCAAAACACATTCTTTCCAATTTGAAGCCAACAAAGTGATCAGAGTAGTTATGAGATTCCTCCTGCTAGTGGTTAAATTCATAAGGTTACGTTCCTTACATTCCTTTCTTAATGGAGATGATTATTTATTTATTCATTTATTTATTTATTTATTTATTTATTTTTTGCAGTATGTGGGCCTCTCACTGTTGCAGCCTCTCCCGTTGCAGAGCACAGGCTCGGGACGTGCAGGCTCAGCAGCCATGGCTCACGGGCCCAGCCGCTCCGTGGCATGCGGGATCTTCCCAGACCGGGGCATGAACCGTCCCCTGCATCAGCAGGCAGACTCTCAACCACTGTTCCACAAGGGAAGCCCACTGGAGATTATTTTTAAATTGATATGTTAACAGTATTCTTCAGAGTGTGGTATCAATGTCCCATTACCAAGAATTATTTAATATCATTACTTTTCAGAATGAAAGAAACTGCAAAGATAAATTCATTCTGAATCCTTTCCTCAAGGACACAGGGTTTTATTATCTCAATTTTACAGAAAAGGTAATTAAGGCTTGGAGATGTTAAGTTACTTCAGATCATACTGCTGGTCAGTAGCAGATTCAGTTGCAGAATTCTCAATCAAAATGTCTTTCCCTAATAACACTTTACCTCCCTTTTAGGACAATAGAAAATCACTATTAAAATTTATGTTTCAGTGCACCAAATGATAGTGTTGGTCTGATGGAGCAATTGAGGTGCATTAGGTGATACAATGGTTTGCTAGAAGAAAGAGCTACTTAAGGTTAAAGTATACTTGCTTAAAAAAAAAGCTAACAAATAATACTCGCCATAGAGTTAAATTCTGAAAAGGAACCTAGTTTTTAGCTTTATATGATTTTATTATAAAAATATGAAATGTAAAATGTTTTTCAACTCTCATCTTATGGATGGTAAATATGTATAAATTTCAATCATTTATTCAACATTCCACATACAGGTATATATCCTGTACAAGATATAAAATTGTGGAAGGCAGTTTGAGGAGATGTGACCAAGAGGACTCACTATCATATGCGCAAGAGACTAGACTACTTGTAAAGGTCATTTTAAACTCTGATACCCTGTGAGCTTATGCATGTATAAACTCCCTTCTGCTTTTGTGCTGTGTTTTTTCTTTCTTTTTTTGATCTCTCCCAATACGGCCTGCTCAAATCTAGGTTACTGCATTTGCCAGTTTAACAAGCTCTAGACTTTTCATACACTTTTTAAAAAGATGGAAGTATAGTTGACTTATAATACTGTCTTAGTTTCAAGTATATAGCAAAGTAATTCAGCTATATATTTTTCAGATTGTATTCCATTATAGGTTATTACAAGGTACTTAACGTAATTCCCTGTCCTACACAGTAAATCCTTGTTGTTTATCTATTTTATGTATAGTAGTTTGTATCTGTTAATCCCATACTACTAATTTGTACCATCTTCTCTCTCTCCCCTTTGGTAACCATAAGTTTGTTTTCTATGTCTGTGAGTTTGTTTCTATTTTGTATGTAGATTCATTTGTATTATTCTTTAGATTTCACATATAAGTGATATCATATAGCATTTGTCATTGTCTGAATTACATCACTAAATATAATATTCTCTAGGTCCATCCATATTGCTGCAAAGGCAATATTTTATTCGTTTCATGGATGAGTTATATATATATATATATATATCCCTCATATCTTCTTAAGCCAGTCATCTGTTGATGGGCACTTGGGTTGTTTCCATGTTTTGGTTATTGTTAGTGCAGCTGTGAACATTGGGATGCACATATATTTTTGAATAAGAGTTTTCCTTCTTCTGAGATATATGCCCAGGAGTGTGATAGCTGGATCATATTGTAGCTCTATTTTTAGTTTCTTAAGGAACCTCCATACTGTTCTCCATAGTGGCTGTACCAATTTACATTCCCACCAACACTGTAGGAGGGAATCTTTTCCTCCACACTCTTTCTAGCATTTACTGTTTCTACACTTTTTGATGATAGCCATTCTGAATGGTGTGAGTTGATAACTCATTTTGGTTTTGATTTGCATTTCTCTAATAATTAGCAGTGCTGAGCATCTTTTTATGTGCCTGTTGGCAATCTGTATATCTTCTTTGGAGAAATGTCTATTTAGGCCTTCTGTCCAATTTTTGGTTGGGTGTTTATTCTTTCAATATTGAGTTGTAGGAACTGTTTGTATATTTGGATATTAACCCCTTGCTGGTCACATCATTTGCAAATATTTTCTCCCATTGTATAGGTATCTTTTCATTTTGTTTACAGTTTGCTTTGATGTAAAAAGGTTTTTAAGATTGATTAGGCCCCGTTGGTTTATTTTCTTTTATTTCTTTTGCCTTGGGAAACTGACGTAAGAAAATATTGATATAATTAATGTCAGAGAAAGTTTTGCCTATGTTCTCTTCTAGGAGTTTTATGGTGTCATGTCTTATATTTAAGTCTTTAAACCATTTTGAGTTTATTTTTGTATATGGTGTGAGAGATTTTTCTAATTTCATTAATTTACATGTAGCTATCCAACTCTCACAACACCACTTGTTGAAGAGTCTCTCTTTTCTCCATTGTATATTCTTGCCTCCATTGCAGTAGATTAATTGAATGTAAGAGTGTGGGTTTATTTCTCATCTCTCTATTCTATTCTATTGATGTATATATCTTTTTTTCTGCCAATACCACATTGTTTTGATTACTATAGCTTTGTAGTATATTCAGAAGTCTGGAAGAGTTATGACTCTAGCTTTGTTTTTGTTTTGTTTTGCTTCTCCCCCTTCCGGATTGCTTTGGCAATTCTGGGTACTTTGTTGTTCCATATAAATTTTAGGATTATTTGTTCTAGTTCTGTGAAAAATTTCCTGGGCATTTTGATGGGGTTGTAATGAACCTGTGTTTGCTTTGGGTAGTATGGCCATTTTAACAACATTAATTCTTCCAACCAAAGAGTATGTGATACCTTTTTTATATTTTTGAGGTGATTTTAACTGTGTTTTTTTTTACATTCTGATATTTCATTATTTGTGTAAAAAATGTCACAGACATATATATATATAAATCATGTGTCCTGCTACCTTACTTAATTCATTTATTAGTTCTAATAGTTTTTGTTTGGAGTCTTTAGGGCTCTCTATATAGAGTACCATGTCCTCTACAAATACAACTTTTAACTCTTTCCTTCAAATTTGGATACATATTATTTCTTTTTCTTTTCTGATTGCTATGGCTAGGACATCCAATATTATGTTGAATAGAAGTCGTGAGAGTTGGCCTCCTTGTCTTTTTCCTGAATTTAGTGGGAAGGCTTTTGGCTTTTCACCACTATTTATTATTTGTGAGTTTGTTGTAAATGGCTTTTATTATGTTGAGATATGTTCCCTCTATACCCACACTGGTGAGACTTTTTATCATGAATGCATGTTTAATTTTGTCAAATGCTTTTTCTGTGTCCATTGAGATGATCATGTGGTTTTTCTTTTTTTTCATTAATGTGATGTATCACATTGATTAATTTGCATATATTGAACCATTCTTGCAAACCCAGAATTAATCTGACTTGATCATTGATCATGATGTATGATCCTTTTTTTTTTAACATCTTTATTGGGGTATAATTGCTTTACAATGGTGTGTTAGTTTCTGCTTTATAACAAAGTGAATCAGTTATACATATACATATGTTCTCATATGTCTTCCCTCTTGCGTCACCCTCCCTCCCACCCTCCCTATCCCACCCCTCCAGGCTGTCACAAAGCACCGAGACAATATCCCTGTGCCATGCAGCCGCTTCCCACTAGCTATTTACCTTACTACGTTTGTTAGTGTGTATATGTCCATGACTGTCTCTCGCCCTGTCACTGCTCACCCTTCCCCCTCCCCATAACCTCAAGTCCATTCTCTAGTAGGTCTGCACCTTTATTCCTGCCTTACCCCTAGGTTCTTCATGACCTTTTTTTTTTCTTAAATTCCATATATATGTGTTAGCATACGGTATTTGTCTTTTTCTTTCTGACTTACTTCACTCTGTATGACAGACTCTAGGTCTATCCACCTCATTACAAATAGCTCAATTTCGTTTCTTTTTATGGCTGAGTAATATTCCATTGTATATATGTGCCACATCTTCTTTATCCATTCATCCGATGATGGGCACTTAGGTTGTTTCCATCTCTGGGCTATTGTAAATAGAGCTGCAATGAACATTTTGGTACATGACTCTTTTTGAATTTTGGTTTTCTCAGGGTATATGCCCAGTAGTGGGATTGCTGGGTCATATGGTAGATCTATTTGTAGTTTTTTAAAGAACCTCCATACTATTCTCCATAGTGGCTGAACCAATTCACATTCCCACCAGCAGTGCAAGAGTGTTCCCTTTTCTCCGTATGATCCTTTTTATGTATTGTTGGACTCACTTTGCTAATACTTTGTTGAGGATTTTTGGATCTATATTCATCAAAGATTGACCTGTAACTTACATTTTTTGCAGTCTCTTTGTCTTGTTTTGTTACTAGTGTGGTGGTGGCTTCATAGAATGAATATGGAATTCTCTCCTCTTTAATTTTTTAGAATCATTTAAGAAGGATGGGTATAAGTTCTTCTTTGTATGTTTGCTATAATTCTCCAGTGAAGCTGTCTGGTACTGTACTTTTGTTTGCAGGAAGTTTTATTATTATTATTATTACAGATTCTGTTTCACTCCTGGTGATTGATCTATTTAAATTATCTCTTTCTTCTTGACTCAGTTTTTGCAGGCTGTATATATTCAAACTTGTCCATTTTTTCTAGGTTATCCAATTTGTTGGCATATAACTGTTCATGGTATTCTCTTATGATATTTTTTAACTTATGTAGTATCAGTTTTTATTTCTCCTTTTTCATTTTTTATTTTCTTTATTTGGGTCTTCCCGCTTTTCTTCTTGGTGAGCTTGTTAGAGGTTTGCTGAATTTTTTTATCTTTTCAAAATCCAGCTCTTGGTTTTATTGATAATTTTTATTGTCTTTTATCTCTACTTGATTTATTTTCTCTCTGATCTTCATTATTTCATTCCTTCTGCTGATTTTTGGGGTTTTTTTTCTGTTCATTTTAGATAGTAGGTCAGGTTGTTTATTTTTTTCTTGAGGAAGGCCTTATTGCTATGAACTTCCATCTTAGAACTGATTTTGCTTTATCCCATGGATTTTGTTAGGTTGTGTTCTTACTTTCATTTCTGTTTAGGTATTTTCTGATTTCTTGTTTGATCTCAACTTTGACCCATTGGTTTTTCAATAGCACATTGTCTAGTCTCCATGTGTTTGTTTTTTTCCCATTTTTTCTTTCTGTGCTTGATTTCTAATTTCATTCTGTTGTGGTCAGAAAAGATGATTGGAATAATTTCTATCCTCTTAAATTTGTTGAGGCTTGTTTTGTGACCTAGTGTGTGGTCTATCCTAGAGAACATTCCATGCATGCTTGAAAAGAATGTGTACTCTGTTTTTGGGGGGGGATGTAGTGTCCTGTAGACATCAATTAAGTCCAACTGGTCTATTGTTCCATTTAGGACCTCTGTTGCCTTACTGATTTTCTGTCCAGGTGATCTGCCCTTTGATTTCAGTAGGGTTTTAAAGTCTCCTAATTCTATTGTATTATTGTCCATTTCTCCCTTTATGTCTGTTAATACTAGCTTTATATACTTAGGAGCTCCTCTATTGAGTGCACATATGTTAATGAGTGTAATATCCTCTTTTTGTATTCATCTCTTTTTCATTACATAATGTCTTTCTTTCTAGGCTTTGTTTTAAAGTTTATTTTGTGTGATATGAGTTTTTCTACCTCCACTTTCTGGTCATTTCCATTTGCATGAAATATCTTTCTCCATCCCCTCACTTTCAGTCTGTGTATGTCTTTCACCCTGAAGTGAGTCTAATGTAGGTAGCATATTATAGGTTCTTGTTTTTGTTTTTAATCTAATGTGCCATCCTATGTCTTTTGATGATAATATTTAGTCCATTGAGAATTTGTAATTTTCTTTTCCTATTTTTTATCTTCATGTTTATCTTTTTACTGTTAATTGCAATTGTAATCACTTTTAAAATCTTTTTACTATTTTTAAATCTATATACTTGTTTATTTAGGTGACCTTCAATCCTTTTATAAATTTCTTACTGTGATTTTCCCTTTTCTATAGATTGTTGCTTCTTTTATATTTAGGGAAAACTCTTCAATATTTATTTCTGGGTAGCTTTAGTATTGTTGTATTCTTTTAGTTTTTGCTTGTTTAAGAAATTCTTTATCTCTCCTTTTATTCTAAATTATAATATTGCTGGGTAGAGTATCCTAGGGTGCAGTTTTTCTCTCTCTGGACTTTGAATATATCATGCCATTTCCTTCTGACCTGCGAAGTTACTGCAGGTAAATCAGCTGATATACCTTATGGGGACCCTTGTAAGTGAGAGTTTTCCCTTGCTGTCTTTAGAATCTTCTCTTTATCAAGTTTTTCCATTTGTATTATGATGTGTCTTGGTGTGGGTCTGTTTGAGTGATTCTTGTTTGGGACCCTCTGTCCTTCCTGTATGTGGATATCTGTTTCCTTTTTTAGTTTGGGGAAAATTTCAGCCATAATTCATTAAGAGGCATTCTTGATCTCCTTCTCTCTCTATTCTACTTCTGGAATCCCTTTTATGCATAAGTTGGCACACTTTATATTACCCCATAGATTTTGTATGTTGCTTTAATTTTTTTTTTTGTTTTTCTGTTTATTTTTATGTCTGCCTTTCTGCTTGGGTGATTTCCATTTTTCTATCTACTTATCACTTAATTCTTATTCTGTGCTGTTTAGTCTGCTGTTTTTTGTTTCTAGATTGCTTTTTATCTCAGAAATTTAATGTCTACTTTTGACTGGCCCCTCTTAATAGTTTCTACCTTCTTGTTAAATTGATCTGCATTTCTATTGATAATTTTTCTTAATTTCTGTGACATTTTTATTACCTCCTTTTTGAACTCAGGTTTTAGTAGATTGTTTAGGTCTGTTTTGTTATTTGTTTTTCAGGGGATTTTTCTTTTAATTGTGAATAATTCCTCTGCCTTTTTTCATTTTACTTAACTCTCTGTCTCTAGGAATTTAGGTGAAATAGTTACCTATTTACAATGGAGAAAACACGGTCTCTTCAGTAAATGAGGAGAATAAATGTTGCTGGGAAAACTGGACAGCTACATGTAAAAGAGTGAAATTAGAACATTCTCTAACAACATACACAAAAATAAACTCACAATGAATTAAAGACCTAAATATAAGACAGGATACTATAAAATTCTTAGAGGAAAACTTAGGCTGAACACTCTTTGACATAAACCACAGCAAGATCTTTTGTGACCTACCTCCTTAGAGTAATGAAAATAAAAACAAAAATAAACAAATGAGACTTAATTAAAGTCAAAATCTTCTGCACAGATGGTTTGTTTATGGTTTATGGAAACCATAAACAAAATGAAAACCCACAGAATGGGAAAAAATATTTGCAACTGATGTGACTGACAGGGATTAATTTCCAAAATTTATAAACAGCTGATGTAGCTCAATATCAAAAAAAACAAACAACCCAATCAAAAATGGACAGAAGACCTAAATAGACATTACTACAAAAAGACATACAGGGAGAGAAGATGGCAGAAGAGTAAGACGTGGAGATCACCTTCCTCCACACACATACATCAGAAATACATATACACGTTGAACTGCTCCTATAGAATACCCACTGAACGCTGGCAGAACACCTCAGATCTTCCAAAAGGCAAGAAACTCCCCACATACCAGGGTAGGGAAAAAGAAAAAAGAAAAAACAGAGACAAAAGAATAGGGACAGGACGTGCACCACTGGTAGGGAGCTGTGAAGGAGGAAAGGTTTCCACACACTATGAAGACCCTTCGCAGCCGAGACTGTGGGTGGTGAAGGGGGGAAGTTTTGGAGCCACAGAGGAGAGCACAGCAACAGGGGTGCGGAGGGTAAAGTGGAGAGATTCCCACACAGAGGAGTGGTGCCAATCAGCATTCACCAGCACGAGAGGCTTGTCTGCTCATCCCATGAGTTTTGCTGGGACTGGGAGCTAAGGCTCAGGCTTCAGTTGGATCACAGGGAGAGGACTGGGGTTGGTGGCATGAACACAGCCTGAAGGCAGCTAGTGAACCACGGCTAGCTGGGAGGGAGTCTGGGAAAAAGTCTGGACCTGCCGAAGAGGCAAGAGACTTTTTCTTAAATTTTTGTTTCCCGGTGCACAAGGAGAGGGGATTAAGAGCTCTTGCACTGCTGGTGTGAATGTGAATTGGTACAGCCACTATGGAGAACAGTACGGAGGTCCCTTAAAGAATTACAAATAGAATTACCATATAACCCATGGAACCCACTACTGGGCATATACCCTGAGAAAACCATAATTCAAGAAGAGTCATGTACCAAATTGTTCTTTGCAGCTCTATTTACAATAGCCAGGAGATGGAAGCAACCTAAGTGTCCATCAACAGATGAATGGATAAAGAAGATGTGGCACATATATACAATGAAATATTACTCAGCCATAAAAAGAAATGAAATTCTGTTATTTGTAGTGAGGTGGATGGACCTAGAGTCTGTCATACAGAGTGAAGTAAGTCAGAAAGAGAAAAACAAATACCATATGCTAACACATATATACGGAATCTAAGAAAAAAAATTGTCATGAAGAACCTAGGGGTAAGACGGGAATAAAGACACAGATCTACTAGAGAATGGACTTAAGGATATGGGGATGGGGAATTGTAAGCTGTGCCAAAGTGAGAGAGTGGCATGGACATATATACCCTACCAAATGTAAAATAGATACCTAGTGGGAAGCAGCCGCATAGCACAGGGAGATCAGCTTGGTGCTTTGTGACTGCCTGTAGGGGTGGAATAGGGAGGGTGGGAGGGAGGGAGATGGAAGAGGGAGGAGATGTGGGAGTGTGTGTGTATGTGTGGCTGACTCACTTTGTTGTAGAGTGGAAACTAACACACCATTGTGTTAATTTCCATTGTGGAGCAGCTATACTCAATGATGTAAAAAAAAAAAGTTCATGATGAATTGAAAATATTATTCTCAATAAAATTTGTTTTCTCTTAGGCTAAATTTTTAAAATTTTATGTGTTTACTTTGAAAAAAAAAAAGAAAGAGTGCTGCTTAAAGGAGCTCCAGAGAGGGGCTTGACCTGCGGTTATCAGTGCAGACCACAGAGACAGCTATGATACGCTAAGGCTGTTGCTGCAGCCACCATAAAGCCTGTGTGCAAACACAGGTCACTATCCGCACCTCCCCTCCCTGGAGCCTGTGCCGCCTGCCACTACCAGAGTCCCATGATCCATGCACAACTTCTCCAGGAGAGCGCACAGTGTGCATCAGTCTGGTGCAACATCACGCTGACCTCTGCCACCACAGGCTTGCCCCTCATCACTTCCTCTCCCTCCCCCCTGTCCTGACTGAGCCAGAGCCAAAAAATCAGGTGCTCCTTTAACACCGTCCTGTCTGAGTGAAGAAGAGATGCCCTCCAGCTACCTGCATGCCGATGTTGGGCCAAATCCAAAGCTGAAATGCAGGAGCTGTGCGAACAAAGAAGACAAAGGGAAATTTCTCCCAGCAGCCTTAGAAGCAGTGGATTAAAGCTACACAATCAACTTGATGTACCCTGCATCTGTGGAATACCTGAATAGACAATGAATAATCCTGAATTGAGGAGGTGACTTTGGTAGCAAGATACATTATTTATCCCCTCTTCCTCTTTTTGTGGGAGTGTATGTTGACGCTTCTGTGAGATATTTTGTCTGTATAACTTTGCTTTCACCATTTGTCCAGGGTCCTGTCCATCCTTTTTTTCCCCTTATTTTCTACTTTAAAAATATTTTTTCTTAACAATTAATTTTATTGTAATAACTCTATTTTATCTTTTATTTTATTTTACACTCTTTCTTTCTTTCTTTATACTTTTTCTCCCTTTTATTCTGAGCTGTGTGGATGGAAGGCTCTTGGTGCTCCAGCCAGGCATCAGGGCTGTGCCTCTGAGGTGGGAGATCCAACTTCAGGACACTGGTCCACAAGAGACCTCCCATCTCCATGTAATACCAAATGGCGAAAATCTTCCAGAGATCTCCATCTCAACACCGAGACCAAGTTTCACTCAACAACCAGCAAGCTACAGTGCTAGACACCTTATGCCAAACAACTAGCAAAGTAGGAACACAGCCCAATCCATTAGCAGAGAGGCTGCCTAAAACCATAATAAGTCCAAAGACACCCCAAAACACACCAACAGATGTGGACCTGCCCACCAGAAAGACAAGATCCAGCCTCACCCACTAGAACACAGGCACTAGTCCCCTCCACCAGGAAGCCTAAAAAACTCATTGAACCAAGCTTAGTCACTGAGGACAGACACTGAAAGCAACGGGAACTACGAACCTGCAACCTGCAAAAAGGAGAACCCAAACACAGTAAGATAAGCAAAATAAGAAGACAGAAAAACACACAGCAGATGAAGGAGCAAGGTAAAACCACACCAGACCTAACAAATGAAGAGGAAATAGGCAGTCTACCTGAAAAAGAATTCAGAATAATGATAGTAAAGATGATCCAAAATCTTGGAAATAGAAAATGCAAGAAACATTTAACAAAGACCTAGAAGAACTAAAGAGGAAACAAGCAATGATGAACAACACAGTAAATGAAATTAAAAATACTCTAGAAGGGACGAATAGCAGAATAACTGAGGCAGAAGAATGGATAAGTGACCTGGAAGATAAAATATTAGACGTAACTACTGCAGAGCAGAAAAAAGAATAAAGAATTAAAAGAACTGAGGACAGTCTCAGAGACCTCTGGGACAACACTAAACACACCAATATTTGAATTATATGGGTTCCAGAAGAAGAAGAGAAAAAGAAAGGGACTGAGAAAATATTTGAAGAGATTATAGTCGAAAATTTCCCTAATATGTGAAAGGAAATAGTTAATCAAGTCCTGGAAGCACAGAGAGTCCCATACAGGATAAATCCAAGGATAAACATGCCAAGACACATATTAATCAAATTATCAAAAATTAAATATAAAAAAATATTAAAAGCAGCAAGGAAAAAACAAAAAATAACACACAAAGGAATTCCCATAAGGTTAACAGCTGATCTTTCAGCAGAAACTCTGCAAACCAGAAGGGAGTGGCAGGACATATTTAAAGTAATGAAGGAGAAAAACCTACAACCAAGATTGCTATACCCAGCAAGGATCTCATTCAGATTTGACGGGGAAATTAAAACCTTTACAGACAAGCAAAAGCTGAGAGAGTTCAGCACCACCAAACAAGCTTTACAACAAATGCTAAAGAAACTTCTCTAGGCAAGAAACAGAAGAGAAGGAAACAGCTACAATAACAAACAAAAAACAATTAAGAAAATGGGAATAGGAACATATATATTGATAATTACCTTAAATGTAAATGAACTAAATGCTCCCATCAAAAGACCCAGACTGGCTGAATGGATATAAAAACAGGACCCGTACATATGCTGCCTACAAGAGACCCACTTCAGACCTAGGGACACATACAGACTGAAAGTGATGGGATGGAAAAAGATATTCCTTGCAAATGGAAATCAAAATAAAGCTGTAGGAGCAATTCTCATATCAGAAAAAATAGACTTTAAAATAAAGACTACTACAAGAGACAAAGAAGGACACTGCATAATGATCAAGGGATCGATCCAAGAAGAAGATATAACAATTGCAATTATTTATGCACCCAACATAGGAGCACATCCATACATAAGGCAAATACTAACAGCCCCAAAAGGGGAAGTCGACAGTAACACAATCATAGTAGGGGAATTTAACACCCACATTCACCAATGGACAGATAATCCAAAATGAAAATAAATAAGGAAACACAAGCTTTAAATGATACACTAAACAAGATGGACTTAATTCTTATTTATAGGACATTCCACACAAAAACAACAAAATACACATTTTCTCAAGTGCTCATGGAACATTTTCCAGGATAGATCATATCTTGGGTCACAAATCAAGCCTTGGTAAATTGAAAAAAATTGAAATCATATCAAGTATCTTTTCCGACCACAATACTATGAGACTAGATATCAACTACAGGAAAAGCCCTGTAAAAAGTAGAAACACATGGAGGCTAAACTATACACTACTTAATAACCAAGTGATCACTGAAGAATCAAAGGGGAAATCAAAAAATATGTAAAAACAAATGACAGTGGAGACACAATAACCTGAAACCTTTGGGATGCAGCAAAGGCAGTTCTAAGAGGGAAGTTTATAGCAATAAAATCCTACCTTAAAACACAGGAAACATCTGTAATAAACATACTAATATCGCACGTAAAGCAATTAGAGAAAGAAGAACAAAAAAATCCCCAAAGTTAGCAGAAGGAAAGAAATAAAGATCAGATCAGAAATAAATGAAAAAGAAATGAAGGAAACAATAGCAAAGATCAATAAAACTAAAAGCTAATTCTTTGAGAAGATAAAGAAAATTGATAGACCACTAGCCAGACACATCAAGGAGAAAAGGAGAAGTCTCAAATCAGTAGAATTAGAAATGAAAAAGGAGAAGTAAAAACTGACACTGCAGAAATACAAAATATCATGAGAGATTACTATAAGCAACTCTATGCCAATAAAATGAACAACCTGGAATAAATGCACAAATTCTTAGAAATGCACAATGTGCCGAGACTGAACTAGGAAGAAATAGAAAATATGACCAGACCAATCACAAGCACTGAAGTTGAAACTGTGATTAAAAATCTTCCAACAAACAAAAGCCCAGGACCAGATGGCTTCACAGGGGAAATTTATCAAACATTTATAGAAGAGCTGACGCCTATTATTCTCAAACTCTTCCAGAATATAGCAGAGGGAGTAACACTCCCCAACTCATTCTACGAGGCCACCATCACCCTGATAACAAAACCAGACAAGGATATCACAAATAAAGAAAACTACAGGCCAATATCACTGATGAACATAGATGCAAAAATCCTCAACAAAGGACGTGCCTGGTGGCACAGTGGTTGAGAGTCCGCCTGCCAATGCAGGGGACACAGGTTCGTGCCCCAGTCCAGGAGGATACCGCGTGCCGCAGAGCAGCTGGGCATGTGAGCCTGTGCGTCTGGAGCCTGTGCTCCATGGCGGGAGAGGCTACAGTGGTGAGAGGCCCTCATACAGCAAAAAAAAAAAAAAAAAAAAAAATTCCTCAACAAAGAACTAGCAAACAGAATCCAACAGCATATTAAAAGGATCATACACCATGATCAAGAGGGGTTTATTCCGGGAATGCAAGGATTCTTCAATATACGCAAATCAATCAACGTGATTCACCATATTAACAAATTGAAGGAGAAAAAACCCATGATCATCTCAATAGAAGCAGAGAAAGCTTTTGACAAACTTCAACATCAATTTATGATAAAAAAACCCTACAGAAAGTAGGCATAGAGGGAACTTTCCTCAACATATAAAGGCCATATATGAGAAACCCACAGCCAACATTGTCCTCAATGGTGAAAAACTGAAACCATTTCCACCACGATAAAGAGCAACAGAAGTTTGCCCAGTCTCACCACTCTTATTCAACATAGTTTTGGAAGTTTTAGCCACAGCAATCAGAAAAGAAAAAGAAATAAAAGGAATCCAAATCAGAAAAGAAGAAGTAAAGCTGCCACTGTTTGCAGATGACATGATACTGTACATAGAGAATCCTAAAGATGCTACCAGAAAACTACAGACCTAGTCAATGAATTTGGTAAAGTAGCAGGATACAAAAGTAATGCACAGAAATTTCTGGCATTCCTATACACTAATGATGAAAAATCTGAAAATGAAGTCAAGAAAACACTCACATTTACCATTGCAACAGAAAGAATAAAATATCGAGGAATAAACCTACTTGTGGAGAAAAAAGACTTGTATGCAGAAAATTATAAGACACTGATGAAAGAAATTAAAGATGGTATAAATAGATGGAGAGATATACAATGTTGTTGGATTGGAAGAATCAACATTGTGAAAATGACTCTACTACCCAAAGCAATCTACAGATTCAATCCAATCCCTATCAAACTGCCACTGGCATTTTTCACAAAACTAGAACAAAAAATTTCACAATTTGTATGGAAACACAAAAGACGCCGAATAGCCAAAGGAATCTTAGAACGAAAAAGGGAGCTGGAGGAATCAGGCTCCCTGACTTCAGACTATACTACAAAGCTACAGTAACAAAGACACTATGGTACTGGCACAAAAACAAAAATTAGACAAATGGAACAGGATAGAAATCCCAGAGATAAACTCACCCACATTTGGTCACCTTATCTTTGATAAAGGAGGCAAAAATATACAGTGAAGAAAAGACAGCCTCTTCAATAAGTGGTGCTGGGAAAACTGGACAGGTACTTGTAAAAGTATGAAATTCGAACACTCCCTAACACCATACACAAAAATAAACTCAAAATGGATTAAAGACCTAAACGTAAGGCCAGACACTATCAAAGTCTTAGAGGAAAAGAGGCAGAGCACTCTATGACATAAACCACAGCAAGATCGTTTTTCACCCACCTCCTAGAGAAATGGAAATAAAAACAAAAATAAACAAATGGGACTTAATGAAGCTTAAAATCTTTTGCACAGCAAAGGAAACCATAAACAAGACAAAAAGACAACCCTCAGATTGGGAGGATATATATGCAAATGAAGCAACTGACAAAGGATTAATCTCCAAAATTTAAAAGCAGCACATGCAGCTCAATATCAAAAAAACAAACAACCCAATCTAAAAATGGGCAGAACACGTAAATAGACATTTCTTCAAAGAAGATATACAGATTGCCAACAAACACATGAAAGAATGTTCAACATCATTAATCATTAGAGAAATGCAAATCAAACTACAGTGAGATATCATCTCACACTGGTCAGAATGGCCATCATCAAAAAAATCTAGAAACAATAAATGCTGGAGAGGGTGTGGAGAAAAGGTAACCCTCTTGCACTGTTGGTGGGAATGTAAATTGATACAGCCACTATGGAGAACAGTATGGAGGTTCCTTAAAAAAGTACAAATAGAACTACCACATGACCCAGCAATCCCACTACTGGGCATATACCCTGTGAAAACCGTAATTTAAAAATGGTCATGTACCAAAATCTTCATTGCAGCTCTATTTACAATAGCCAGGACATGGAGGCAACCTAAGTGTCCATCATCGGATGAATGGATAAAGAAGATGTGGCACATATATACAATGGAATATTTCTCAGCCAGAGAATATTTCTCCCTTTTTCTTTCTCAAGATTCCCAACTCAATAAACTAAATTGAGTTATTTGTAGTGAGGTGGATGGACCTTGAGTCTGTTATACAGAGTGAAGTAATTCAGAAAGAGAAAAACAAATACAGTATGCTAACACATATATATGGAATCTAAGGGGAAAAAAAAGTTTGTGAAGGACCTAGGGGTAAGATGGGAATAAAGACACAGACCTACGAGAGAATGGACTTGTGGATATGGGGAGGGGGAAGTGTAAGCTGTGGCAAAGTGAGAGAGTGTAATGGACATATATACACTACCAAACATAAAATAGATAGCTAGTGGGAAGAAGCTGCATAGCACAGGGAGGTCAGCTCAGTGCTTTGTGACCAACTAGAGGGGTTGGATAGTGAGGGTGGGAGGGCGGGAGATGCAAGAGGGAAGAGATATGGGAACATATGTATATGTATAAATGATTCAGTTTGTCATAAAGCAGAAAATAACACACCATTATAAAGCAATTATACTCCAGTAAAGATGTTAAAAAAAATTAAAAAGACATACTTATGGGCAATAGCAGTTGAAAATATGCTGAGAATTGCTTATTATTGGAGAAATGCAAATCAAAACTACAATTAGATATCATCTCACCCCAGTCCGAAGGGCCATCATCAAAAAGTCTACAAACAATAAAACCTGTATAGGGTGTGGATAAAATGGAATCCTTCTACAGTGTTGGAAGGAACGTAATTGATATAGCCACTATGAAGAACTATATGGAAGTTTCTTGCAAAAACTAAAAATAGAAATACCTTATGATTCAGCAATCCTGGTCATATATCTGGAGAAAACCACAGTTCTAAAGGATACATTCGGGCTTCCCTGGTGGTGCAGTGGTTGAGAGTCTGCCTGCCAATGCAGGGGACACGGGTTCGTACCCCGACCCGGGAAGGTCCCACATGCCGCGGAGCGGCTGTGCCTGTGAGCCATGGCCACTGAGCCTGCGCGTCCGGAGCCTGTGCTCCACAATGGGCGAGGTCACAACCGTGAGAGGCCCGCGTACTGCAGAAAAATAATAATAAGGATACATTCACAATGTTCACTCTTTGCAATAGTCAAGACATGGAAGCGACCTAAATGTCCACTGACAGATGAATGGAGAAAGAAGATGTTGTATATATATATACAATGGAATATTTCTCCACCATTGAGAAGAATGAAATAATGCCATTTGCAGCAACATGGATGGACCTACAGATTATTATACCTAGTGAAGTAAGTCAGACAAAGACAAATATCATATGATATCACTCATAGGTGGAATCTAATTTTTAAAAATGATATAAATGAACTTATTTACAAAACGTAAACAGACTGACAGACATAGAATACAAACTTATGGTTATGGGGGGGATAAGGGTTGGAGGTAGAAATAAATTGTGAGTTTGAGATTGACATATACACACTATACTATATTTACAATAGGTAACTAACAAGGACCTACCATATAGCACAAGAAACTCTGTTTAATATTCTGTAATAACCTAAATGGGAAAAGAATTTGAAAAAGAATATATATATATATATATATATATATATATATATAAACTGAATCACTTCACTGTACACCCGAAACTAACACAACACTGTAAATCAACTATAGTCTAATATAAAATAAAAATTAAAGCACGAAATAGTTACCTATTATGGTCTTGAAAGGGTGTTCTTATGTGTGAGCCTCCCTATGTAGACTGTGTTTGCCCTATTCCTTTGGTGGAAGGGCTGGTTTTGATATAAACTCCATTCACGTCTTTCCCCAGGATGTTCTAGCAGCTTGGTAATAGGTGTAGCTGGTGATGGAGGAGCTGGAGACTGTGCCTGTGTGACATGAGACTTCCTTTCTGCTCAGCAGCCATAACCCCATATCAGGGTCAGGGTCTGTTCCTAAGTTGCTGGAGTAGAAGTCCTGAGGTTTGGGCTTGAACTGGCTCTGTTTCCTTTAAGTGTGTGTTATTTATTCTCTCCACACTGGGGTCTTTTCTCCAAAGGAGGGGAGTTCTGAAGCAAGTGGGACTTGTGTGTGTACAGAGGTCTTATGTGCTGCCGGTGTAGGCATCTACAGCTCTGCTCTGATGCTGCCAAAATTTTTGTCTTTTCTCCTGTTGTGGTTTCTCTCAGATCCAGTAATAAGCTGTGACAGTGGTCAGGACCAAATGGTTCAGCTGGGTCTGTTGTGTGCTGTGAGGTGGTCTTGGGAATTCTGGTGGCTGTGCTGCCTTTAGAAGTCTGGTCTGCTACTGGGGCACTGTTTGAGTAAACACCAACAATGTGGTTTGTGTTGTAGTATCTCTAGATTGTGCTGGATGTGAGGTGGGGATTCCTTTTTCTCCATGGCTGTCACTGCCTTGTCAGGGGCAGTTTGATCCCGAATTGTTGGAGTAGAAGCCCTGAGGGTCAGGTTTGATCAGGCTCTGTTGCCTTGAGTGTATGTCCTGTCCCAGAAGAGATGATTGATGAAGCAAGTGAGGTCATGCTGTAACAGGGTGCCTGTGTGCCTCCTGTGTAGGCACCCTCAGTTCCATTCAGAAGTCCGAAGTCGTCTTCCTTTCTCTGTTGTGCTCATCCCAGATTGAGTGCGAGGCTGTGGTGTGGAGTAGGCTAGGTCTGGGTGTTGGGCATTGTGGCTGCAGGAATTAAGGTGGCTGTGTTGTTTCCTGAGGTCTGGACTGCCTCTGTGACAGACTTCACCCAGGACTTATCTGCCCCAGATCTAACGTTAAGCTGTGAGATTTTCCATTTCATAATTTTCTTATAACTAGTTGTGGCCTCTTCTTTTCCACTTAGAGAAGTTCCTTTAGCATTTTTTATCAATCTGGTTTGGTTTTGCTGAATTACTTAGTTTTTGTGTGCCTATACAACTTTGGATTTCTCCCTCAAATCTGAATGATAACCTTGTTGAGTATTCTTTGTTGTAGGATTTTCCCTTTCATCACTTTAAAAATATAGTGTCACTCCCATTTGACCTGCAGTGTTTCTGCTGAAAAACCTGCTGTTAGTCTTATGGTGTTTCCCTTGTATGTTATTTGTTGCTTTTCCCTTGTTTGCTTTTATTATTATTTTTTGCCTTTAGTTTTTGTCAATTTGATTCCTATGTGTCTCAGTGTGTTCCTCCTTGTGTTAGTCCTATATGGGACACTCAGCTCTTCCTGAACTTGGGTGACTGTTTCCTATGTTAGGGAAATTTTCAGCTATTATATTTTCAAATTGTTTCTCAGACCCTTCCTCTCCCTGTTCTTCTGGGACCCCTATAAAGTGAATGTTGGTGCATTTAATGTTGTTCCAGAGGTCTCTTAGGCTGTCTTCATTTCTTTTCATTTTTTTCTTTATCCTATTCCATGGCAGTGATTTCCACCAGTGTCTTCCAGCTCACTTGCCTGTTCTTCTGCCTCATTTATTCTGCTCTTGATTCCTTCAAGTGTATTTTTCATTTCAGTTATTTTATTCTTCAACTCTGTTTGGTTGTTCTTTATATTTTCTAACTCTTTTCTAAAAACTTCTTGTAACTTCTCACTCTATGCATCCATTGTTTTCCTGAGATCTTTGATCATCTTTATGATCATTACTTTGAATTCTATTGGGTAGATTGCCTATTTCCACTTCATTTAGTTGTTTTTCTGGAGTTTTATTTTATTTCTTTGTCAGGAACATATTCCTTTGTTATCTCATTTTGTTTAAATTTCTATTTGTAGTTTTATGTATGTAGTAACTTATTTACATTTCTCAACATGGCAGAAGTGACCCTCTGTAGGGGATGTTCTATGTGTCCTAGCACTCTACTCCCCTCTGTCACCCAAGTGCCAGGGACCACCTGATCCCAGTGTAGTTTCTGTCCTATATTTGTGAATTCAGTTCTGCAGGCTGCAAATTATAGTTTTCTTGCTTCTGGTGTCTTCCTCTGGTAGGTGAGGCTGGTCTAGATGTTTGTGCAGGCTTCCTGATGGGAGGGTCCAGTGCCTATGCACTGGTGTGTGGACCTGTGTTCTGGCCTTCTGTTGGGCAGTGCCATGTCAAGGGGTGTGTCTAGAGATGTCTGTGGGATCACGACGTGTTTAGGCAGTCTGTCTGCTGATGGGTGGGGCTATGTTCTTGCCCTGTTGGTTGTTTAGCCTCAGGTGTCCCAGGACTGGAGCTTACAGGATGTTGGGCGGGACCATGTCTCAGGGCCAAGGACCCAAAATGTCTGCCTCTAGCCAGAGTTCACATATGTCTCTGTTATGTCTGCCACCAGTTTTTTGACCCCAACCAGAGCTACAGCCTCCCCCTGCCTCTTCAGGATTCCCCACAAGACCAGCAGGTAAGTCTGGCCCTAAGTCTGGCCCTGCATTTGCTCTTGGTCCCTGTGTGCATGAGAACCTGTGTACACTCTCCATGATTGGAGTCTGCTTCCCTGAGTCTTGTGGAGCTCCTGCAAAAAGCCCCATTGGCCTTCAATGCCAAATGCTCTGAGGATTCCACCTCCTGATGCCAGACCCCTAGGCTGGGGAGCCTGGTGTGGGGCTCAGAGCTCTCACTCCTCTGGCAGAACCTCTGCAATATTATTATTTCTAGTCTATGGGTCACCCACCCGGTTAGTATGGGATTTGATTATGTCACAATTGTGCCCCTCTTGCAGTCTCATGGTTTCTTCTTCATGTCTTTGCATTTAGAATATCTTTTTTTTTTTTGTAGATTCCAGTATTTGTTTTTGATGGTTGTTCAGCAGTTTGGTATACTTGTGAGAGGAGGGGAGCTCAAAGACTTTTTA
Source organism: Tursiops truncatus (assembly GCF_011762595.2). Lineage (NCBI taxonomy): Eukaryota > Metazoa > Chordata > Mammalia > Artiodactyla > Delphinidae > Tursiops > Tursiops truncatus. The sequence goes on from NC_047055.1 coordinate 59,842,586, forward strand.
CTCTGCCATCTTGTCTCACAATCTCCCATATACTTTTCTTCAACTTCAAGAACTGCTGTTTCAATAGTTTTAGCAAACTCCACTTGCTCAAGGTAGTCTCCTTTTGGAGTGCTCCAGTCTCTCCTGACAGATACTCTTTATACAAGTGCACCACCACTCCCTGCAAAAGGCTGCTAACAGGAAGGCTATCAGCCCCAGAAAAAAATGGTTTCAGCAAGCTGATTTCCAGTAAAGATGACTCAGCTTATTCTTGAAAAGAAACCTGGGAAGTTCAGAAGTGCCAGATGCAACAGTGGTGAGCCGATTCTGGCTCAGACTAGAATAGAAAAGATGATAGAAGTATGGTGGTACAAGGATCACAACATCAGTCAGACAGAAGGAAATCTATAGTAATATGGCAATGAGAGATCCTGGGGATGTTCTTTGAATAAGGCTGCACCAAGATCAATCTAACTGAGCATCTACTCTAGGCTCCTTGTGCACCACAGCCACTGTTGCTACTACTGCTGGGAAGACGTGGTAGTGGCTGTGTGGCTTGTGCTTCCCCCACCACCTTACCTTGCTTCATCTTTCCTCCAGTTTTGAATGCTTACATTAAAAAAGAAGTATCCAAAATTAAAAACCTAACTTCACATCTCAAGGAATTGGAAAAAGATGAGCAAGCTGTACCTAAATTTAGCAGAAAGAAGGAAATAATAAGAGTAGAGAGGAAGCAAGTACAATAGAGAATAGAAAATGGATAAAATCAATGAAATAAAAAATTGGTTCTTTGATCAATCAATAAAATTAACAGTTTAGCTCATGTGACAGAAAAATATTACAGAAGACTCAAATTTCTAACATTAGGAATGAAAGAGATGACATTACTACTAGCCTTACAAAAATAGAAAGAAAATACTATGAGCATTTGAAAGTCAACAAGTTAAATAAACAAGATGAAATGCGAAAATTTCTAGGAGGTCACAAACTACTGAAACTGACTCAAGAGGAAATAAAAATATGAATATATCTATACCAAATAGAGATTGAATAAGTAATAAAAAACTTTCCATTAAAAAACTGCAGAAGAAGATGGCTCACTAGTGAATTCTACCAAGCAGTTAAAGAATTAACAACAATCATTCACAAAATCTTCCAAAAACTAGAATAGAGACTAGCTTCCAATGCATTTTATGAGAATAATATTACCCTGATACCAAAACCAGACAAAGACATCATAAGGAAAAAAATACAGATCATATCTCTTATGAATAGAGATGAAAAAATTCCTCAACAAAATGTTAACAAGTCAAATCCAGCAACATATAAAAAAAGAACATATACCATAACAAAATGGGATTTATCACAGGTATGCAAGGTTGAGTAAATATATGAAAATCAATCAATGTAATATACAATAATCATAGAATAAAGGACACAATGATCATCTCAATAGATACATAAAATACACTTGTCAAAAATTCAACACCTATTATGGTAAACACTCATCAAACCAGTAATAGAAGGGAATTATTGATAAAGGAAAAAAGGCATCTATGAAAAACCCACAGCTAACATAATACTTAATGTGAAAGAGTGAAAACTTTCCCCCTAAGATTAGGAAAAGGCACATATGTCCCCTCTTGCCAATTTTATTAAACATTGAACTGGAGATTCTAGCCATTGCAGTTAGGCAAGCAAAAAATAAATTGATTAAAATAAATTTTAAAATTTGCATCCAAATTGTAAATTAAGAAGTAGAAGTATCTTTATTTTCATATGGCATGATCTTTATGTAGATCACATACACACAAACCTATTATAATGAAAGTATTTCAGCAAGTTTTCAGGATACAAGATCAATATAAAAGAAGCAATTGTATTTCTATAACATTTGCAATAAACAATATGAAATTTAAATTGAGGAAACTATTACATTTATAATATGAACAAAAGAATAAAATGCTTAGGAAAACTGTAAAACTCTTAGAAAAAAGTTGGCCTAATTATTTGTGACAGTGGGTTATACAATGATATTTTAGATATGACAACAAAAGTTAAAACAATGAAGAAAGATATAAATAAATGACTACATAAAATTCAAATATGTTTTTGCTTAAAATGACATTTTGATGAAAGTGAAAAGACAGCCTACAGTATGGGAGAAAATATTTGTAAATCATATATCTGATAAGCGTCTGGTATACAGACTATATAACAAACTCTTACAACTCAGCAGTAAAAAGACAGCATAATTTAAACATGAAGGGTCTGAACAAACATTTTTCCAAATAAGATCTGCAAATGTCCAGGAAGCACATGAAAAGATACCAAATATCATAAGTCATTAGGAAAACACAAATCAATACCACAATAAAATACTTCAAACCTACTAGGATGGCTGAAATGAAAACAGAAAAATTAGAACAGAAAATACGTTTTGGCAAGGATTCAGAAGAATAGGAGCTCTCATATATTGTTGGTGGGAATGTACAGTGATGTAGCCACTGTGAAAACCACTTTAGTGTTTCCTTCAAAAGTCAAATAGAGTTACAATATGGCCCAGCAATTTCATCTGTAGGGATATACACAAGAGAATTGAACACTTACGTCCACACCAAAACTTATACATGAATGTACATAGCATTATTATTCACAATAGTCAGCAAGTGAAATAACCCAAATACCTATCAACAAATGAATAGATAAATAAAATGTGGTATATCCATACAAATGAATATTACATAGCCATAAAAAGGAATGAAGTACAGATGCATGCTACAACATAGTTGAACCTTGAAAACATTATGCTAAGTAAAAGAACCTAGGCACAAAAGACTATATTTTAGTATTCCATTTGTATGCAATGTCCAAAATAGGCAAATTCATTGAGACAGAAAGTAGATTATTAGTTGCCAGGGGATAGAGAAATAAAGAATGGAGAGCTACTGATAATGCGTACAGAGTTTCTTTGGGGGTGATGAAAATGTCTGGAATTATATAGTAGTAATTGTACAATTTTATGAATTGTATGCTTTAAAGTGTAGATTTTATGGTATGTGAATTATGCCTCAATAGTAAAAAAAAGTACATGTGTTGGAAACAAGTGTCAGCTTATGCTTAAGAGCCATTATTATATTATAATCAAAACAAGAAAGCCTTTAATATCTCTTCCCAAAGGGTATATATATATATATTTATTTATAATTTATGCCCTTATCTACTTTCATATTTCATAGAAAGTTTGAAATGATTTACAATAATGACACATATTATAATGAACATTTAAGACTAAATTTAAGGGACTGAAAACATAAAGAAGAATGGGAATTTTGGGCAATTTTGCATCGGTTTGAGTTCTGAGATTTCTAGCAACCAAGACACAAAGGGAAATATTAAAGGCTATTATAGTTATTATATTCAATACAAAGAATCATACCACTCATTAAAAGTGAGAAAATATCTCCTGGGTCCTCCTAAGACAAATAATGGATCCTTATATTAGGATCATAGAGTGTTACAATAAATAGCTCATGTAATGGAGATTTTCAATTGAGTTGCAAAATTTTTCAAGTAACTATTTTTTTTGCATTGATCATTGATAAAAGCAGTTTTAATGGGTGAAATCAGATCAGCACATGAGTGTGTATTAGGCAGAAAAACAGTTGAATTGGGAAGTTCGGTTTGTCAGGTTGAGTATCATGTGTATACAGCTGGGACCCAGGCTGGGAATGCTGGTCAGTTTGTTCTGCCAGGTCCACTAGAGCCTTGAAGCATTGGTCTCCTATTTATTCATGGCATGAATGGTGTGCCAGGGAGAGTAAGGCTTTCAGCAAACAGGCCCCCTGCCTTTGGGAGGTGTCAGTTACAAGCTCCAAGTCTGTTATAAAGAGAGACGACAGGGGAACCACTTCTCTCCCAGAAACCCTCTTAGTTCTGATAATTAGGAAAGCAAGGGAGCTAGAAAGACCTGCCTATGAGGAAAACCGAGTCCTTTGAAGTTTGTCTTGCGGGGAGGAGAGATCGTTGAATCCAGGTTACTTTGATTCTTCCTTACAGTTAAATTAATATCACTAAAGGGACCTTCCCACTGACTTTCTGAAGTAGCCTCCCACTGACTTCCTTCTCCTGCAACAAGCTGAGATTTTTTTTCCCCTGAGTAACATCTAGATGTTGGATAAAAAGAATTTGTGCACAGATAACTTCATCTGGAGACTGATTGCTCCTAAAAATCGAAATAACCACATGGTTCCAGAAGTTATCTGGAGAGGTTACTGAGGAAGACAATAGTTTATTGAGAACTAGGCTTGGCCCATCATTCTCCAAAAATTACCCAGCTTGGTGGGTTATAGTGGAAAGCTGATAGCCTTTTCTAGTGAGCTGACATGAATAGCAAAACTTTCTTCTGAGACTGGAATGGGAGCTCTGTTTTGTAACTCCTAGAAGGATCTTTGCAAAGTTGATAAAACTCAATACTCCTGAGTTGTTTTTTTTTTAATGTCTGAATAGATATGCATTTTCTACTTATATATGCATACCCAGCTGAATATAAACAACTATCAAACTTTAACCAGTTGCATACAGACTATAAAAAGCCTGTATTATTTTTACAACAGGTAACAGTGGTGATTTCAAAAACTTTAATATACCTCAATAATTTCATCAAAAGTTATTCGTGGGTGGTGTTAGAGGTTTATATGCAAGTTGGTCTCATTCTGCTGCTTGTATTCCTAGTGATACTGTCATTAACAAGTGGTCACTGACATCCATGAAGAAGATTTCATCCCAGGTGTTGTTCTTCAATGGCTGACAAGGTGTCATTTTCATGTGAAAATTCTCTAAAAGTCAAGTTGACATGTGAACCAGGAGTAGCTATCTGAAAACCCTCCTTCGTGCATCTCTCTTCTCTTGCTCATCACATTGTACATGTGAATACAAGGCTCTGACCCCTTTTTTTTCTCAGAATTGAAAAATGCAGTGAGGAACTTGGAAAGACGAGACCATCTCTCCCATTGAGACAACAAACAGGCTTGGTTCGTACTTCAAAGAAACTGAAATAAATTTCACAACCTCAGCATTCCTCTCCTGTAAGACAACCCAGTGTATGTGCAGACTCCAATGGGCCCTCTGTGTCTCCCCGAGAGCCTCAGGGGCAAAGGGAACCAATACAAACAGGCTAACTTTCCTTGAAGAGAGTAATCAAGACACAGGTCTAACAGTTTTGGTGATGGAAAAGTGGCTTTCTGGAAGAGGTAGAACAGTAGTGGCCAGGCTGGGTGGAAAGACAGAAAAGCATCTGGAATCCAGTAATGAAAACTCTTCCCCTAGACATTTGCAAGAAGAGGGAACAAGGATCCCTGCTGTCCTACTTCTTTTTTTTTTAACATCTTTATTGGAATATAATTGCTTTACAATGGTGTGTTAGTTTCTGCTTTATAACAAAGTGAATCGGTTATACATATCTCTACCTTCTGGCATCTCCTTCCCTCCCACCCTCCCTATCCCACCCCTCTAGGTGGTCACAAAGCACCGAGCTGATCTCCCTGTGCTATGCAGCTGCTTCCCACTAGCTAAATATTTTACATTTGGTATTGTATATATGTCCATGCCACTCTCTCACTTTGTCCCAGCTTACCCTTCTCCCTCCCCATGTCCTCAAGTCCATTCTCTAGAAGGTCTGCATCTTTATTTCCATCTTGTGCCTAGGTTCTTCATGACCATTTTTTTAAAATTCCACATATATGTGTTAGCATACGGTATTTGTTTTTCTCTTTCTGACTTACTTCATTTTGTATGACAGTCTCTAGGTCCATCCACCTCACTACAAATAACTCAGTTTTGTTCCATTTTATGGCTGAGTAATATTCCAATGTATATATGTGCCACATCTTCTTTATCCATTCATCTGTTGATGGACATTTAGGTTGCTTCCATGTCATGGCTATTGTAAATAGAACTGCAATGAATATTTTGTACATGATTCTTTTTGAATTATGGTTTTCTCAGGGTATATGCCCAGTAGTGGGTTTGCTGGGTCATATGGTAGTTTTAGTTTTTTAAGGAGCCTCCATACTGTTCTCCATAGTGGCTGTATCAATTTACATTCCCACCAACAGGGCAAGAGAGTTCCCTTTTCCCATACCCTCTCCAGGATTTATTGTTTGTACATTTTTTGATGATGGCCATTCTGACTGGTGTGAGATGATATCTCAGAGTAGTTTTGATTTGCATTTCTCTAATGATTAATGATGTTGAGCATTCTTTCATGTGTCTGTTGGCAATCTGTATATCTTCTTTGGATAAATGTCTATTTAGGTCTTCTGCTCATTTTTGGATTGCGTTGTTTGCTTTTTAAATGTTGAGCTGTGTGAGCTGCTTGTAAATTTTGGAGATTAGTCCTTTGTCAGTTGCTCCATTTGCAAATATTTTCTCCCATTCTGAGGGTTGTCTTTTTGTCTTGTTTATTGTTTCCTTTGCTGTGCAAAAGCTTTTAAGCTTCATTAGGTCCCATTTGTTTATTTTTGTTTTTATTTCCATTTCTCTAGGAGGTGGGTCAAAAAGGATCTTGCTGTGATTTATGTCATAAAGAGTTCTGCCTATGTTTTCCTCTAAGAGTTTGATGGTGTCTAGCCTTACATTTAGGTCTTTAATCCATTTTGAGTTTGTTTTTGTGTATGGTGTTAGAGAGTGTTCTAATTTCATTGTTTTACATGTAGCTGCCCAGTTTTACCAGCACCACTTATTGAAGAGGCTGTCTTAAGGCTCATCAGTAAGTGTATCAGTAGTTATGTCAGTTTGCTTTTCCTTAATTTCTCAACCTTATACAACCCTTACTTTTTTAATGTCACTTTATACACAGTGGACATTATGTGGAGTTTTTAAATACCTACGTTTTTGCTATCCAATCTTAAAATTATTTTCTTTTACTTGGAACATTTACTCTATAATATAATAAATTACTAATAAATTTGAAAAAGAAAATTATTTTTGGTAATAACTTAATATCATGATGTTTTGATAAAAACAGATTAAATAAGTGCATTATCTATGCCAATCTCAGCACAGTGATGATACCCAACTCTGCTTAATTAAGGTGTAAGTATCTCAAAACAGTGGAGCAGACAGGCAACCAGCAAAGGACATTTAATATATGCCCATGCTTATCAATCCTGTTAACATAAGTGTTTAAAATTTTCAAATCTAAATATAGAGGGGCATTTATAAAGTTGCAGAATACAATATAAGAATTATAATTATATACAATCCTGTTTGTGGACAACTTGCTTTAGCTGGCATATGTAGTGGGATTTTCAGTGGAGTATTAATAATGGTAACAATGAAAATAAACTGTGTGTTTTAATAGTCTTTACAGTATGAGTTATGGAAAACAGCAGGTAAACATTTGTTCATCTTTATTGCCGTAAACACACAAACACACACACACACACACACACACACACACACACACATCTTCAGCAAGACTGAAGTGCTTGTGGTAGGCTAAATAATGGTGCCCAAACGTTATCCACTTCCTAATCTCTGGAACCTGTGAATATTACTTTATATAGCTAAAAGGACATATAGATGTGATTAAGGATCATGAGTTGAGGGGATTATCATGGACTATCTGGGTGGGTCCGAGATAATCCCAAGAGTCTATGAGAAGGATTCAGAAGGAGGTTTGAGTACAAGAGAGGAGAAAGCAATGTGACCACAGAAACAGAGATTGGGATAATGCAGCCAGTAAAAGAGGCAAGGAACAGACTCACCCTAAAGCTGCCAGACAGCTGACCCAGATGACACCTTACTTTACCCTCATTAACACTCATTTATTTACTTCTTCCCTTTAGAACTATAAGAGAATAAACTTGTATTGTTTTAAGTCACTAAGTTTATGGTAATTTTTTATAGCTTCAACAGGAAATTGATAGGGGCTCAAGGTCACAGTGCCTATATTGCTACTTGCCCTCCAATCTTTTAACTTCAAATTCTAACTTCTGCAGTATCCATCACACCAGGCACTTGACACAAAGCAAGCCGATATAAGAACCCTAATAGATAAATCTGCACAACTTTAAAATTCACTTCTAATCCATTGGTAAGTATTGTTTAAGGAATAGCTATTTGGTCTTCAAAAATTTTAGAATTAAAGGGTTGAAAACATGTTCATCCCTTGATACATTGTATTGTTTGAAATTAGGAAGCAGAACAACTTGAATTTGTTTTGCTTATACATACTGAAGTGTATACACTTTTAAAGACAGCTTAGAATTAAGAGTTAACTTCTAATAAGTAGTGGTAAGAGCTATCCAACCAGTTTTCTATGGTACCACATATCAAAGTCTCTACAATATAACAGTCTTATTTAGCACTCAGCATTTTAGGGTGAGGGAGAGAGGCATGGCAAAAAGCAGTTGCAAATTATTTTTTAACAGCAGGAAAGCTTTAAAGACCTATACAGTTTGTCATCATCTCATATTCTATTCCAGAATACTTGGAACAAAGTCTTATTTCAATCAGCTCAATCTATACAAGCTATAAAATGCAAAAACAGTCCAAACCCTATAGTGTACAGAATATGCACTATTTAACACTCATTAAATGAAGTACAGTCAATGAAGATTATCAAATAAGAAGCACACACAGCATTCTAAATTTTTAAATCACCTTAGGGTCACTAACCGGAGATTGTACAAATAGCATGTGCAAGACAAAAAAAAAGAAAAAACAAAAAGAAAAACCAAAGAAAAAAACAAAGAAACAAACTTCTCAGTGCATCACACCAATCAGGATAAAATGTATGGCATTTTTATGATACTAATATTACATTACAACTGTCAATTTTAACTGGGAATGACAAAGAAGTGAAATTTGTATAAGAGCAAGAACCAGCCAATTAAAATGCTAAAATAAAACAGATCACCTGCTTTCTTTGGAAAAAACACTGACAATGTAATGTGTGCAGGTAACTCACTAAATTTTTTCTCATTTATTTGCCCCCTAATAGAAGTGCCTTAACTTTTTTCCTGTAAATATTCTACCTGTTATAACAGTCTGATATTAAGGCTTGTGTAAACGCTAATTTGTTATTGAAACATACTATTTTTTGTTTGATAAGATTGTCTTTGTGAATAAAAAACATATCTGGTTATAAACCATAGAATAAAGCCCCCAAAAGAAAAATGTGACATTTTCTAAGCTAGTGAGAAATAAATTAAACCATGATGTATCAGTTTAAAATTATATCAATATTAAATGACATTTCTATGTTCTATTTTTTCCCATAAAATTAAACAGTGCAGAATAGGGCTTGGGCTACAATTAATCACTTTTGATTTTCTTAAAAACAAAATTTTATTTGCTATAAACAGTTAAAAGGCAATTATCTTCCTTCACAACACACGTGGACATTAAATGTAAGGTTTTAAAAATATCCACAACCTAAAAGAAAAATACTTTTAAATGGCTAAAAGGAATCAAAATAACAAAGTTTAGTGTACAGAAGAGTAGATATAAACAACACCAACATCATTGGTGTTGAATTTTGAATAGATCACAATAAGTTCCAAAGTTTTTCTACCTGTACAAATAAAAAAAGGTGTCCTTTCCAAAGTTTGAGGCTATGCACTGCACATCACCCCCCAACAAGTGTATGAATAAGGTTTTAAAAATGTTGCCAGTATTAAGTTCTTCTGTACCTAAAATTAGAGGACAGCAATAGTATAGTGATTAGGGTGCATGAATTCTCAAAACGTAGTTATGATCCAACATTAGTTATGGTGGTTATTTTAACTGAAAAAGACTTTTCAGAAGAAATACCAGCCCTATGCTAACCACCAGAAGAATGCGGGCTTCTACTGACCAAGTCACTCTTATATTTAGATCCTTGGCTGGCTTAGGCCTTGAGCTTCTCTCAAACGGAAATGAGTCTGAAAGTTGATGACAGACTTCAGAGTTACATGAATTGAAACACAGGCAGATTCCATCTGGGTAAGAGCCCTGACTCAGTTCTCACTAGGAAACAAAGGTGGGCCTTCTCCAACTTCAAAATTAAAATATACGATTTTATGTATTTTATGTGTGAAAGCAGAATATTCATTGCTGACACAAAATTTGTATGTCCCAGTTTTGAAGGCTGTTTCTTCATCTTTTTGTATAACATATTGCCATCAGGGTCGTCAGATCGACAATCTACATCATAGTGACTGCCAGTAGTCGCCTGGAACTCGAGGGTGTACTTGGTGACAGGCGTAATGTCCTAGTAGAAGCACTGCTAGGCATAGTTGGGCAGTTTGAATCTGATCTCAGTGCCACCAGGTGGGCACCATTAGCAGCAGTGGCCCAGTGACCTGCGGCGTCTGCCCAGCTCTGCGCTGACACCATCCGCGGCATCTGGAGATGCTGTGGTGGTTGCCTCTACAGAGCTGTGGAGAGACTAGGGTCGGGTCTGCACCAACTCAGGGCACGCACTGTAGAGTCTCTCTGAGCCTAAGAGAGATTAAGGATGAGCAGTGATCCTCTGGGTGTGGGTGAGGGTTGCTGAACAACCAGGGCCTAGTGCTGGGAACGATCCGGGAAACAAGACTCCTGAGTTTTTAAAATGGATAATGTCCCCAAATTTATGCTGACGATACGTACTCCATTTAAGAACTTAAAGGAAAACCATTTGTCAGTGAAGTCTGCTGAAACACAGAATACTGCAAGGGATTATATATAAATTGTTAAAAAATAAACACGGAACATTTTAAAAAATAGGTCACAAATTCAAATCCAATCACTTATAATATACTGGAAATGAAATAGCCCAGCTTTGAATCCAAAGTGGTTGGGTTTGAATCCAAGCTACATATAACTTTACCCTTATACCCACAGTGTCTTTGTAAAATGAAAACAATAACATCTACCTTGTAGAGCTGTTTTGAAGATTAAATATGAAGTGCTTATAATATTACCTGGTACTCAATATATGGCAATTATTAATATTACTAGAAGATGAAAAGATTAAGTTGTTAATTCAACCAGGTAAAGTACAGAAAATTCCATATACAAACAGACACATCCACAATTGTCAAATGAACTTTCTGGTCTTGGCTAGAGCATGTTTGCAAGGAAACTTATCAGAGGGCAACATTGCAATGTGAAGCTTAAGATTAAGTCCAGAAAACTCTAAACAACTTTAAACTACTTCAATTATTTGCTGTCCTCCCTACCCAGCACCAAGAAGCCAGACAAATCAACTCCAACAATGTTCTTTCTGGTGCTTTCTGCAGGAGTGTACCTAGAGAGAAGCAAGAGAAGTCGATGTGTGTTCTGACTATTGAGTGATAGATTGTCTGGAATTCACCAACTTGCTCAATATCCTTTGACCTGTATTCTCCCTTTCAGGAATGTTCTTAGATAAATAGTTTGTCATCAAACTTTGTCCTACACCCTAAATTGCCTTCAACCCACTCCAAACTTCTCCTTCCCAAGTCTATTCAGCTTAAAGGTTTACTAACAATTTCGGTGGTTGCTGATTAGGAACGTAAAGTGTGACCTCCCTGAAGTATTTGCATTTCTACAGTGGACAATATAAGACCCTCTTACACACACACACACACACACACACACACACACACACACACAAACATACACACCTACAAAATTTCAACATTTAACAGAATGATATTATACTAATGAAATGGCATATAATATGTATGGGTATATGAACTTTTATAGATATGTCTACTTGCATTTCTGCTTTATAAATATACCTGATATTTGCATTATTGCTTAGAAATGTACCTGAATTTTGATAGAAAAAAAATTTCTAACTTGAGTGCTGTCTCAAAGAATCTCCCCTGAATAACTCAGAAGTCATTTAATCTATAGTAATGTCAATGTTTTGCTGTCAAATGTATCCCTTCCCCCTCTCCTTATCCTTAAGGAGCAGCTGGGGCTCAAATTGCACACTTGCTGGCTGACTGGAATTTTGCTGTTAAAAAATTTCATGCTCCCATGCATGGATTACACATGGGCCGGAGAAGAACATAGCCATGAGAATGCCATTCCCAAAACAGGCAGCACCTTGGGTCTGTTGTAGCATTTGTCCATTTTCATTTGTTCTTCATAATGCTATGTTTTTTGTCATTCACATACAACTTAAGTAACTGTCCAGAGTGATTTGGCATTGATAATACAAACCATTTCTCGACCTGCTTTAATATAGTTATTTTTTTTATCTCTTTATAGAATTAGATTCATTGTTAATTTTTGCTGAAAAATAAAATGGTAGTGTTAATTTTTAGAAACATACTAATTAGTTCTGCCTTGAGTTACCTCAAGGTGTATTTACGTGTGTGTGTGCATATACACATGTTGTGTACATACTTCTAGATAGGTTGAAAACTTAGGCTTCCATATAATTATGAATTGTTAAACTGACTGTATTAGTTTACTAGGGTTTCTGTAACAAAGTACCATAAATTGGGTGGCTTAAACAACAATTGATTGTATCAACAGTTCTGGAGATTAGAAGTCTGAACACAAGGTATCAGCAGGGTTGGTTCCTTCTGAAGGATGTGAGGGAAGAATCTGTTCCATGCCTCTCTCTTTGGCTTATAGGTGGATGTTTATATGTCCACATAATGTTCTCCCTGTGTATTTAATCCTGTCTCCAAATTTCACCTTTTTATAAGGACACAAGTCATATTAGATTGGGGTCAACTGCAATGGCCTCTTTTTAACATGGTAAAGACCTATCTCTGAATAAAGTTATATTATGAGGAACTGCAGGTTAGAACTTGAACATATAAATTTTAGTGGAATACAGTTTGGCCCATAACATTGAGTGAGATCTTCTTTTCAAAGATTATTTCAATGTCTTTAAGCAAAATTGAAAAAACATTTAGCCAGATTATTTAAGTATGAGTTCCACTTTTACTTTTAAGAGGTAGAGATTATGAGCTCAGTTGCCTGATCAGTATTTTGAATACAATAAATATTCAATAAATATTTGGAGAAGGAATGAAAGCATCATAGTCCAGGAGAGGTAAAAGGTGACATCATAAGCTTCCTTGATTTGCTTTATTTTTTTTTGAACCTGAGGGTATGGGTTGTTGATAGTCTGCTATGGGGGTTTAAGATAGGAATCATATTCAATTACCAAAACTCCTATTTGGAATCATTTTTCCACAGAGTTTCCTAGTGTAAGGCTTAGAACAAGAAGTTCAACAGTTTCCCTGGACTTATGGGTAAATTGGGTTTTGAAATGCTTTATTTTAGCGTCTTTCTTGGTTGTCTTTGACTGAAAGTCAATGTAGGAGGGTCTTGAGACTTATGGAGAAAAGGTTGGAAATTTGGCTGAAAAACTGAGGCAGCCAATTTTTGATTCCTGATTTTGCAAATAGTAGACGGAGGCACTACTCTAATATTTATGAGCCAGGAACAATTTGAAGATAGAAGCTCACATTCAACCAATTAAAGTTTAATTTTGACTGAGAGCAAAGCCAAGTGGTCATTCACTCTTCCCTATGAAATACTTTAAAGTTACTCAATCAATCCAAAGGGAATGGGAGTACAGTGATCCCTTCTACTATAGCCTCTCCTTGCCTGCTTGCTAAAATATGGAATATCCTTTGGAAAGTATGAGGGTTGTGTGTTTGCCTGCAGATCTAGTCTATGTCTTCTAAAGAGAAAACCCTCTTCTCTAAGATCTGCTTTCATCTGAAGTGGAACTATTATATCACTAACATTAATATATATATATATTTATTTTATATTTTTATTAATTAATTAATTTAATTTATTTTTGGCCGTGTTGGGTCTTTGCTGCTGTGTGCGAGCTTTCTCTAGTTGCAGCGAGTGGGGACTACTCTTTGTTGTGGTGTATGGACTTCTCATTGTGGTGGCTTCTCTTGTTGCAGAGCACAGGCTCTAGGTGCACGGGCTTCAGTAGTTGTGGCATTGGGCTCAGCAGTTGTGGTTCACAGGCTCTAGAGTGAAGGCTTAGTAGTTATGGTGCATGGCCTTAGTTGTTCCGTGGCATGTGGGATCTTCCCGGACCAGAGATCGAACCTGTGTCTCCTGCATTTGTAGGCAGATTCTTAACAACTGCACCACCAGGGAAGCCCTATATTTTTATTTTAATATTTAGACATTCATGTGTTTTCCAAAACCCTCCAAATCTTCCTCTGCATTATCATGTTTCTGTCATTCAAGATGATTATTGTCAGGCAGTTTTTTAGACTAAGCAAATTAAAGAAAGTAGTATTGGTGGTGGTGGTACATGCATGTTAGAAGAACATGCTTATTTGACATTAAACGTTTAAATATCTTCTCGATTTGAAATGAGACTTTAAAACAAAGAACCAAAAATATTAGGTCTAACTCAATATGACCCTTTCATTAAAATCCCTTAAAACTCTTAAGAAAGTTTGTGGGTACAGGCCAAATTAAAATTTTCCTTATGCTGTATTTGCTGCTTAAAGTTAGAATAACAAGTCTGATGAAATGGCCTACCTAGCATATTTATATATAATACTTGGATGTCACATGCTGCTCCCACCTCACTAACCTAGTACAAAATGGGATTGCACCTGGCTCTATTTAGAGGTGGAAAGGCAGCCTTGCATGAAAGTTTTAGAAACTTGTCTGACAGCCTGAATTTTTATGCACCCACATTCTTCTGTGGAAACACAGAGACAGGGAAATAGGCAAAATCCCATTTATTTTTTCCAGTAAAACTCTGCTTTATGAGCATGTGTTAGCAATAACAATAGCTAACATGTATATGGCACTCACTATGTGTCAGCAGAGCCACCATACTGTCCAAATCAAGGAATTACCATTCACACTGCATTCTATGTAAATGGCATCCACTGGAGTTATACAATGCGGAGGTACTGAATTTTAGGCTCTGTTCTAAGCACTTTACATATATTACCACAATATAATACTCATAACAGCTCTAAGAGCTAAGTACTATTATGTCGACTCAACAAATGCAGAAACTGAGGTACAGAGTACATAAATACTTTGTTCATGGTCACATAGTAAGTGACAGAAAGTAGATTCAAACTCAGACAATCTAATTGTAGAATCCATGGTTTTAACCACTACACATACTGACTCTATGAAGCTTGGAAAGAGTATATGGCTTTGGAAATGAAGAGATAGCAGTGACTGAATAAAGAATGTCTGAATGCAGTTAGCATGCAAACTGCATGCTTGAAAAGTTCTTCACATTTGCTTAACATGAGCTACAAATTTGATTCTGAACTTTTAAACTTTCAATGCAAAGAAGGAAACCTTATCAGTTGCATGATTCACATTATCTAAATGGAAAGTATAGAAGCAGAGTTATTGCTACTGAGATCAGGAAACTATTGCTATGAAGATCAGAAAACTAGTCTTTTTATGAGCAGTCTTGAAGAGTATGTTGTGAGCGATATCATCAACAGCACCTCCATAGTAAACACAGTAACATGTTTCTTAAGGCCTATTTCTATTAATATTGCTTACTGTAAATTGATGCCATAAAGCCAAAGTGATCTTCCCTCTAAATTATTATTGAGCTATACTTGGTCAAAATAAAGTAACCCTGTAGTCCATATTCACGTTTCTCTGGTGGTCTTGCTTAAGCCAACAATGGACTGCAAAGCATCCAAGGAAAACAAAGGGACTTCTAGGGACTTCTCTGTAAGTATAAGCTCTTTCCATTCAGAATTTGAAAATGTTGAGCAACACTAAGTTCCAGGTTATACTTTGTGATGAGAAACTGATATGCAGGTAAAACATGTATATTAAATGCAGGTCCACCTGCTTTAAAAGTTGATGACCACTTTGTCATAGACCAGTGCTGCTACCAAGAATTCTGAGTGTGTAATTCAAGGAGAATCAGTGCAGTGTCAGTTAAGGTTAAGCATCTGAACTTTTGAGCAACTCATACCTGATCCCAAGCCACTTAGTTACTATGTGACCTGGGATAAGCTACCAATCTCTTAAAATTTCCTTCTTCACTGGTAAAATAAAGATAAAAATACCTATCAATACCTACCATTAAGTACTTAAAATTGTAGGGACATAAATATTTTTGTGTCAGAAATATATGATTATTGATTACTTTTTCAATATTCTGCACAAACTTTATATATAACAGGTAGAATCAGGCTTAGGAAAAATAGAAAAAAGGAACATTACCTTCAGTTCCCCACCCTCCTTCTTTCTAGTCCTATTTATAGTAATCCTCCTTGCTTCTACGAGGAAAAAGCAGAACAAAGCTCATTAATACTGGGGCATTAGTGAGTAAGTGTGGCAGTATAGAAGATAGATTTTTCTTTAGTCCAACAGACACATCCTCAAGCTCTGACACTTACTTTTGTTTCATAAGCCCCAAATTTCTCATTTAGTAAACAAAGGCAATAAATCCTACTCCACAGGTTTGTTGAAAGGATGGGAGGTAACCAATGTGAAAGTATTAATACAGTGGTGCCACATATAAGGTGTTCAATAAATGGTAGTTATTACTGGTATTGTTATTACGCTGTTATAATATTTAGCCTTGGAGACATGAACTTTAGACACAGCTGTTATCCTAACTCATGGTGTGTCCTTGGGTGATATATAAATGTACTTGATAAATTACAAATAATTATTTAAATAGTAGTAGTAGTAGGTAAGATGTAGTATGTAATAGTAGTAGTATTTGTATACATTCATTTTTTAATATTCTTTTCCGTTATGGTTTATCACAGGCTATTCAATATAGTTCCCTGTGCTATACATTAGGACCTTGTTGTTTATCCATTCTAAATGTAAAAATTTGCATCAACCAATACCAAATTCTCAAACCATCCCTCCCCCACCTCCTCTCCCCCTTGGCAACCACAAGTTTGTTCTCTATGTCTATGAGTCTGTTTCTGTTTTGTAGATAGGTTCATTTGTGTCATATTTTAGATACCATATATAAGTGGTATCATATGATATTTGTCCTCTTTCTGACTTTTGCATCCATGTTGCTGTAAATGGCATTATTTCATTCTTTATTATGGCTGAGTAGTATTCCATCATATATATGTACCACATCTTCTTTATCCATTCATCTGTCAATGGACATTAAGGTTATTTCAATGTTTTGGCTATTGTGAACAGTGCTGCTATAAAAATAGGATTGCATATATCTTTTTGAATTATAGTTTTTTTCTATGTATATTCCCAGGAATGGGATTGCTGGAACATATAGTAATTCCATTTTTAGTTTTCTAAGGAAACTCTATACTGTTTTCCATAGTGGCTGTACCAACTTACATTCCCACCAACAGTGTAGGAGAGTTCCCTTTCCTTCATATCCTCTCCAGCATTTTCTATTTGTAGACTTTTTAATAATGGCCATTCTGACCTGTGTGAGGTGGTACCTCATTGTAGATTTGATTTACATTTCTCTAATAATCAGTGATGTTGAGCATCTTTTCATGTGCCTACTGGCCATCTGTATGTTTTCTTTGGAGACATGTATTAAGGTCTTCTGCCTATTTTTCGATTGGGTTATTTGTTTTTTTGTTGTTGAGTTGTATGAGTTATTTGTATATTTTGGAGATTAAGCCCTTGTGTGTCACCATATTTGCAAATATTTTCTCCCATTCGATAGGTTGTCTTAATTTTTTAAAATTGTTTCCTTTGCTGTGCAGAAGCTGGTAAATTTGAGCAGGTCCCCTTTGTTGACTTTTGTTTTCTTTTTATTCCCTTGGGAGACTGACCTAAGAAAACATTGGTACTATCTATGTCAGAGAATATTTTGCCTATGTTTTCTTCTAGGAGTTTTATGGTGTCTTGGCTTATGTTTAAGTCTTTAAGCAATTTGAGTTTATTTTTATGCATGGTGTGAGGCTCTGTTCTAACTTCATTGATTTACATACAGCTGTCAAACTTTCCCAGCACGACTTGCTGAAGAGATTATCTTTTTCCCATTTGATATTCTTGCTTCCTTTGTCAAATATTAATTGACCATAGGTGTGTGGGTTTATTTTTGGGCTCTCTATTGTGTTCCATTTATCTATATGTCTGTTTTTGTACAAATATCACACTGTTGATTACTGTAGCTCTGCACTATTGTCTGAAGTCTGGGTGAGTTATGCCTACTGCTTTTTTTCTTTTTTCCCTCAGTATTGCTCTAGCAATTCTGGGTCTTTTATGGTTCCATATAAATTTTTGGATTATTTGTTCTACTTCTGTGAAAAATTTCATGGGTAATTTGATAAGAATCACATTAAATTTGTAGATTTCTTTGGGAATTATAGCCATTTTAACAATATTAATTCTTCCAATACAAGAACATGGGATACCTTTCCATTTCCTTGAATTCTGTTTTATTTCCTTTATTAATGTTTTATAGTTCTTAGTTTATAAGGCTTTCACCTCCTTGGTCAGTTTTATTCCTACGCATTTTAATTTTGGGGGTGCAATTTTAAAAGTTATTGCTAATTTACATTCCCACCAATGGTGCAAGAGGGTTCCCTTTTCTCCACACCCTCTCCAGCATTTATTGTTTGTATATTTTTTTTAAAACTTCTTTACTGGAGTATAATTGCCTTACTTTTTTGTGTTAGTTTCTGCTGTATAACAAAGTGAATCAGCTATACGTATATATATATCCCCATATCCCCTCCCTCTTGCGTCTCCCTCCCACCATCCCTATCCCACCCTTCTAGGTGGTCACAAAGCACTGAGCTGAGCTGATCTCCCTATGCTATGCGGCTGTGTCCAACTAGCTATCTATATTATACTTGGTAGTGTATATACGTCCATGCCACTCTCTCACTTCGTCTCAGCTTACCCTTTGCCCTCCCTGTGTCCTCAAGTCCATTCTCTCTATCTGTGTCTTTATTCCTGTCCTGCCCCTAGATTCTTCAGAACCATTTTATATTTTTTAGATTCCATATATATGTGTTAGCATATGGTATTTGTTTTTCTCTTTCTGAATTACTTTACTCTGTATGACAGACTCAAGGTCAACCCACCTCACTACAAATAACTCAATTTCATTTCTTTTTATGGCTGAGTAATATTCCATTGTATATATGTGCCATGTCTTTTTTTTTAACATCTTTATTGGAGTATAATTGCTTTACAATGGTGTGTTAATTTCTGCTTTATAACAAAGTGAATCAGTTATACATATACATATGTTCCCATATCTCTTCCCTCTTGCATCTCCCTCCCTCCCACCCTCCCTATCCCACCCCTCTGGGTGGTCACAAACCACCAAGCAGATCTCCCTGTGCTATGTGGCTGCTTCCAACTAGCTATTTTACATTTGGTAGTGTATATATGTCCATGCCACATTCTCACTTTGTCACAGCTTCCCATTCCCCTTCCCCATATCCTCAAGTCCATTCTCTAGTAGGTCTGTGTCTTTATTCCCATCTTACCCCTACGTTCTTCATAACCTTTTTTTTCCCTTAGATTCCATATATATGTACTAGCATATGATATTTGTTTTTCTCTTTCTGACTTACTTCACTCTGTATGACAAACTCTAAGTCCATCCACCTCACTAGAAATTTCTCAATTTTGTTTCTTTTTATGGCTGAGTAATATTCCATTGTATATATGTGCCACATCTTCTTTATCCATTCATCTGTAGGTGGACACTTAGTCTGCTTCCATGTCCTGGCTATTGTAAATAGAGCTGCAATGAACATTTTGGTACATGACTCTTTTTGAATTACGGTTTTCTCAGGGTATATGCTCAGTAGTGGGATTTCTGGGTTGGAAGAAAGAATATACAGTGGAGAAAAGACAGCCTCTTCAATAAATGGTGCTGGGAAAACTGGACAGGTATATGTAAAAGTATGAAATTAGAACACTCCCTAACACCATACACAAAAATAAACTCAAAATGGATTAAAGACCTAAATGTAAGGCCAGAAACTATCAAATTCTTAGAGGAAAACATAAGCAGAACACTCTATGACATAAATCACAGCAAGATCCATTTTGACCCACCTACTAGAGAAATGGAAATAAAAACAAAAATAAACAAATGGAACCTAATGAAACTTAAACGCTTTTGCACAGCAAAGGAAACCATAAAGAAGACCAAAAGACAACCCTCAGAATGGTAGAATATATTTGCAAATGAAGCAACTGACAAAGGATTTATCTCCAATATTTACAAGCAGCTCATGCAGCTCAATAACAAAAAAACAAAAAAACAAATCCAAAAATGGGCATAAGACCTAAATAGACATTTCTCCAAAGAAGATACAGATTGCCAACAAACACATGAAAGAATGCTCAACATCATTAATCATTAGAGAAATGCAAATCCAAACTACAATGAGATATCATCTCACACCAGTCAGAATGGCCATCATCAAACAATCTAGAAACAATAAATGCTGGAGAGGGTGTGGAGAAAAGGGAACCCTCTTGCACTGTTGGTGGGAATGTAAATTGATACAGCTACTATGGAGAACAGTATGGAGGTTCCTTAAAAAAAGTTTGTAGATTTTTTTATAGAGGTTCCTTAGAAAAACAAAAATAGCACTACCAGGTGACCCAGCAACACCACTACTGGGCATATACTGTGAGAAAAACATAATTCAAAAAGAGTCATGTACCACAATGTTTATTGCAGCACTATTTACAATAGCATGGACATGGAAGCAACCTAAGTGTCCATTGACAGATGAATGGATAAAGAAGATGTGGCACATATATACGATGGAATATTACTCGGCCATAAAAAGAAATGAAATTGAGTTATTTGTAGTGAGGTCGATGGACCTAGAGTCTGTCATACAGAGTGAAATGAGTCAGAAAGAAAAAACAAATACTGTATGCTAACACATATATATGGAAGCTAAAAAAAAAATAGTTCTGATGAACCTAGGGGCAGGACAGGAATAAAGACAGTGACATAGAGAATGGGATTGAGGACATGGGGAGGGGGAAGGGTAAGCTGGGACAAAGTGAGAGAGTAGCATTGACATATACACACTACCATGTGTAAAACAGATAGCTAGTGGGAAGCAGCTGCATAGCACATTGAGATCAGCTCAGTGCTTTGTTACCACATAGAGGGGTGCAATAGGGAGTGTGGGAGGGAGGTGAAAGAGGGAGGGGATATGGGGATATATGTATACATATAGCTGATTCACTTTGTTATACAGCAGAAGCTAACACAACACTCTAAAGGAATTATACTCCAATAAATATGTTAAAAAATTATTTAAAAAAAGGTATTGTTTTTTTACATTCCCTTTCTGTTATCCCATTGTTAGTGTAAAGGAATGCAACTGATTTCTGAATGTTAATCTTGTATCTTGCTACTTTGCTGAATTCATTTATTTGATCTCATAGTTTTTGTGTGGAGTCCTGAGGGTTTTCTATATATAGTATGATGTCATCTGCATATAATGACAATTTTACCTCTTCCCTTCCAATGTGGATAGTTTTTATTTCTTTTTCTTGTCTGATTGCTGTGGCTAGGACTTCCAATCTATGTTGAAGTGAAGTGGTGAAAGTGGGCATTCTTGTGCTGTTCCAGATCTTAGTGAGAAGGCTTTCTGTTTTTCACCTTTGATTATTATATCGACTGTGGGTTTGTCATAAATGGCTTTTATTATTTTGAAATATATTCCCTCTATTCCCACTTTGGTAAGAGTTTTTATCATGAATGGATGTTGAATTTTAGCAAATGCTTTTTCTGCATCTATTGAGAAGATCATGTGATTTTTGACTTTTGTTAATGTGGTTTATTATATTAATTGATTTGCATGTGTTGAACCATCCTTGTGAACCTGGGATGAATCCCACTTGGTCGTGGTGTATGATCTGTTTTATGCATTGTTGGATTCCATTTGCAGATATTTTATTGAGAATTTTTTGCATCTATATTCATCAAAGGTATTGGCCTGTACTTTTCTTGTTTGGTGGTGTATTTGTCTGGTTTTGGTATCCAGGTGATGGTGGCTTCATAGAATGCCTTTGGTAGTGTTCCCTTCTCTTCAATCTTTGGGAAGAGTTTGAGAAGATTCAGTATACCTTCTTCTTTGTATGTTTGGTAGAATTTACCTTTGAAGCCATCTGGTCCTGGACTTTTGTTTGTAGGAAGTTTTTTGTTTTTTTTGTTTTATTACAGATTCTATTTCACTTCTTGTGATCGATCTGTTCAAATTATCCGTTTCTTCTTGATTCAATTTTGGTGGTATGTATGTTTCTAGAAAGTTGTCCATTTCTTCTAGGTTGTCAAATTTGTTGGCATATAATTGTTTATAGTATTCTCTTATTTTCTTTTTTTGTTGTTGTTGTATTTCTGTGGTATCAGTTGAGATTTCTCCTTTTTCATTTCTTATTTTATTTATTTAGGTTCTCTCTCTGTTCTTCTTGGTGAGCCTGGGCAGAGGTTTGTCAATTTTGCTTACCTTTTCAAAGAACCAGCCCTTGGTTTTGTTAATTTGGTTATTATTTTTTTTTAATCTTAGTTTTATTTATTTCCTCCCTGATCTTTAGTATTTCCTTCCTTCAGCTGACTTTAGGTTTTGTTTGTTCTTCTTTTTAAATTCTTTTAGGTGATAGGTTAGGTTGTTTGCTTGAGATTTTTCTTGTTTTGTGATGAAGGTCTGTATTGCTATGAACTTCCCTCTAAGAATTACTTTGGCTGCATTCCATAGATTTTGTATTGTGTTTTCTTTGTCATTTGTCTCAATGTATTTTTTAATTTCCTTTTTGACTTCCTCATTGACCCATTGCTTTTTTAGTAGCAAGTTATTTAGTACCCAGGTATTTTTTTTTCATTTCCTTTCCTGTTGTTGATTTCTAGTTTCATGCCATTGTAGTCAGAGAATATGCTTGAAATAACTTCTATACTCTTAAATTTGTTGAGGTTAGTTTCATGCCCTAGGATGTGGTCAATCCTAGAGAATGTTCTGTGTGCACTTGAAAAGAATGTATATCCTGCTTTTTTTGGATTTAATGTCCTGAAAATATCAATTAAGTCTCACTGTTCTATTGCATCATTTAAGACCTCTGTTGCTTTATTGATTCTTGGTCTGAAAGATCTGTCCATTGATGTGATTGTGGTGTGAAAATCTCCTACTATTATTGTATTCCATCAATTTCTCACTTTATGTCTGTTAGTATTTGTTTTATGTATTTGTGTGCTCCTATATTAGGTGCATATATATTGATGAGTGTAAAATCCTCTCCTTGTATTGATTCTTTTATCATTATATACTGTCCTCTTTTTAATTTTTTTTATTGTGGTAAAAGTCACATAATATAAACATACTATTTTAATCATATTTAACTGTACAGTTCAGTGGCACTAAGTATATTCACATTGTTGTGCAACTCTCACCATCATCCCCCAATTTTTCACCTTCCTAAACTGAAACTTTGTCCCCATTAAACACTAACTCCTGATTTCCCCTCCACACACCCCTTGGCCCCTGGCATCTACCAATGTACTTTCTGACTATGAAGTTGACTATTCTAGGTACCCCATATAAGTGGAATCAAATGATATTTGTCTGCGTCTACTGTATATTGGAATGCATTTTTAAGGTTAACTTAATATCTCCTACAAACAGATTGTACCTTCTTTTTTTCCCCCTGTGCTATACAGTAGGTTCTCATTAGTTATCTATTTTATACATAATAATGTACACATGTCTATCCCAATCCCCCAATTTATCCCACCCCCCTTTACCCCCTTGGTGTCCATACATTTTTTCTCTATGTCTGTGTCTCTGCTTTGCAAATAGGTTCATCTGTACTATTTTTCTAGTTTCCACATGTATGAATTAATGTACAATATTTGTTTTTCTCTTTCTGACTTACTTCACTCTGTATGACAGTCTCTAGGTCTATTCACGTCTCTGCAAATAGCATAATTTCATTCTTTTTATGGCTGAGATTAGTGTCCTTCTTTATCTTTCTTTATAGCCTTTGTTCTAACGTCTGTTTTGTCTGAATGAGTATTGCAATTCGTGCTTTCTTGTCATTTCTGTTTGCATGAAATTTCTTTTTCCATTCCCTCTCTTTCAATCTATACGTGTCCTTTGCCCTAATGTGGGTCTCTTGTAGGAAGACTATTGTAGGCTTCTGTTTTTTTATCCAGTCTGCCACTCTATGTCTTTTGATTGGAGCATTCAGTCTGTTGACACTTAAGGTAATTATTGATACATATATATTTATTGCTGTTTTGAACATTGTTTTCCAGTTGATTCCTTGTTTCTTCTTTGCTCCTTTCTTTTTCTGGTTTGATGATTTCTTTTTATTTTATGCTTGTTTTCTCTTCTTTTAGATTTTGTGAATCTATTGTATGTTTTTGATTTGTGGTTGCCCTGTTTTTCAAGTATGTTAACCCCTTTCTATATCTGCTTGCTTTAGACTGATAGTCATAAAGGCTCAAACACATTCTAAAAAAAAGAAAAAATATCTGCATTTTCTTACTCTCCTTCCCCACATTTTATGATTGTGGTGTCACTTTTTATATATTCATGTTTATCCTTTGGCTGTTCCTTGTGTTTTTCATTGCTTTCACAAATAGGTTTTTTTTTTTTTTCTTTTTGATCTGTATACTGGATAACTTAAGTGATTTATTTTCCAATTGTGATTTCCTCCTTCCTATTTCTTCTTGATTCTTTTCTATTTGGAGATGAACTTTAAATATTTCTTTTAGGATAGGGTTAGTATTGCTATTTCTTCTTTAGTTTTGGCTTGTCTGAGAAGTTATTTCTCCTCCTATTCTTAGTGATAATCTTGTTGGGTAGAGTATCCTAGGTTGCAGATTTTTCTTTCAAGATTTTGAATATATTTTGCCACTCACTTCTGGCCTGCAGTTTTCTGTAGAGAAATTAGCTGATAACCTTATGGGGGTTCCCTTGTAAAGAACTCTTTCTTTTTCTCTTGCTACTTTTTGAATCTTCTCTTTAATTTTTTCCATTTTTTTATAATATGTCTTGGTGTAGGTCCATTTGGGTTCATCTTGTTTGGGACCCTCTGTGCTTCCTGTATCAGGATATCTGTTTCTTTCTTTAGATTTAGGAAATTTTCAGCCATAATTCCTTCAAATATATTTTCAATTCCTTTTTCTCTTTCTTCTCCTTCTGGAATCCATATTATGCATAGATTGGCCCACTTTATATTATCCCATCAGTCTCTTATATTGCTTTCATTTTTTTTTTCATTTGGCTTTCTGTCTGCTGTTTTGATTGGGTAATTTTCATTAGTCTATCTTCCATGTAACTTATTTTTTCTTCTGCATTATTCATTCTGCTATTCATTGCCTTAAGTGCAGCTTTCGTCTCAGAAAATGAATTTTTCTAATTGGCTCCTCCTTATAGTTTCTAGTTCCATTTTTCAGTAATATGTATTTCTTTTGATAGCCTTTCTTAATTCCTTCAGTATTTTCATTACCTCCTTTTTGAACTCACTGTCTATTAGACTGAAGAGGTCTGTTTCATTATTTGCTCCTTCAGGGGAATTTTCTTGGTCTTTTAAATGAGAGTGGTTCCTCTGCTTCTTCATTTTGCTTATATTTTTCTTACTCTGTGAGTTTAGGAGAAACAATTATCTACTGTAGTCTTGGAGGGCTATTTATAAGAGGGAGCATGTGTAGCTTATGTGGGTTTAATATTTTTTTGATGTGAGGGCTGTTTTTGGTTTGGATGCTTGCTGTCACTTTCCTCAGTGTGTGTTCACTCTTATCCCCTTGATAGGGGGTGTGCAGGTGCACAGGTACATGCTCCCAGGAAGGTGGGTGCAGCAGTTGGCTCCAGTAGTGTGTCCTTATGCAGCTGCAGCAGTGAGGGTGGTACATCCCTGGGGAAGTTGGCCCCAAATTGTAGGACCCTAGGAAGTGATAGCAGGTTGTGCACCCCCCAGGGAGGTGGGGGCAGTGGTTGGCACCATGTTGTGGGGTGCTTACAGCAGAAGTGGTCGTTGTGCACTCCCACAGAAATTGGGCCTGGATCATGGGACACATGTTTTTGGTGGGCTGTGCCGGCTCCCTGGAAGGTTGGGGTAGTGACCTTCACCCACATTCACAGGGGCGGCGGCAGCAGCAGCCATTTGCATCAGCCTCTGGAGTCTGAGATGGCAGCCCACAGCTTTCACCTGCCCCTGGAGCTCATGTAGGTGTTGCCCTGCCACCTGTGAGCATGCAGAGAAAGAAGTTCCTATGTTAGGCCTGATCCTCTCCTTGCATGCCCCCTAAAATTGTACCTTACTTCTCTGGAAGGCCCAGGCTTCTTCCTGGACTCCCTCAGTTGTGGCACACTACGCCCTAGCCCACTCAGGAGCTCAAGCCTCAGTACCCAGCCCCACCCGCTCCAGCGAGCAAGTGGACAAACATCTCAGGCTGAGGAGTGCCGTCAGCACTGGTCCTCAGTGCAGATCTCTCTCTGCTTTGCCCTCTGCACACCTGTTGCTGCACTCTCCTCTAAGGCTCTGAAGCTCTCTCTATCCCCGTTAGTAAGGGGACTTCCTAGTGTCTGGAAACCTTTCTTCTTTCACAGCTCCCTCCCAGAAGTGCACATCCTGTCCTGATTCCTTTTTCTCTTTTTTTTCTTTTGCCTTAACCAGTTACGTGGAGATTTTCTTGCCCTGGAGTCTTCTGTCAGGGTTCAGTAGATGTTCTGTGAGAGTTGTTCCACATGTGGATGAATTTTTGATGTATCTGTGGGGAGAAGGTGAACTCCACATCCTACTCCTCTGCCATCTTGATCTGGTCTTGTAGTAGTAGTATTTGGTAAAAAGTGAGTGTATGGGAAAACCAGCAACTACTGCATGCTGATCACTTAAATGTAAATTATCTTATTTAATGCTTACAATAAGTGAAGTTGAGGTGATTTACTGTATATCTGTTGGGGAACCCCACACAGTTTCTCTATTGCACAGCCTCAGGACTCAAACTTAGATTAAAAGGCACTGTTCCCCTTCCTATCCTTTTTCCTTTCTTGTATGAGGCTTTAGGATGCTACATGGGGTCTACTTTCTGTTCCTTTAGGGGCTAATACTTACCACTCTACCCAGTGGTGTCCTTCTCTTATTTTCTCAAGCTTAGCTCTGAAGTAGAATTCATGTCTGAGTCAGTGGAGTTTGAAGAGTTAGAGGTTGTGGTACCATCTTGGAGAAACTGAGTTTCACCCCAGAGCACAGTTCACACCAGTTCAGGGAACCACGTTCTTGAAGGAGGGAATTCACTCATCTATATGATGAGAAGATATAAGCTTCCTCCCCTCCTCTATTCTTTGCCTGTGCTATAAACTTAGAAATGTTGAGAGTGGGAAAAGGGGAGCAGGGAGGATTCTCATATTTTTATGGTGCATTTTGCTCCTCTGGCCCCTTTATGCTGCTCTCATGGAACAGTACATAGACATTTTACTTTAAGGAATTTACTACAGCTGGCACTGGGGAAAATGATGAAATAAAAAGAAATAATTTTGAGGAAAACTATTTAGTTTTTTAAATTATTTTTGTGTAACAAGTCACCATAAATTTAGTATCTTAAAATAAAATCCATTTATCACTTCATAGTTCTTTAAGGTAGAAGACTGGATGGACCTGACTGAGTTTTGTTCACAGGATGAGATCAAGGTGTTTTTCAGACTGAGTTTTTATATGGGAGACTTAGGGGAAATCCACTTCCAAGCTCATTCTCATTGTTGACAGAGTTCATTTCCTTGCAGTTGTAGAACTGAGGTTCCTATTCCTTTGCTGGCTATTAGCCAGACACTGCTTTTAGTTCCTAGAGGCCACCCACATTCATTGACACATACCCCCTTCAATGTTCAAGCCAGCAAACATACATCAAATCCTTCTCATCCTTCAAAGTTTTCAATTGCTCTATCTACGACATATAGACTCAGAATTAAAGTGATGATATGAATAGATCAGGTCCATCCAGATAATCTCCCTACCTTAAAATCAATTGTGCCTTCTGCCCATTTTTGGATTGGGTTGTTTGTTTCTTTGATATTGAGCTGCATGAGTTGCTTGTATGTTTTGGAGATTAATCCATTTTTTTTCATATTACAAACTTTGAGTTTATTTGAACAAAAATCAATTGGAATCAGACAGTGCCAAACTGAAAATGGTTAGGAGTGTTCCACGAACAGGAGCTAAAGGAAAGACTTTATAGAGAAGAGGCAGGCAGACTCAAAGAAGAAAACCCATTATTTACTTGGCTATAGTTTAAGCAGTTGCATTACTTGGCTGTTTGTGATGGTTTGTCCTTAGGTTGAGATTAATCCTTTGACAGTTGCTTCATTTGCAAATATTTTCTCCCATTCTGAGTATTGTATTTTCATCTTGTTTATGGTTTCCTTTGTTATGCAAAAGCTTTTAAGTTTCACTAGGTCCCATTTGTTTATTTTTATTTCCATTTCTCTAGGAGGTGGGTCAAAAAGGATCTTGCTGTGATTTATGTCATAGAGTGTTCTGCCTACGTTTTCCTCTAAGAGTGTAATGGTGCCTGGCCTTAATTTAGGTATTTAATCAATTTTGTGGTTATTTTTGTGTATGGTGTTAGGGAGTGTTCTAATTTCATTCTTTTATATGTAGCTCTCCAGTTTTCCCAGCACCACTTACTGAAGAGGCTGTCTTTTCTCCACTGTATATTCTTGCCTCCTTTATCAAAGATAAGTTGACCATATGTGTGTGGGTGTATATCTGGGATTTCTATCCTGTTGCATTGATCTATATTTCTGTTTTTGTGCCAGTACCATACTGTATTGCTTACTGTAGCTTTGTAGTATATTCTGAAGTCAGGGAGCCTGATTCCTCCAGCTCTGCATTTCTTTCTCAACATTGCTTTGGCTATTCGGGGTCTTTTGTGTTTCCATACAAACTTTGAAATTTGTTTGCCTAGTTCTGTGAAAAATGCCAGTGGTAGTGTGATAGGAATTGCATTGTATCTGTAGATTGCTTTGGGTAGTAGAGTCATTTTTCACAATGTTGATTCTTCCAATCCAAGAAAATGGTATATCTCTCCATTTACTTGTATCATCTTTAATTTATTTCATCAGTGTCTTATAGTTTTCTGCGTACAGGTCTTTGTCACCTTAAGTAGGTTTACTCTGAGATATTTTATTCTTTTTGTTGCAGTGGTAAATGAGAGTGTTTTCTTAATTTCACTTTCACATTTTTCATAATTAGTGTATAGGAATGCCAGAGATTTCTGTGCATTAATTTTGTATCCTGCTACTTTACCAAATTCATTGATTAGCTCTAGTAGTTTTCTGGTAGCCTCTTTAGGATTCTCTATGTATAGTATCATGACATCTGCAAACAGTGACAGCTTTACTTCTTCTTTTCCAATTTGTATTCCTTTTATTTCTTTTTCTTCTCTGATTTCTGTGGCTAAAACTTCAAAAACTATGTTGAATAAGAGTGGTGAGAGTGGGCAAACTTGTCTTGCTCCTGATCTTAATGGAAATGCATTCAGTTTTTCACCATTGAGGACCATGTTGACTGCAGGTTTCTCATATATAGCCTTTATTATGTTGAGGTACGTTCCCTCTATGCCTGCTTTCTGCAGGGTTTTTATCATAAACGGGTGTTGAATTTTCTCAAGGGCTTTCTCTGCATCTATTGAGATGATCATATGGTTTTTTTCCTTCAATTTGTTAATATGGTGTATCACATTGATTGATTTGTGTATATTGAAGAATCCTTGCATTCCTGGGATAAACCCCACTTGATGATATTGTATGATCCTTTTAATGTGCTGCTGGATTCTGTTTGCTAGTATTTTGTTGAAGATTTTTGCATCTTTGTTCATCAGTAATATTGGCCTGTAGTTTTCCTTCTTTGTGACATCTTTGTCTGGTTTTGGTATCAGAGTAATGGTGGCCTTGTAGAATGAGTTTGGGAATGTTCCTCCCTCTGCTATGGAAGAATTTGAGAAGGATAGGTGTTAGCTCTTCTCTAAATATTTGATAGAATTCGCCTGTAAAGCCATTTCTCCAAAGAAGATATACAGATGGCCAACAAACACATGAAAGAATGCTCAACCTCATTAATCATTAGAGAAATGCAAATCAAAAGTACAATGAGCTATCATCTCACACCAGTCAGAATGGCCATCAGCAAAAGTCTACAAAAAATAAATGCTGGAGAAGTTGTGGAGAAAAGGGAACCCTCTTGTGCTTTTGGTGGGAATGTAAATTGATACAGCCACTATGGAGAACAATATGGAGGCTCCTTCAATAACTAAAAATAGAACTACCATACGACCCAGCAATCCCTCTACTCAGCATATACCCTAAGAAAACCAGAATTCAAAAAGAGTCATGCACCAAAATGTTCATGGCAGCTCTATTTACAATAGCCAGGACATGGAAGCAACCTAAGTGTCCATCAACAGATGAATGGATAAAGAATATGTGGCACATCTCTTAGAGGAAAACATAGGCAGAACACTCTATGACATAAATCAAAGCAAGATCCTTTCTGACCCACCTCCTAGAGTAATGGAAATAAAAACAAAAATAAACAAATGGGACCTAATGAAACTTCAAAGCTTTTGCACAGCAAAGGAAACCATAAACAAGACCAAAAGACAACCCTCAGAATGGGAGAAAATATTTGCAAATGAAGCAACCGACAAAGGATTAATCTCCAAAATTTACAAGCAGCTCATGCAGCTCAATAACAAGAAAACAAACAACCCAATCCAAAAATGGGCAGAAGACCTAAATAGACATTTCTCCAAAGAAGATATACAGACTGCCAACAAACACATGAAAGAATGCTCAACATCATTAATCATTAGAGAAATGCAAATCAAAACTACAATGAGATATCATCTCACACCAGTCAGAATGGCCATCATCAAAAAATCTAGAAACAATAAATGCTGGAGAGGGTGTGGAGAAAAGGGAACACTCTTGCACTGCTGGTGGGAATGTGAATTGGTTCAGCCACTATGGAGAACAGTATGGAGGTTCCTTAAAAAACTACAAATAGAACTACCATATGACCCAGCAATCCCACTACTGGGCATATACCCTGAGAAAACCAAAATTCAAAAAGAGTCATGTACCAAAATGTTCATTGCAGCTCTATTTACAATAGCCCGGAGATGGAAACAACCTAAGTGCCCGTCATCGGATGAATGGATAAAGA
This sequence comes from Tursiops truncatus, assembly GCF_011762595.2. Lineage (NCBI taxonomy): Eukaryota > Metazoa > Chordata > Mammalia > Artiodactyla > Delphinidae > Tursiops > Tursiops truncatus. The sequence goes on from NC_047055.1 coordinate 59,873,681, forward strand.
AGATGTGGCACATATATACAATGGAATATTACTCAGCCATAAAAAGAAACGAAATTGAGCTATTTGTAATGAGGTGGATAGACCTAGAGTCTGTCATACAGAGTGAAGTAAGTCAGAAAGAGAAAGACAAATACCGTATGCTAACACATATATATGGAATTTAAGAAAAAAATGTCATGAAGAACCTAGGGGTAAAGCAGGAATAAAGATGCAGACCTCTTAGAGAACGGACTTGAGGTTATGGGGAGGGGGAAGGGTGAGCTGTGACAGGGCGAGAGAGAGTCATGGGCATATACACAGTAACAAATGCAGTAAGGTAGATAGCTAGTGGGAAGCAGCTGCATGGCACAGGGATATTGGCTCGGTGCTTTGTGACAGCCTGGAGGGGTGGGATGGGGAGGGTGGGAGGGAGGGAGACGCAAGAGGGAAGACATATGGGAACATATGTTTATGTATGACTGATTCACTTTGTTATAAAGCAGAAACTAACACACCATTGTAAAGCAATTATACCCCAATAAAGATGTTAAAAAAATAAATAAATAAATAAAATAAAAAAAAAAAAAAGAATATGTGGCACATATATACAATGGAATATTACTCAGCTATAAAAAGGAATGAAACTGAGTTATTTGTAGTGAGGTGTATGGACCTAGAGACTGTCATACAGAGTGAAGTAAGTCAGAAAGAGAAAAACAAATACCGTATGCTAACACATATATATGGAATCTAAAAAAAAAGAAAAGAAAGAAAGAAAATCGTCAGAAAACCTAGGGGCAAGATAGGAATAAAGTTGCAGACCTACTAGAGAATGGACTTGAGGACACGGAGAGGGTGAAGTGTAAGTTGTGACAAAGTGAGGGAGTGGCATGGACATAAATACACTACCAAACATAAAATAGCTAGTGGGAAGCAGCCGCCTAGCACAGGGAGTTCAGCTCAATGCTGTGTGACCACCTAGAGGGGTGGAATAGGGAGTGTGGGAGGGAGGGAGATGCAAGAGGGAAGAGATATGGGAACATATGTATATGTATAACTGATTCACTTTGTTAGAAAGCAGAAACTGACACACTATTGTAAAGCAATTATACTCTAATAATGATGTTAAAACAAACAAACAAAAAAAAACCTGATGCAACCAAATTAAAAACAAAAAGTTACAAGGAAGGCATTCACTGTTTGGGATGATGAAAAATTCTGGAGATTGATATTGATGATGGTTGCACAATAATGGGAGTGTACTTAATGTCCCTGAATTGTTCAATTAATATGCTTAAAATGATAAATTGTGTTATGTATATTTTACCACAATAAAAAAATAAAACAATTTTCAAAGAAAATCAGTTGTGCCATATAATACAACCTAATCATAGGAGCATGATCTATCATAATCCCAGTGATTATTCAGGACCTTACCTAAAGGAGCAAGGATCTTGGGGGCCATCTTAGAATTCTGCCTAGAATACAATGTTAACACATCCTTATAGGTGTGTCTCTTAGTTACTACTACTACTACTACTACCATTCTTCCTTCTTATTCATCTCCTCATACTACAAACAATACCATGCTGTTGTGATAACAACAACAACAACTAACTTCTTTTGAGTGTTTACTATGGGTTCAGGCACAGTTGTAAGCACTTGGCATGTATTAGCTTTTGCAATCCTCACATAACCTTATGAACGGTGAGGTGCTGTTCTTAACAACCAGCTGTCTGGGAGAGAAAAAGACCCTTGATGTGTAATGTTTCTGGTTTCTCTGATACAAACATTCCACTATGGTCAGTTTCAAGCTAGCAGCATGATGTCATTGAATTCAGATTTGGGAAGACATGTGCAGTAGTACACCATCGTATAGTATTTCCATCATATTGATAGAAGACCTTAAGTGCATAGATAATAGTAAAATAATTAAGAAGTGTAGCAAAGAAAAATTAACTTGGACTATAAAAATCCTTCCTGCTATTCATAATGCTGGAATAAAAGACAGAGATAAAGCCAGCTGCAATGTTAAGAGAAATCAATGCTTTTCCCACCAACATCTGCAACTGTAAAATGACATATCATCCCCCTTCTTCCAGTGTCTACTGCTGTCTTACTCACTATAGAACCCTGTTCCCTAAAAGACTTTAGAAACTTGGTTGTTTGTAATTATATCATTAATAATGAAGTATCCTACTCTTGTCTATGAAACCTAAATCACTTTGACCCAGAGAAGCAACCTTGATTTTCCAGCTCAGGTAAAGAGGTTCAGATGAAGTGTTTCTAGCATAACATCCCACATCTATCTTAACATTATATTTCTAAGGAAACAAGACCCTGAGTCCACTTTGCTGTGCATACATGATGTCGGTCCCTTTACATGCAACTCTGCTTTGCTTTAAGACTATCAAAACACTCTTTCATTTAAATGTCACTTAAGCTCCATAAATCTATCTCCAAAATTCTGTAACTCCATCTTCTCCTTTGTTTGAGAGATGCCCCATGATTCCTCTGGTGTGTGATCTCTTTCATTGTCAGATGAAAGGAAGTCAGATTTTGTCAGACTGCAGGTTTATTGATGGTGCCCTTAGGCTTTTTGTACTAGGAAAAAGTGATGAGTTTTAAGTATTTATTCACTTTTTCTTTAATACAATTTATTTTATATTAAGTTTATATGATTCAGTTTTTAATAATGGTTATGTTTGACCTCCAGTTCACAAAATAACTGAAAATCAAATATTGATTCTTTGTGAGCAGGTATTATCCAGCTATATCACACTATGAGGTAGATTTTATCATTTCCATTTTACCAGTGAAGGAACTGACACTCAGACAAGTTACATAATATAACCTGTGACCTGGGTGACACAGGTAATAAATGGCAGAGCTGGAATTTCAATCCCAAATTTTAGCTCCAAACGCCATGCTTTTAATCACCTGCTTCCTTTCATATGTTAAGTTAAAGTTGCATGAGGATTTTGCCCTTTGTTTTCATCTGTGAGAATGGAACCTGTCAACTTTGTGGCCTCCTTTCTCCAGGAAGACTTTACTGTAGACTGGGTAGTCTACAGATGAAATTCTTCCAGAATATCAGATATCATCTTTGCCCCAAGTGGGTGATTTGCTGTCATTAGGCTTCTGTCAAGTTCAAAGCAGTGCTCTCTAGGAATTTACTGTCACTTTAAGCATCGATTTATTTATCTTTAAAAGGTAGCCTGTAATGCTAAGCCCAGAAAGAACCTTGATTTTAAAATGGTGCATTTCTTAAGGCCCACTAAGTGCCATGTGTTTTGTGTACATTATATCAGTAAAGTGGATATCATATACCAATTTAAAGATTAGAAAATTCAACATCTTGCTCAATATCAACCATTTAGCAAAATGGGGAAATTAGGATTCAAACTTGGGTCTAATTAACTTCAAAGCTCATGTTCTTTCCACTAGTTCAGATTTGGGAATATCTGACTGATTTCCCTCTCAGCAAAGCATACTGTAAAGAAAAACATAAGGAAAAAAAATAATGTGAACCTTCTTGAAAGGCTTGGAGTTTTCTGCAAATGTAAACTGTGCCTATAGTGGGGTTAGTCCCCTGGTTAAACTTTTTAGCAGTGGTCCACTATAGTCACACTCATCAGTCAACCGATTCCTTTTTTACCTACAGCCTGAGATTTAGCCTTGAGAAGGGAAAGGGTAAAATCAGACTCTGACTTTTGTTGCAATGTGAACTTGAACATGGATTAGTCATACTCATCTCTCCAATACATTTAGTCACCTGAAGAGGAAGCAGTTATCTTTTAAGTTGAACACTTACCCTGTGTACAAAGTTCTGGCCTAAGCAGGGAAAAACAGAATTCTAGTTTTTGAATGCTGACTGCTTCACTGAGGCGCAATTTCATTATATGCTTTTGTTTGTACACTTTGGAACGGCTTTGGGCTGCTAGTTAAATTCAGCTTTCTCTAGCCAGATTTTAGAGCAGAACCCTCTTTAAAAGAAATGACTTCTTTTAAAATTTAGCATCAAAGTACCCAGACCTCAGCCACAATAATCTCAGCCTGATGGAATTCTGGGAACACGCTGTCATCACTGCCTTCTATTTCTCCTGAAAGGTTGATTGCTCAAAGAGTCCAGTAATAACACACTGCTGCCTGGAGACTTAAGTAATAATATATTTTAAATTTTGGTCTGAAAGCTTACTAATGTTAGTGATCTCACTCATTACTCAGCATTGTGATGTATTAGGGGATGAGGTTGGCATAATCCAAAAGGTGGTGAATTGTGGTTTGTCACCATTACATTTTAATAAAGAAGAAATATAAAAGTGGGCTTTTGCATTGCTTCATCTGCTCCATGAGTCTCCTCGAAATGATTCATTTAGTGTTTATCTCCTTTGAAAATCCAAAGATCTATTAATGAAATGAGTTCTACTTCCAGTTTTAGGTGCTGGTCTATTTAACATCCCTTTCTCTTTAAGTCAGTGCCCAGTTACTGTGATCAATGTTTTCAACTAAGGAAGGATGCATAATTGAACGATTAGAGGTTTGATTGAGAAACCTAAGACTGAAGTCCCTGGCTGCAGCTCTGATTGATAGAAGCAAAGTTTGGGAAGACTTGTTTCCCACTTTTCTAAAATAACAATAATTTCTATGCACCTACATTGTCAGAAATATTTTTAGGATGTTATTGAGTGGGTTTACAAGACGCACTGAGATCCTACATTGCTAAGAACGTTCTATATGTGAAATATTTTTAAATGGTCTGATGGAGAAAATCCAAGCCACAGATAGATTTTATTTGAAACCCAAGTATTTTATCTTGAGCAGTTTCATAACTCATGTGTAGTTGAATCTTTGATTGAAGTGATGTGTCATGAGAACAAGACCATGAGGCCCCAAATTCTCCTAGCTTCATGCTATTCTGCAGTTCTGGAGCCAAATTTTTTAAGTCTGAGAGTCCTGATAAGGCTTCTAAGCTTTTTGCTAAAACAAATGTGTTACTGATCTTTAGAAATGAAAAAAAAAAAAAAAAAACCTCAGCCCTGTAAATAAGGCCTCTAAATCTACTTAAGTCATAAATTTGCAACCCAAATGCAAATACGAATAATGATAAATGTCTACAGAAGGGTGAACTATGAGTCAACATTAAGAGGAGGGAAAACTGAATGTATTACTCCTGGATAGCACTTCTAAGAGCAAGAGGTCATCTACAACAAAGCTTCCCAACATGGGCACTACTAACATCTTAGATTGGATAATTCTTTGCTGTAGAGGCTATCCTGTGCATTGCAGCATATAGCAGCATTCCTAGATCTCTACCAACTAGACACTAGCATCACCACCCCCGTGATTTGTAACAAACAATATGTCTCCAGATATTGCCAAATATCTTCTCTGTGTGTGCAGTCACTCCAGGTTGAGAACTACTGATTTATAACATATGAATAATATGTTCTTGCTTCCCTGCCCCATTGTCTTAAATTTCAGCTATTAGAGATTCCTTTCTTCAGAATAAAGCATTGTTTCATGGGTAGTCCTCTTTTAAAATACAGATAATACAGACACACTTAGCAAAATCAGCAAATTAAGCTTTAAGTGACCATTGGCACATAGCAATGATCTATTCATAAAAATTATAATAGCTAACACCCTTTCATATATATTATCTTATATACTTAAGAGTTTGAACCATAGGAGCAGACAAACCTGAATTCCAGTTTGAGATCTAAAACTACCTAACTGACTTGGGACAAAATTTACTTAAACTCTTCTTCAGTTTCTTCATTTGTAAAATGAGACACTAACAGTATTAATCTTGTTTTTTTACAGGTATAAATATTACACAATGAATTTAAGGTGTTTTGCACAATGTTTGGATGAATACATTTTAGTTCTGATGTTATTAGTTTCATTTTTTGTTTAATAGGGACCTTGTGAGGAAAATACTAATATTATTTCCATTTGATATATATGACATATATGATGATATATCTGAAAACACTTTGCATGTAGTAGGTTTTTACTTAGAGAGGTAAAACTTATTCAAGGATACAATTAACTATGAACCTGGGCTCAAATGTAGTTCTTCTGATTTCAAATCATTTTCTCTTACTTAACAGAACTTACAAATTTTAGGGAATGTAAACTTTGACTCAGAGACGTGAAGGAAGATGGAGGCATAATTTGTAGATCTGAGAAAGACCTAGATAAATCAGCCCTGTTAGGAGCCCTGGGTAGTGGATAGCCAAGGAGAAGCACAGAGGAACCTAGTTAGGTATCCTAAGAAGATAAGGTGAATAATACATTGCAGTTAATCCAGGTTCATTCTCTGCCCTCTGATTGGCTAGCAAAACTACATTGGCTCCTGAAGGTCCAAATTTAACATTGCCCAGGTCTAGCAAAGGAGTATAAATGGAGGTATTTTGAGGCACAAAGTCCACCTTCCTACTTTTCCCACTTCTACCTCTGCCCTCTACCACAAATATCTCTTTGGTGTATGTTTATACACAACTTCCATATATTCAAGTCCATCCATCTCTTACAACTTGCAAACAGCTGCCTCTTGGCCATCTCCAGGTCTAAGGTTAAACACACTTGTGGATCAGTCTGTTCTTGAAAAGATGGACATGAGCAAGAAATGGCTTTGGTCCTTGACAGCAGATTCTGGACCATCTGAGCAGGAAATTTTGCATAATTGATGCCTGGTTCAGAAAAGAGAGTTAAGTCTTCAATTGGAGTATATGTCAGTGGACCTGTAGAGGGAAGTAGCTGGAGGAGAACTAAAAGCAGGAAATTTTAAAGCACAAGGGGAATAATGAGCTTCTGTGTCTGGAGTTCTGTCTTTAACTTTTCCTCAGCAAATGTTGTATGTCTGTCAAGGTCTTACATTCTCTTGTGATATCTAGCTAAACTGAATAATAAACCTCTATTTTTTGGGGAAAGGGAAGTTGGACACAGAATTGCTAAAGGTTTACTGACTCTCAGATGTCAGGAACTGTATTAGAACAGCAACCTTCTGGGGCCCAAATGAGTGCTTCTGATAGTGGACATTTAAATTCCTTAATGCCTACTATCAGGAGAAACACATTACTGGAAAGAAGAGAACAATTAGTAATTCGCAGATCTGGAGAGATTAGTTCAAGATGGCAGAGTAGAAGGACATGTGCTCATTTCCTCTTGCAAGAGCACTGGAATCACAACTAACTGCTGAACAATCATCGACAGGAAGACACTGGAGCTCAACAAAAAAGATACCTCACATCCACAGACAAAGGGGAAACTGAAATGAGATGGTAGAGGGAGTGCAATCACGATAAAACCAAATCCCATAACTGCTGGGTGGGTGACTCAGAAACTGGTAACAATTATACCACAGAAGTCCACCCACTGGAGTGAAGGTTCTGAGCCCCACGTCAGGTTTCCCAACCTGAGAGTCTGGCAATGGGAGGAGGAATCCCTAGAGAATCAGACATTGAAGGTCACTGAGATTTGATTGCAGGACTTCAACAGGACTGGGGGAAACAGAGACTCCTCTCTTGGAGGAGACACACAAAGTCTTGTGCAGGACCCAAGGGGAAGAAGCAGTGACCATATAGGCGACTGAACCAGAAATACCTGATTGTGTTGGATGGTCTCCTGCAGAGGGGTAGTTGTTGTGGCTCACCATGAGAGCAAGGACACTGGCAGCAGAAGTTCTGGGAAGTACCCATTGGTGTGAGCCCTCATGGAATCTACCATTAATCCCATCAAAGAGCTTGTAGGCTCCAGTGCTGGTCACCTCAGGCCAAAGAACCAACATAGAGGGAACTCAGCCCCACCCATCAGCAGAGAAGTGGATTAAAGTTTTGGCTGAACTGTACCCTCCAGAAAAACATCCAGCTCTACCCACCACCAGCCCCTCCCATCAGAAATCTTGCACAAGCCTTTAGATAGCTTCATCCACCAAAAGGGCAGACAGCAGAAGGAAGAAGAATTACAATTTGCAACCTTCAGAATGAAAACCACAATCACAGAAAGACAGACAAAATGAAAAATCAGAGGATTTTGTCCCAGATGAGGTCACAAGGTAAAACCCCAGAAAAACAACTAAAAGAAATGGATATAGGCTTCCTCCTAGAACAAGAATTCAGAATAATGATAGTGAAGATGATCCAGAACCTCAGAAAAAGAATGGAGGCAAGGTAGGAGATGATGTAAGAAATGTTTAACAAAGACCTAGAAGAATTAAAAAACAAACAAACAGAGATGAACAATACAATAACTGAATTGAAAAATACACTAGAAGGAATCAATAACAGAATAACTGAGGCAGAAGAACAGATAAGTGACCTGGAAGACACCAGGAAGAATGGTGGAATTCACTGCCTCAGAATAGAATAAAGAAAAGAGAATGAAAAGAAATGAAGACTGCCTAAGAAACCACTGGGACAATTTTAAAGGCACCAACAATTGCATTATAAGGGTCCCAGAAGGACAAGAGACAGAGAAAGGACCCAAGAAAATATTTTAGAGATTATAGTCAAAATTTCCCTGACATGAGAAAGGAAATAGGCACCCAAGTCCAGGAAGTGCAGAGACTCCCAGTCAGGATAAACCCAAGGAGAAATACACCAAAACACACAGTAATCAAATTGACAAAAATTAAAGACAAAGAAAAATTATTACAAGCAACAGGGAAAATGACAAATAACATACAAGGGAACTCCTGTCAGGTTAACAGCTGATTTCTCAGCAGAAACTCTGCAAGCCAGAAGGGAGTGGCACAATATATCTAAAGTGATGAAAAGGAAGAACCTACAACAAAGAATACTCTACCGACCAAGGATCTCATTCAGATTTGATCAAGAAATCAAAAGCTTTACAGACAAGCAAAAGTTAATAGAATTCAGCAAGACCAAACAAGCTCCACAACAAATGTTAAGGGATCTTTTCTAAGTGGGAAACATAAAAGAAAAGGACCTACAAAACAAACCCAAAACAATTAAGAAAATGATAATAGGAACATACATATCACTAATTACCTTAAATGTAAATGGATTAAATGTTCCAACCAAAAGACACAGACTGGCTGAATGGATACAAAAACAAGACCCGTATACATGCTGTCTACAAGAGACCCACTTTAGACCTAGGGACACACACAGACTGAAAGTGAGGGGATGGAAAAACATATTCCATGCAAATGGAAATCAAAAGAAGCTGGAGTAGCAATTCTTATATCAGACAAAATAGACTTTAAAATAGACTATTACAAGAGATAAAGAAGGACACTACATAATGATAAAGGGATCAATCCAAGAAGAAGATAACAAAATTGTAAATATTTATGCACCCAACATAGGAGCACCTCAATACCTAAGGCAAATGCTAAGAGCTATAAAAGAGGAAGTCTACAATAACACAATAATACTAGAGGACTTTAACATCTCATTTACACCAATGGGCAGATCATCCAGGCAGAAAATTAATACAAAAACACAAGATTTAAATAACACAATAGACCAGATAGATTTAATTGATATTTATAGAACATTCCATTCTAAAAGAGCAGATTACACTTTCTTCTCAAGTGCACACCGAACATGCTCCAGGATAGATCATATCTTGGGTCACAAATCAAGCCTCGGAAAATTTAAGGAAACTGAAAACATATCAAGTATCTTTTGCAACCACAACACTATGAGATTAGAAATAAATTACAGGAAAAAAAATAAAAACAAAAACACATGGAGGCTAAACAATATGCTCCTGAATAACCAAGAGATCACTGAGGAAATCGTAAAATACCTAGAGACAAATGACAACAAAATCATGATGATACAAAACATATGGGATTCAGTAAAAGCAGTTCTAAGAGGGAAGTTTATAGCAATACAATCCTAACTCAAGAAACAAGAAAAATCTCAACTAAACTACCTAACCTTGCACCTAAAGGAACTAAAGAAAGAAGAACAAACAAAACTCAAAGTTAGTAGAGGGAAAGAAACCATAAAATTCGGAGCAGAAATAAATGAAATAGAAACAAAGAAAATAGTAGCAAAGATAAATAAAACAAAAAGCTGGTTCTTTGAGAAGATAAACAAAATTGGTAAACCATTAGCCAGACTCATCAAAAAAAAGAGGGAAAGAACTCAAATCAATAAAATTAGAAATGAAGAAGAAGTTACAGTGGACCGTGCAGAAATATAAAGCATCATAAGAGGCAATTACAAGCAACTATATGCCAATAAAATGGAAAACCTGGAAGAAATGGGCATATTCTTAGAAAGGTATAACCTTCCAAGACTGAACCAGCAAGAAATAGAATATATGAACAGACAAATCACAAGTAATAAGTTGAAACTGTGATTAAAACTCCTCCAAAAAACAAAAGTCCAGGACAAATGGCTTGACAGGTGAATTTTATGTAACATATAGAGAAGAGCTAACACCCACCCATATCAAACTGTTCTAAAAAATTACAGAGGAAGAAACACTCCCAAACTCATTCTACAAAGCCACCATCACCCTGACACCAAAACCAGACAAAGATACTGCAAAAAAAGAAAATCACAGTTGAGTATCATTGATGAATATAGACGCAAAAATCCTCAACAAAATACTAGCAGACAGAATCCAACAGCATATTAAAAGGACCATACACCATGATTAAGTGGGCTATTTCTGAAGGATGCAAGGAGTCTTCAATATACGCAAATCAATCAATGTGATACACCATATTAACAAATTGAAGAATATATACCATATGATCATCTCAATAGATGCATAAAAAGCTTTTGATAAGGTTGAACACACATTTATTATAAAAACTCTCAGAAAGTGTGCACAGAAGGAACCTACCTCAACATAATAAAGCTCATATATGACAAACCCACCGCAAACATCATTCTCAATGGTGAAAAACTGAAAGCATTTCCTCTAAGATCAGGAAAAAGACAAGGATGTCCACTCTCCCCACTATTATTCAACATAGTATTGGAAGTCCTAACCACAGCAATCAGGGAAGAAAAAGAAATAAAAGGAATACAAATTGGAAAAAAAGAAGTAAAACTCTCACTGTTCGTAGATGACATGATACTAGACATAGAAAATCCTAAAAATGTCACCAGAAACCTACTGGAGCTATTCAATGAATTTGGTAAAGTTGCAGGATACAAAATTTATGCACAGAAATCCTTTGCATTCTTATATGCTAACAATGAAAAATCAGAAACCAAAATTAAAGAAAGAATCCCATAAAACAGTGCAACAAAATGAATAAAATACCTAGGAATAAACCTACCAAAGGAGGCAAAACCTGTACTCAGAAAACTATGACATTGATGAAAGAAATCAAAGATGACACAAAGAGATGGAGAGATATATCATGTGCTTGGATGGGAAGAATCAATATTGTGAAAATGACTATACCCAAAGAAATCTACAGATTCAATGCAGTCCTTATCAAATTAGCAATGGCATTTTTTATAGAACTAGAACAAAAAAATCTTAAAATTTGTATTGAGACACAAAAGACCCCTAATAGCCAAAGCAATCTTGAGAAAAAAAAAAAACAGAGCTGGAAGAATCATACTCCCTGACTTCAGACTATACTACAAAGCTACAGTAATGAAGACAATATGATATTTGTCCCAAAACAGAAATATAGATCAATGGAACAGGATAGAAAACCCAGAGATAAACCCACGCACATATGGTCACCTAATCTATGACAAAGAGACAAAGATACTCAGTGAAGAAAAGACAGTCTCTTCAATAAGTGGTGCTGCAAAAATTGGACAGCTACATGTAAAAGAATAAAACTAGAACACTCCCTAACACCATACACAAAAATAAACTCAAAATGGATTAAAGATCTAAATGTAAGGCCAGACACTATAAACCTCTTAGAGGAAAACATAGGAAGAACACACTATGACATAAATCACAGCAAGATCTTTTTTGACCCACCCCCTAGAGAAATGGAAATAAAAACAAAAATAAACAAATGGGACCTAATTAATCTTAAAAGCTTTTTCACAGCAAAGGAAACCATAAACAAGATGAAAAAGACAAGCCTCAGAATGGGAGAAAATATTTGCAATGAAGCAACTGACAAAGGATTAATCTCCAAAATATATAAACAGCTCATGTGACTCAATATCAAAAAAACCCAAACAACCCAATCCAAAAATGGGTAGAAGACCTAAATAGACATTTCTCCAAAGAAGACATACAAATGTCCAAGAGTCGCATGAAAAGCTGCTCAAGATCACTAATTATTAGAGAAATGCAAATCAAAATGACAATGAGGTGTCACCTCACACTGGACATCATCAGAAAATCAACAACCAATAAATGCTGTAGAGGTTGTGGAGTAAAGGGAACCCTCCTGCACTGTTTGTGGGAATTTAAATTGATCCAGCCACTATGGAGAATGGTAAAATGGTAAAAATAGAACTACCATATGACCCAGCAATCTCACTGGGCATACACCCAGAGAAAACCATAATTCAAAGAGACACATGCACCCCAATGTTCATTGCAGCACTACTTACAATAGCCAGGTCATGGAAGGAACCTAAATGTCCATTGACAGATGAATGGTTACAGAAGATGTGGTACATATATACAATGGAATATTACTCAGTCTTAAAAAGGAATGAAATTGGTCATTTGTAGAGACGTGGATGGAACTAGAGACTGTCATACAGAGTGAAGTAAGTCAGAAAGAGAAAAACAAATATAGTATATTAATACATATATGTGGAATCTAGAAAAATGGTATAGATGAATCGGTTTTCAAGGCAGAATTACAAACACAAATGTAGAGAACAAACGTATGGACACCAAGGGGAGACAGTGGGTGGGGGTGGATGGGCTGAATTGGGAGATAAGGATTGACATATATACACTAACACATATAAAATAGATAACTCATAAGAATATGCTATATAGCACGGGGAACTATACTTTGCTCTGCAGTAGAAACTAACACAACATTGTAAAACATCTATTTCCCAATAATAAAAAAAATAAAGTATAATTCTCAGATCTGCCCAAATTAAAAAGAAATAAACCACAGATATTAATTTATAGGAAGCCTACTCAATTAATTAATTCAACACATATTTAAGAAGCTTATACTTTATCAAGCACTGTTCTAGGTGTTGGTCCCGCATGGAATAACAGAAGATGTTTAATTCGAGTAGGGGAATGAGGATCACAGATTTCAGAGGATATGATGTTTAAAATGATATTTTAATAGATGAAGTAACCAAGGGGAGTATTTGTTTGTGTATGTACGTGTGTGTGTGTGTGTGTGTGTGTGTGTGTGTGTGTGTGTGTGTCTGTGTATGCATTCCTATTAACTAAGGGAAAGGATAAGACATTCTAGGTAAGTGGACCTTAACTTAAAATATTGATATTAATATAAATACTTTTAATTCCATTTTCCAGATGCAGAAACCAAAGCTGAAGTGATTATTGGACTTTTCCAAGGCCACATAGCCACTACATTCTGGCGCCCAAAATCAAACCAAACAGGTCTATATAACTCCAAATTTGATCTTTCTACATTATACATTGTCCTTCCTCTAGTCAAATCTTGTTATTCAAGGGATCTTAAGCTAAAAAATATATTTCTGGGAAATTTTCGGTGGCATTTTCATGTTGGATTAAATCCTATCTTGTTAAGAACACACACATACATAAATACACACAGAGCCACTTAATTCATGTTTATTAAATTAACAAATGAACAAATGAATAAATAAGATATTTGAGTTAGCAAACATTTATTAAAGTCTGCTGTCTGCAAATCAATGTGCTTCTGATACATGCTGTGGGGGAAGCAGGCACTGTTCCTACTATTAATGTGCTTACTATCTAATTAAGGAAATTACATATTTTCAAAATAACTGAAATATAAGGTAGAATATGATAAACTACACAAGAAAAGTCTAAAACACTCAGACAATTAAAATATAAATAATAAATAAAGGTACAGAGTAAAAGTTTTCTAGAAAATGTGCAATTTAAACTGGACTGAGAAGGTTATATAGACCTTCTCTAGTCAGATATTGAGAAATGGACAATCCAGAGAGAAGGAACAGTCTGGTGGCGATTACAAAAGTGGTAAAATAAGAAAGTAGCATAGAATAATAACTAAACCCTCAAGGACTCTGAAGTTAGATCCGACATGTGTTAAATTTCTAGTTCTGCCATCTACTAGCTACATGACCAATGGATAATTACTTAACCTTTCAACAGTTTACCTTTTTTATCATTAGTGATATAAGAATGAATTTGATAATACCGGAAAGGCACTTAACATGGTATCTGGCACCTGGTAGTTGGTAAAAAATTAGCTAGTTTATTATAAAACATAAAGTATATAGAACATAAAGTATTTTATTTGGGATAGAAATAGTATTAAAGGGATGGGGATGAGAATAGTACATATATTTAATTTAGTCTTATAAGTTATTTATAGTTTGTCACCTAACCTAATGTTAATTACATTCTGAGTACACCCTGAAATTGAAGGCCTGGGCTACGAGATAAACTGTTTTACACAGGATAGTTAGTTATGAGGTGTCAGACAGAAGGAAAGATCCCTAAGGTCTGTCTTAAGCATTGAAGAGAAACAATAATTCCTTACTGCTTTGAAACCAAAGTGTCTTGTGTATTAGAAGTGGAGACAGAAACTTTATTTTATATTTCAGTCAGGAAGGTTCATAAAATCCTTTGGCTCACAAAACCTCCCAAGCAACATGCAAGCACCAGCTCTTCTGAAGTGTCAGAAAGAGATGTGTCATAAATAGCTTGAGGATACATTTCGCATTTTTATCAAACTGACTAGACTCTAACCAGGTTACTCTTCTGGACATGGGCCAACATTCAATGACAACTGGTTCCAGCCATTGGCAGCAGTAAGTTATTCATCTCTTTAATTCTCTTACTTCTTGTTTCAAACTATCTCTCCCTTTCCTGGATGACATCACCACCACTCTTCTTAATCTAATTTCCCTCCTTCAAGCAATATCATGTTGTGGTATTACCACATGCAGAGACATTTATAATTAAAAAATAATTAAATAAAAGAAGAAACAACAAGATAAACGATTTTTGCAATGAGAAAACTCTTTAAAATCCAAAGGAAGAATCTTATATAGTAGATCTTCAGGGGCCTTTGCAGTGTCTTGTCAATCACACCATTTAGATGTAGTTCTCTACAACTTGCTAGATTATATAAAGTAACATCATTGTTTGTAGGGGCAAACTTGTTCATAAAATGGTAGGTGTGTTGCACAGACTTTATTTGCTTTCTACTCCCCCAATATCTATGTTCCACCCTCCTCTACACTGCTCTATGCCACAGGAGAGTGATCTGTATGAACTGTATAACCAAGAGTCCCTTTACTTCTGATTTCAGTTGGATTAAGCAATAAGAGGCAAGGGACTGGGGTACAGGAAGAGAAAGAGATGTCATGACATATCTTTACCTCTCTGCAACAACTGTGTGACCAGAGTTCCTGTTGGTCAGCTCCTTTCTTATAGCTTTAGTTCTTGCTGTATTCTAGTAACACAGTTCTTTCTGAGGTCCCTTCAGGCCTGCAAGTACTAAAGGCTTATTACTGCTGTTAGACACTATATATCTCATCATTCCTTATTGGTTCTTTAATCCTGTTCACAACTCTGCAAAAAATACCTTCATTAAATCTCTTAAACCATTTTGTGTATGCTATTTGTTTCCTACTGAGATACTGAATGATACAGTAAAAATCATCTTGGCTTCTCTACCTTCTAGGAATATGGGCTTTGATAACAAGAAAAAAATAACAAAATTCAAAAGGCCTATACATGTTTTATAAATTTTTCTAAATATCACAAGTCTCAATCTGCCTGTTTAAGGCAAAATAAGATCACACATGTGAAAGTGCTCTATAACCTACAAAGTACTGTGCAAGTCTAAAAGGATAATGATGAAGATGATGCCCCCTCAGATTTAATTGTATTTTAAAATTTAAAACCATGTTTAGATTTAGTCCCAAGATGGAGGAGTAGAAAGACGCTGAGCCCCCCTCTTTTCATGAGCACACCTAAATCACAACTATTTACAAAACAGCTATTGATAAAAAATATTGGAACCTACCAGAAAATATCTTCTATGATTAAAAATATAAAGAAGGAACCTCAACTGAGATAGGTAGGAGGGGTGGAGTTGCAGTATAGTCAAAACCCATACCTATAGGTGGGCAAACCCCAAATAGGGGAATAATTACATTGCGGAAGTTCTCCCCAAACAGTAAGCAGTCTGAGCCACACATAAGCCTCCCCAGTCCGGGGTTTCTATGCCAGGAAGATGAACCCCCAGAATGTTTGACATTGAAGGCCATCAGGGCTTACTTTTGGGAGACCCAGAGACCTGTGGGAAATAGAGACTCCACTCTTAAAGGGCACATACAAATTATCACATGTTCTGTGACACAGGGCAGAAGAAGTAATTTGAAAGGAACCTGAGTCAGACCTACCTGCTGATCTTGGAGAGTCTCCTAGAGAGGCAGGAGGCAAATGAACATCATCCTGGGGACATAGACACTGGTAACAGCCATCATGGGAGCTCTTTCTACCATGTGGACATTGTTTCTGGTAAACACCATTTTAAAATTCTTCCTCTAGCTTATTAACCTCATGACCAGCCATGCCCCTGCCCACCATCCTGTAGGCATTAGTGCTAGGATACCTACACACGCTCCACCCAGCAGCAGACAGGCTGCCTTAACACCTCCTGAACCCAGAGCCACTACTGGACATGGCCTGCTCCCCAAAGTGCCCAAGACCCAGATCTAAACACTAATGCACAGGCACTATAACTGTTATACCCAGGGCTCTACAGCCAGAGACACTGGGATCCAACTCTACCCACCAATGGGCAGTCAAAAGCCCCCAAGTTCCCTGGGCTCCATTCTCACAGACCAGAGAGTCTGCTTTAGCCTGGAGACCAGCCTCATCCAACACTGGGCAGACACCAACACCAGGACAACCACAGCCCAATAAAGTGCAGAGACAGGAGCCAAGCCATCTAACAGCAGGCCAGCTCCAGCCCTGGTACCAGCTGGGCCACCTTTGGATCATGACAGACACTACAGCCAGCTGTGTCAGGAATTGTCCACCCCACCACCAACAGACTGACACCAGCTCTGAGACCCCTGGGACCTGCAGTCAGACCCCAGAACCAGATTCTTCCCACCAGTGAGCCAAAACAACCATAGGAACTGGCTTCACTTGCCAGTGGGTGGACACCAGCCCCAGGATCTCCTGGACTATTATTCTGTCCATGAGTGAGCCAGAACTAAACCTGGCATACCCTGGGATACCTCTGCCAGCTGACTTGTAACACACTTCCACCAACCAGTGGCTGACAACTTTCATAGAAAGCAGGGCTTGACAATCAACCAGACCCAGGGCCAGCCATGACTATGAGACAAGCCACAGGAGTCAGACCACCAAAACAGAAGGACCCACAAACCCATATAGGGAGCACACCTATAGCATATAGCTCTGATGATGAGAGGGGCCTGTGCTGTTGGGACACATATGATGTCATCAACAAAGGCCACTTCTCCAAGGTTAGTATATGTTTCTACCAGATACATAGAAATAAAAATAGCAAGTTAGGCAAAACAAGGCAAGAGAGAAACATGTTTGAAATGAAGGAACAAGATAAAATCTCAGAAGAACTAAGTGAAGTGGAGATGGACAATCTACCTGAGAAAGAGTTAAAGGTAATGATTGTAAAGATGATCAAAGAACTGAATGTATGAATAGAGTGAGATATTAGAAGTTTTAGACAAAGACTATGAAAATATGAAGAACAACCAAACAGAGATGAAGAATACAATAACTGAAATGAAAAATACATTAGAAGGAAACAACAGTAGACTAAATGATTCAGAGAAACAAATCAGTGAGCTTAAAGATAGAAAAGTGGAAATCACTGAAGCTGAATAGAAAAAAGAAAAAAAGAATAGAGAGAAATGAGGACAGATTAAGAGACTTCTGAGACATCATCAAGCATACTAACATTCACATTATATGGGTGCCAGAAGGAAAAGAGTGAGAGAAAGAGGCAGAGAACATATTTAAAGACATAATAGATAAAAACTTCTCTAACTTGGGAATGGAAACAGATATCCAAGTCAAGAAAGCACAGAGAGTCCCAAACAGGATCAGCTCAAAGAGGACCACAACAAGAGACATTGTAATTAAAATGGCAAAAAATAAAGATAAAAAGAGATTTTTTGGGGGTGGGGCTGAACTGGCAGCAGAAGTTCTGGGAAGTACTCATTGGTGTGACCCCACCTGGAGTCAACCATTAGCCCCACCAAAGAGCCTGTAGGTTCCAGTGCTGGGTCACCTCAGGCTAAACAACCAACAGGGAGGGAACACAGCCCCACCTAACAGCAGACAAACAGGTTAAAGTTTTGCTGAGCTCTTCTCACCAGAGCAACACCCAGCTCTACCAACCACAAGTTTCTCCATCAGGAAGCTTGCACAAGTCTCTTAGATAGCCTCATCCACCAGATGGCAGACAGCAGAATCAAGAAGAACAACAATCCTTCAGCCTGAGGGGGAAAAAAACAAACAAAACACAATCACAGAAATATAGACAACATGAAAAGGCACAGGATTATGTCTCATATGAAGGAACAAGGTAAAACCCCAGAAAAACAACTAAATGAAGTGGAGACAGGCAAACTTCCAGAAAAAGAATTCAGAATAATGATAGTGAAGATGATCCAGAGCCTCAGAAAAAGAATGGCGGCAGGATGGAGAAGATGCAAGAAATGTTTAACAAAGTCCTAGAAAAATTAAAGAACAAACAAACAGAGATGAACAATAAAATAACTGAAATGAAAAATACACTAGAAGGTATCAATAGCAGAAAAAATGAGGCAGAAGAATGGGTAAGTGATCTGGAAGACACTGGTGGAAAACATTGACATGGAACAGAATAAAGAAAAAAGAATGAAAATAAATGAAGACAGCCTGAGACCTCTGGGACAACATTAAATTCACCAACTTTCAGATTATAGGGGTCCCGAAGGAGAGTAGAGAGGGAACGGACCCAAGAAATTATTTTAAGAGATTATAGTAGAAAACTTCCCTAACATGAGAAAGGAATTAGGCACCCAAGTCCAGGAAGTGAAGAGAGTGCCAGGCAGGATAAACCCAAGGAGAAACACACCAAGACACATAGTAATCAAGTTGACAAAAATTAAACACAAATAAAAATTATTAAAAGCAACAAGGGAAAAATAACAAATAACATACAAGGGAACTCCCATAAGTTTAACAGCTGATTTCTCAGCAGAAACTCTGAAAGCTAGAAGGGACTGGCACAACATATTTAAAGTGATGAAAGTGAAAAACCTACAGCAAGGAATACTCTACACAGCAAGGTTCTCATTCAGATTTGACAGAGAACTCAAAAGCATTACAGACAAGCAAAATCTAAAAGAATTCAGCACCACCAGAACACCTTTGCAATAAATGCTAAAGGAACTCCTCTAGGCGGGAAAGAGAGTAGCAACTTAAAACAACATTGTACATATACAGACTGCTATATGAAAACCTTATGGGAACAGCAAACACCAAAACTACAAAAGATACACCTACAAAAAAGAAAAAGCAACCCCAACACAATACGAAACATGGTCATCAAACCACAAGGGAAGAGAATAAAAGAGGAAGGGAAGAAAAAAGATCTACGAAAACAAACCCAAAACAATTAAGAAAATGGGACTAGGAACTCACATATTGATAATGACCTTAAATGTAACTAGATTAAATGCACCAACCAAAAGACATAGACTAGCTGAATGGATATGAAAACAATACCATATATATGTTGTCTACAAGAGACCTACCTCAGATCTACGGACACATACAGACTGAAAGTGAGGGAACAGAAGTTATTCCATAAAAATGGAAACCAAAATAAAGCTGGAGTACCAATATTCATATCAGACAATATAGACTTTAAAATTAAGACTGTTATAAGAGTCAAAGAAGGATACTACATAACAACCAAGGGATTGATCCAAGAAGAAGATATAACAATTGTAAATATATATGCACCCAAGATAGGAGCACCTCAATATACAAGGCAAATACTAAGAAACATAAAGGGAGAAATCAACAGTAACACACTAATAGTGGGGAACTTTAACAGCCTAGTTTTGTCAATGGACAGATCATCTGACAGAAAATCAAGAAGGAAACACAGACCTTAAATGACACATTAGACCAGATAGACTTAATTGATATTTATAGAGCACTCCATCCAAAAAGAGAAGAATACACATTCTTCTCAAGTGCGCACGGAGCATTCTCCAGGATTGACCACATACTGGGTCACAAAGCAGGCCTCAGTAAATTTAAGAAATTTGAAATCATACCAAATATCTTTTCTGACCACAAGGCTATGAGATAAGAAATGAAATACAAGAAAATAAAAATTATAAAAAACACAAACATGTGGAGGCTAAACAATATGATACTAAACAATGAATGTATCACTGAAAATATCAAAGATGAAATAAAAAATACCTAGAGAAAAACGAAAATGAAAGCACCACAACCCAAAATCTATGGGATACAGCAAAAGCTGTTCTATTAGGAAAGGTTATAGTGATACAATCTTACATCAGGAAACAAAAAAACTCAAAAAAAAAACAAGTTAAGCCTACACCTAAAGCAAATAGAGTAGGAATCATAAACAAAACTGAAAGTTACGGCTTCCCTGGTGGCACACTGGTTGAGAGTCCACCAGCCGATGCAGGGGACACGGGTTCATGCCCCAGTCCAGGAGGATCCCACATGCTGTGGAGCAGCTAGGCCCATGAGCCATGGCTGCTGAGCCTGTGCTTCTTGAGCCTGTGCTCCGCAATGGGAGAGGCCACAGCAGTGAGAGGCCCATGTACTGAAAACAAAACAAAACAAAACAAAAAAATCCTGAAAGTTAGTAGAAAGAAATCATAAAGATTAGAGCAGAAATAAATTAAATAGAGACAAAGAAAACAATAACAAAGATCAATAAAACTAAAAGCTGGTTCTTTGAAAAGATAAACAAATTAGATAAACCTTTAGCCAGACTCATCAAGAAAAAGACAGAGAGGACTCAAATCAATAAAATTAGAAATGAAAAAGGAGAAATTACAGCTGACACACAGAAATACAAAGGATCATACTATATGCAACTGTATGCCAATAAAATGGACAACTTGGAAGAAATGGAGAAATTCTTAGAAAGGTACAATCTACCAAGACTGAACCAGGAAAAATTAGAAAATATGAATAGTCCAATTGCAAGCACTGAAATTTAAACTATAATTAAAAAACTCCCAACAAAAAAAAGTCAAAAACCTGAGGGCTTCACAGGAAAATTATCTCAAACATTTAGAGACAGCTAACACCTATCCTTCTGAAACTGTTGCAAAAAATTGCAGAGGAAGGAAAACTCTCAAATTCGTTTTATGAGGCCATCATCACCCTGATACCAAAACCAGACAAAGACACCACTAAAAAAGAAAATCACAGGCCAATATTGCCGATGAACATACACACAAAAATCCTTAACACAATACTAGCAATTTGAATCCAACAATACATTAAAGGAATCATACACCATGATCAAGCAGGATTTATCCCAGGGTTGCAAGGATTTTTCAATATCTGCAAATCAAACAGTGTGATACACCATATCAACAAAATGAAGAATAAAAACAATATGATTATCTCAATAGATGCAGTAAAAGTTTTTGACCTAATTCAACACCATTTATGACAAAATCTCTCCAGAAAGTGGGCAAAGATAGAACCTACCTCAACATAATACAGGCCATATATGACAAACCTACAGGTAGCATCATACTCAATGGTGAAAAGCTGAAAGTATTTCCTCTAACACATGGAAGAAGACAAGGATGCTCACTCTCACCATTTTTATTCAACATAGTTTTGGAAGTCTTAGCTACAGCAGTCAGAGAAGAAAAATAAATAAAATGAATCTAAATTGGAAAAGAAGTTAAACTGCCACTGTTTACAGATGACATGATACCATACATAGAAAATCCTAAAGATGCTACCAGAAAACTGCTAGAGCTCATCAAAGAATTTGGAAAAGTTGCAGGCTACAAAATTAATATACAGAAATGTGTTGCATTTCTATACACTAACAATGAAAGATCAGAAAGAGAAATTCAAGAAACAATTCCACTTACCATTGTATCAAAAAGAATAAAATACATAGGAATAAACCTACCTTAGGAGACAAAAGACCTGTACTCTGAAAACTATAAGATGTTGATGAAAGAAATAGAAGAAGACAGAAACAGATGGAAGGATATACCATGTTCTTAAATTGGAAGAATAAATATTGTCAAAATGACTGTATGACCCAAGGCAATCTACAGATTCAATGCAATCCCTATCAAAATACCAATGGCATTCTTCACAAAGCTAGACCAAAAATCTTAAAATTTGTGCAGAGACACAAAAGATCCCAAATAGCCAATGCAATATTGAGAAAGAAAAATGGAGGAATCAGGCTATCTGAGTTCAGAGTGTACTACAAAGCTATAGTCATCAAAACAGTATAGGACAGACACAAAAATTGAACTATAAATCAATGGCACATGATGAAAATCCCAGAAATAAAACCACACACCTATGGTCAAAAAATCTGTGAAAAAAGATGCAAGACTATACAATGGTGGAAAGACAGTCTCTTCAACAAATGGCGCTGGGAAAACTGGACAGCTACATGTCAAAAAAAAAAGCAATTAGATCATTCTTTAACACCATACAAAAAAATAAGCTCAAAATGGATTAAAGACCTAAATGTGAGGCTGGACACTACAAAACTCCTAGGCTAAAACTTAGGCAGAACACTCTGTGACATAAATCTCAGCAATATCTTTTACAATCAGTCTCACACAGTAATGGAAATAAAAACAAAATAAACAAATGGAACCTAATTAAACTCAAAACTTCTGCACAGCAAAGGAAATCATAAACAAAGTGAAAAGACAACCCACAGACGAAAAACAACAAACAATATATAAGAGAAAAACAACAAACAATGAGTGAAAAACAACAAACAATATATAAGGCAATCCCCATAAGGTTAACAGCTGGTCTTTCAGCAGAAACCCTACAGGCCAGAAGGGAGTAGCAAGATATATTTAAAGTGATGAAAGGGAAAAACCTACAACCAAGATTACTCTACCCAGCAAAGATTTCATTCAGATTTGATGGAGAAATCAAAAGCTTTACAGACAAACGAAAGTTAAGAGAATTCAGCACCACCAAACCAGCTTTACAACAAATGCTAAAGGAATTTCTCTAGGTGGAAAACAAAAGACCACTTCTAGAAACAAGAAAATTACAAATGGAAAAGCTCACTAGTAAAGGAAAACATAAAGTAAAGGTAGGAAACCATCTTCACACAGATATGATATCAAAACCAGCAATCGTGAGAAGAGGAGAGCACAAGTGCAGAATATTGGAAATGCATTTGAAATTAAAAGACAGCAACTTAGTTGCTTCATTTGCAAATATTTTCTCCCATTCTGAGGGTTGTCTTTTAGTCTTATTTATGGTTTCCTTTGCTGTGCAAAAGCTTTGAAGTTTCATTAGGTCCCATTTGTTTATTTTTTTTAATTTCCATTTCTCTAGGAGGTGGGTCAAAAAGGATCTTGCTGTGATTTATGTCATAGAGTGTTCTGCCTGTGTTTTCCTCTAAGAGTTTAATAGTTTCTGACCTTATATTTAGGTCTTTAATCCATTTTGAGTTTATTTTTGTGTATGGTGTTAGGGAGTGATCTAATCTCATACTTTTACATGTACCTGTCCAGTTTTCCCAGCACCACTTAATGAAGAGGCTGTCTTTTCTCCACTGTACATTCCTGCCTCCTTTATCAAAGATAAGGTGACCATACATGCGTGGGTTTATCTCTTGGCTTTCTATCCTGTTCCATTGATCTATCTTTCTTTTTTTGTCCCAGTACCACATTGTATTGATGACTGTAACTTTGTAGTATAGTCTGAAGTCAGGGAGCCTGATTCCTCCAGCTCCATTTTTCGTTTTCAAGACTGCTTTGGCTAATCGGGGTCTTTTGTGTTTCCATACAAATTGTGAAAATTTTTGTTCTAGTTCTGTGAAAAATGCCAGTGGTAGTTTGATAGGGACTGCATTGAATATGTAGATTGCTTTGGGTAGTAGAGTCATTTTCACAATGTTGATTGTTCCAATCCAAGAACATGGTATATCTCTCCATTTATTTGTGTCATCTTTAATTTCTTTCATCAGTGTCTTATAATTTTCTGCATACAGGTCTTTTGTCTCCTTAGGTATGTTTATTCCTAGATATTTTATTCTTTTTGGTGCAATGGTAAATGGGAGTGTTTTCTTGATTTCACTTTCAGATTTTTCATCATTATTGTGTAGGAATGCCAGTAATGTCTGTGAATTAATTTTGTATCCTGCTACACTGACAAAGGATTAATCTCCAAAATTCATAAGCAGCACATGCAGCTCAATCACAAAAAAACAAACAACCAAATCCCAAAATGGGCAGAAGTCCTAAATAGACATTTCTCCAAAGATAGGCAGACTGCCAACAAACACATGAAGGAATGCTCAACATCATTAATCATTAGAGAAATGCAAATCAAAACTACAATGAGATATCATCTCACACCAGTCAGAATGGCCATCATCAAAAAAATCTAGAAGCAATAAATGCTGGAGACAGTGTGGAGA
Organism: Tursiops truncatus; assembly: GCF_011762595.2. Lineage (NCBI taxonomy): Eukaryota > Metazoa > Chordata > Mammalia > Artiodactyla > Delphinidae > Tursiops > Tursiops truncatus. The sequence continues at coordinate 59,898,468 of NC_047055.1, forward strand.
AAAGGGAACACTCTTGCACTGTTGGTGGGAATGTAAATTGATACAGCCACTGTGGAGAACAGTATGGAAGTTCCTTAAAAAACTACAAACAGAACTACCATATGACCCAGCAATCCCACTACTGGGCATATACCCTGAGCAAACCATAATTCAAAGAGTGTCATGCACCAAAATGTTCATTGCAGCTCTATTTACAATAACCAGGAGATGGAAACAACCCAAGTGTCCATCATCGAATGAATGGATAAAGAAGATGTGGCACATATACACAGTGGAATATTACTCAGCCATAAAAAGAAAGGAAATTGAGCTATTTGTAATGAGGTGGATAGACCTAGAGTCTGTCATACAGAGTGAAGTAAGTCAGAAAGAGAAAGACAAATACCATATGCTAACATATATATATGGAATTTAAGAAAAAAATGTCATGAAGGACCTAGGGGCAAGACAGGAATAAAGACACAGACCTACTAGAGAATGGACTTGAGGATATGGGGAGGGGGAAGGGTAAGCTGTGAGAAAGCGAGAGAGAGGTATGCATATATATACACTACCAAATGTAAGGTAAATAGCTACTGGGAAGCAGCTGCATAGCACAGGGAGATCAGCTCGGTGCTTTGTGACCGCCTGGAGTGGGGGATAGGGAGGGTGGAAGGGAGGGAGAAACAAGAGGGAAGAGTTTTGGGGACATATGTATATGTATAACCGATTCACTTTGTTATAAAGCAGAAACTAACACACCATTGTAAAGCAATTATACTCCAAAAAAAAAAAAAAAGACCAGCAAATTAAAACAATCTTGTTTACGTATAGACTGTTATATCAAAACCTCATCGTAACAGCAAATGAAAAATATACAATAGATACACACACACAAAGAAAAAGGAATCCAAACACAACACTATGATTATTGATCAAATCACAAGAGAAGGGAACAAAAAAGGAAGGGAAGAAAAAAGACCTACAAAAACAAATCCAAAACAATTAAGAAAATTGCAATAGAAACGTATGTATAGATAATTACCTTAAATGTAAATGGACTAAACTCTACAATCAAAAGTATTAGACTGACTGAATGGATACAAAAACAAGACCCACATATATATGCTGTCTACAAGAGACCCACTTCAGACCTAGGGACACACACAGACTGAAAGTGAGGGGATGGAAAAAGACATTCCATGCAAATGGAAATCAAAAGAAAGCTCTAGTAGCAGTACTCATATCAGAAAAAACTAGACTTTATAATAAAGACTGTTGGAAGAGACAAAGAAGGATACTACATAATCATCAAGGGATCAATCCAAGAAGAAGATATAACAATTCTAAGTATACATACATGTAACTTAGGAGCACCCCATTATACAAGGCAAATACTAACAGCCTTTAAAGGAGAAATTGACACTAACACAGTAATAGTGGGGGACTTTTACACCTCACTTACATCAATGGACAGATCATCCAGGCAGAAGATCAATAAGGAAACACAGGGCTTAAACAGCACATTAGACCAGATGGACTAAATTGTTATTCATAGAGCATTCAGTTCAAAAGCAGCAGAATACACATTCTTCCCAAGTGCCCATGGAATAATCTCCAGGCTTGATCACATGCTGGGCCACAAAGCAAGCCTCAGTTAATTTAAGAAAATTGAAGTAATATCAAGCATCTTTTCTGATCACAACTCTATGAGATTAGAAATCAACTACAAGAAAAAACTAATAAACACAAACACCTGGAGGCTACACAATATGCTACTAAATAACCAAAGTCTATTCCAACACTAAAAAATATTTAATCTATGAAAATTTATCTTATTAATCAGCTGTGCTTCATGTGATCTTAATTTTAATGTGTCCTACAGGGTGTGTGTCCATACTCCTTTGAGCAGTAAAAAAAAAAAAAAAAAAAAAAAAAAAAAATCTGTTACTTGAAGTAAAGGAGGGAATATTAAAGGTGACATGGGAAAATAAACAAGTTACATACAAGGGCACTCCCATAATGCTATCTGACTACTAAGTGAAAACTATGCAGGACAAAATGGAATGGCACAATGTATGGAAAGTGATAAAACGGAAAAACTTAAAACCAAGAATATTCTACCTGGCAAGGCTCTCATTCTGATTCAAAGGAGAGATCAACATTGTAGAGAAAAGCTAAGAGTTTAGCAACATCAAAACAGCTTCATAAGAAATGTTAAAGGGACTTCTTTAAGCTAGAAAGAAAAGGCCACAACTGGAAACATGAAAGGTATGAAAGGAAAATCTCATGAGTAAAATCATATACAAAGTCAATGTAGTACATTACCCACATTCAAAGCTAGTAGGAAGGTTAAAGAACAAAAGTAGTTAAACTGTCTATATCTACAATAAGCAATTAAGGAATACACAAAACAAATAGATGAAAAATATGTCAAAAACAGTCATCATGAGGGGAGGAGAGAAAAAATGCAGAGTTGTTAAAATGCATTTGAAATTAAGAGGTCAGCAACTTAAAAAGTCATGTATACATATATAGATAGCTATATATAAACTTCATGGTAACCACAAACCAAAAATCTATAACAGATATATACCCACAAAAAGGAGAAAGGAATTCTAACATAACACTAATGATAGTCATCAAATCACAAGGGAAGAGGACAAAAGAAGGAGAAAGGAACAAAAAAAAGAATTGCGAAAGCAACTACAAAACAACTAACAAAATGGCAATAAGTAAATACATATGAGTAATTACTATAAATGGAAATAGAGTAAATTTTCCAATCAAAACACATAGGATGGCTGAATTGACAATAAAACAAGACCTGTATATATATTGCCTACAGGAGACTCACTTCAGTTCTAAAGACCCACATAGACTGAAAGTGCAGGGGTAGAAAAAGTTATGCCATGTAGTTGGAAATTAAAAGAAAGCTGGGGAAGCAATATTTATATCATTTTATACCAAATTGACCTAACAGAGATATAGAGAAAATCCATCCAACAACAGCAGAATACACATTCTTCTTGAGCGCACATGAAACTTTCTACAGTATAGATTATATGTTAGTTTACAAACAATCCTTAACAGGCTTAAAGTTATTGAAATCATCCTAACTATCATTTCCAACCACAAAAGCATGAAGCTAGAAGTCAGTAAGAGGAGAAAAAGTGAAAGTTTACTAATATATGAAAATTGAATAACACATTTCTGAGCAACAAATGGGACAGTGTGTCAAAGAAAAAATCAAAAGGAAATTTTAAAAATCTTGAAATAAACAAAAATCGAAACACAGTATACCAAAACTTATGGAATGCAGCAAAAACAAGTATACCAAGGAAGTTTATAACAATAAACATCTACATTAAGAAAAATGAAAGATCTCAAATTAATAGCTTAGTTTAATAATTCAAGGAATGAGAGAAAGAAAATCAAACTACTCCAAAAGGTAGCAGAGGAAAGGAAATAAAAAATATGAAACAGAAATAAATGAAATACATACCAGTAAAACAATACAAATGATGAATAAGACTAAGAGCTGGTTATTGAAAAGATAAACACAATTGACAAACATTTAGTGGACTAAGGAAAAAAAGACTCAAAAAATTATAACTATGAGAGGAGATATTATGATTGATATCAGAGAATTACAAAGGATTATATGAGACTTCCATGAACAGTAATACTCTAACAAATTGAATATCCTATGAGAAATGGATTAATCCCTAGAAACAGAACCAACCAAGACTGAACCATAAAGAAATATAAATTCTGGACAAATTAATAACAAATAAGAAGATGAAATTTAAAAATTATAAATTCTGCTACAATGAAAGACCCAGTACAACATGGCTTTAAAGCTTAATTCTACCAATTAAAAATGAATTAATACCAATCCTATCAAACTCTTCCAAAAAATTGAATAGTAAGGAACATGTACAAACTAATTTTATGAGGCCAGAGTTACACTGAGAACAAAGCTTGAGAAAACACTACAAGAAAAGGAAATTTCAAGCCACTATCCCTGATAAATTTATATGCAAAAATTCCCAATATGATAGTAGAAAATATTATTCAACAGAACATTAAAATGATCCATAGCCAATGATCAAATAAGATAATCCTGAAATGCAAGGATGTTTCAATATATGCAAAACAATCAATGCAGTATGCCACATTAACAGAATGAAAGATAAAAATCATATGTTCATCTCAATAGATGCAGAAAAAGTACTTGACAAATTCAACATCCTTTCATGATAAAACCTCTCAACAGATTAGGTATAGAAGAAATGTACTTCAACATAATAAAGTCCATATATGGCAAACCCACAACAAACATCATACTTAAAGGTGAAAAACTGAAAGCTTTTCCTTAAGATAAGGGGTAAGTCAAAGTTGCCCACACTAGGCACTTTTATTCCCCATAGTACTGAAAGTCCTATCTAGAGTAATTAGGAAAGAAATAGAACTAAAATCTATCCAAAGAAGAAAGGAAATAGTAAAATTGTCTCTGTTTGAAAATAACATGATCTTATATATAGAAAACCCTACATATGGCAACAAAAAATGTTAAAGCTAATAAATTCAGTAAAGTTGCAGGATACAAAACTCAACATACAAATATCAGTTGCATTTCATTATATTAAAAGTGAACTATTTGAAAAAGAAATTATGAAAGCAATCACATTTACAATACCATCAAAACAAGTTAAAATTAGAAATAAATGTAACCAAAGAGGTAAAATTTCTGTTCACTGAAATCTGCAAGACATTGATTAAATAAGTTGAATATGAACCAAGTAAGTGGAAAGACATACCGTACTCATGAATTGGAAGTATCAATATTCTTAAAATATCCATTCTACATAAAGAAATCTATGGATTCAATGCAATCCTTATCAAAATACCAATGATATTTTTCCCTGAAATAGAAAAATACAATTAAAAAATTCCCTTGAAATTAGAAAAGGCTCCAAATAGTCAAAGCAACCTTGAGAAAGAACAGAGTTGGAAGCATCACAATTTCTGATTTCAACATATATTAAAAATCTATAGTAATTAAAACATTATAGTACTGACATAAGAAAAGACACATAGACCAAATGAACAGAATTGAAACCAGAAATAGACTCATGCATATAAGGTCAAACAACCATTGACAATGGCATCAAGAACACACAATGAGGAAATATTGTCCCTTCAATAAATGGTGTTAAGAAAAATGAGTATTCACATGCAACATAATAAATTTGTTCCCCTATCTTACATCACTAACAAAAATTAACTTAGAGACTTCACTGTATAAATTAAAACCTTAAGTTTTTAGAAGAAAATATATGGGAAAAGATCTTTGTCTTTGGTCTTGGCAATGACTTCTTTGGATATGGCACCAAAAGTACAAACAACAAAAACAAAAATAAACCAGTCACACTATATCAAATTAAAAAGCTTCTGCACAGCAGAAAAAATAATCAACAAATGAAGAGGTTACCTACGGAATGGGTAAAAATATTTGAAAACAATATATTATGTCGACCGCAAAAAAAAATGCACAAACTAAAAGTTGAAAATTATGTTTTCTTTGTTGGACAAAACTGAAAATTTAAGCCTGAGACACAGCCTCTCAGATATCTCTGAGGGGTTGCTCCAAAGAGGTAAGAGGAGATCCAGGGTATATAGGCCTTTTTGCAATGAATACCAGATAGTCAAAATATCAAAAGATTACTGTTAGATAAGAAAACCAGGAAGTCTTCAAGATGGCGGAAGAGTAAGACATGGAGATCAGCTTCCTCACCACATATACATCAGAAATACATCTACATGTGGAACAACTCCTACAGAACACCCACTGAACGCTGACAGAAGACCTCAGACCTCCCAAAGGGCAAGAAACTCCCCACGTAATCAGTAATCAAGACAGTATGGTACTGGCACAAAAACAGAAATATAGATCAATGGAACAGGATAAAAAGCTCAGAGATAAACCCACACACATATGGTCACCTTACCGTTGATAAAGGAGGCAAAAACATTCAATGGAGAAAAGACAGCCTCTTCAATAAGTGGTGCTGGGAAAACTGGACAGGTACATGTAAAAGAATGAAATTAGAACAGTCCCAAACACCATACACAAAAATGAACTCAAAATGGATTAAAGACCTAAATGTAAAGCCAGACATTATCAAACTCATAGAGGAAAACATAGGCAGAAGACTCTATGACATAAATCACAGGAAGATCCTTTTGGACCCACCTCCTAGAGAAATGGACATAAAAACAAAAATAAACAAATGGGACTTAATGAAACTTAAAACCTTTTTCACAGCAAAGGAAACCATAAACAAGATGGAAAGCAAACTCTCAGAATGGGAGAAAATATTTGCAAATGAAGCAACTGATAAAGGATTAATCTCCAAACTTCGCAAGCAGCTCATGCAGATCAATAACAATAAAACAAACAACCCAATCTAAAACTGGGCAGAAGACCTAAATAGACATTTCTCCAAAGAAGATATACAGACTGCCAACAAACACATGAAAGAATGCTCAACATCATTAATCATTAGAGAAATGCTAATCAAAACTACAGTGAGATATCATCTCACATCGGTCAGAATGGCCATCAGCAAAAAATCTACAAACAACAAATGCTGGAGAAGGTGTGGAGAAAAGGGAACCCTCTTGCACTGTTGGTGGGAATGTAAACTGATACAGCCACTGTGGACAACAGTATGGATGTTCCTTAACAAACTAAAAATAGAACTACCATATGACCCAGCAATCCCACTACTGGGCATATACCCTGAGAAAACCGTAATTCAAAGAGTGTCATGTACCAAAATGTACATTGCAGCTCTATTTACAATAACCAGGACAGGGAGACAACCTAAGTGTCCATCAACAGGTGAATGGATAAAGAAGATGTGGCACATATGTACAGTGGAATATTACTCAGCCATAAAAAGAAACGAAATTGAGTTTTTTGTAGTGAGGTGGATGAACCTAGAGTCTCATACAGAGTGAAGTATGTCAGAAAGAGAAAAAAAATACCGTATGCTAACACATATATATGGAATCATAAAAAAAAAAAGGTCATGAGGAACCTATGGGCAAGACAGGAATAAAGACAGACCTACTAGAGAATGGACTTTAGGATATGGGGAAGGGGAAAGTTAAGCTGTGACAAAGTGAGAGAGTGGCATGGGCATACATACGCTACCAAATGTAAAATAGATAGCTAGTGGGAAGTAACTGCATAGCACGGGGAGATCAACTTGGTGCTTTGTGACCACCTAGAGGGGTGGGATAGGCAGGGTGGGAGGGAGGGAGACCAAGAGGGAAGAGATATGGGGACATATGTATATGTATAACCGATTCACTTTGTTATAAAGCAGAAACTAACACAACATTGTAAAGCAATTATACTCCAATAAAGATGTTAAAAAAAAGAAACCCAGGTGTCTCGAGTTAATAAATTTAGCCCTTTTCTATGTATGTGAAGATGCAAGAGTATGGGCTCATTGAAATCATTCCTTTGATATGCACCTTAGCTATCTAGGGCTAGTATCCCATGCTTTACCATCTTGAGTTCCCTCAGAGTGCACCACTGTGGGTGGTAGCAGTGGCTGAGCACTTGGCAGTGGGCAGCTTGTTTGTCTCCATGCTGAGTTTCCCTCATGGCTCACTGTCAGGGGTGGCTGTAGTGGCTTGATTGCTGTAACAACATTTGTTTCCTGATAATGGCAGACAACATTTTTCATTCAGATATATGATAAGGGGTTAATATCCAAAATGTATATGAAATATTTGATTCAATAGCAAAAATATATACCCTCATCTAAAGACGGGCAAAGGACTTGAATAGATATTTTTCCAAAGAACACACAAATGGCCAACAGGTGCATGAAAAGATGCTCAACATCATGAATCATCAGGGTAATGTAAATTAAAACCATAATGAGATAGTCTCTCACACATATATCATGGCTATCATCAAAAAGACAAGAGATAAGTGCTATGAGGATGTGGAGAAAGAAGAACCTTTGTACACTGTTGGTGGAAATGTAAATTGTTCACCCATTATGGAAAACAATATTAAATTTCCTCAAAACATTTGTAAATGAACTACCTTATGATCTTGAATTTCCACTTCTTGGTGTAAATGCAAAGGAATCCAAATGAGTCTCTTGAAGATATATCTACCCTCTCACTTTTATTGCAACATTATTCACAATTACCAAGATATGGAAACAACATATACATATATATATGTGTATATATATATATATATGTGTGTGTGTGTATACATATGTATATATTTTATATATATACACACACATATATATGTATATATATGTGTGTATACACACACACACACACACACACACACATATATATATATATATATATATATATATATATATATATATATATATATATGCAGTGATATATTTTTCAGCCGGGAGAAGGAGGTAAATCATGCCAGTTTCAACAACTTGGGTGAACATAGAGGACATTATGCTAAATGAAATAATTCAGACACAGAAAGGCAAATGCTGTATGATCAGTCTATCATTTGGTATCTAGTTCCTGGGCAGGTGGGAGTTAAGTGGGGAGCTGATAGTCAATGACTACAGGCCTTCAGTTAGAAGATGAATAAGTTCTTGTGATCTAATATACAGCATGATGGCTATAATTAATAATTTATTTTATACTTGAAATTTACCAAGAGAATAGATCTTAAGTGTCCTCACTACAATAAAAAGGAAATTGTAACTATGTGAATTGATAGATACATTAGTTAACCTGATTGTGGTAATTGTTTCAGAAAAAACATGTAGATCAAGTCATCATATTCTACCCCATAAATACATACAATTTTATTTTTAATTGTACTTCAATTAATTGAAGAAGAAATAAACCACTAGAGCCCTTTAAAAAGTGTTATGCTTGACTTATTTTTGCATTAATATAATACTCCATTATATTTTTAGCTGATAATTCCAACATATTTAACATCTCAGGATTCAAAGTTGTTGGTTTTCTTTTCCTTTTTGAGTTAAGATTTTCCTTGTTTTGGACTTCCCTGGTGGTCCAGTGACTCCACGCTCCCAATGCAGGAGGCCCAGGTTCTATCCCTGGTCAGGGAACTAGATCCCACATGCTGCAACTAAGAGTTCGCATTCCACAACTAAAAAAAGGCAAGTCATATTGAGTTTTATAGTAAGCATTTCAAATATTATGTTAAATGATTCTGGGTCTTGTTTAAATCCTTTGGCAAATGTCGGCATTTTTGTTCTAATAGACAACCAACTCTTTCAGTTCAGACTGTAAGTTATACTTTGTCTTTTTTCGACAGTGGTTCTAATGTTTGTTAGTTTTCAAAGCCTTTGCCAATTTGTTTGGATGTCACTTGTGTGTGTAACACCTAGTAATCAGTCTGGGATGTAAGTGTTTGTCTTCCTCAAGAGGTCAGTTTCTTGATATGGGGTTTAGGATCAGATCCTTGTTTCCATTGTTCAAGCAAGAGCCCAAGGATCCTATACAACATGATGGGATTCTTGAGCTACTTATTTTCTGCAATCTCCATAAATTTTGCCAGTTCCCAGGGACCATTCCTCCTTGGAACATTGTCTGGGATGCTGAATCTTTTGTTTCACTATTCTGTGGCACACTTTCTGTGGATTCTTCTGCCTCCAGGATGAAATAGCTAGAAAATTTAAAAAAAATATAGGGATTCTATCTATGCTCTTGGAAACACAATTTCTCAGATCAGATATAAGAGTTCCCATTCCTCAGAGTTTTAGGCACATGCCTGGTCACCACTGGCGTCATTGATGCCAATACAGGAACTGCTTGGAGGCTGGGGCAGGGAGGAATATTTAAAAACTAAAATAAAAGGGGAATTTCCTCCACCCTAACTGACCTCTTTCTTGCCTTTTGGAACAGAAATAAAAGGGTTTTTTGGTGTTATTTCTGTCAACACCTGATAAATAACTGTAGGTTTCAGGCTACCTTGGAGTTCAACCAAGAAGAAACTAGGGGGGAAAAAACAGGATGCTCATTTTGTTTCTGTGGTACTTTGAGATTTGTTTTTCTTCCTCCCATCAACATGATACCATTTACTTTTCAGAGACCTCATATAGCTCTTCCGTGTATTCAATTTATTTACTGTGAGAGAGGAGGTTAAAGTGTTCTTACCTAGTCTTATCTGGAACCAGAACCTTCCAATTTAATTTTTGTTTTTTTAATTAATATAATTTAATTTTGGAATTACTTTAGATTTACAGAAAAGTTGCAATTATAGTACATATAATTCCAGCATACCCCTCTCCTAGCCTTTCTTAACCACTTTACTGAGAAAGTATTTATATATAAAATACTGTGTGCATTTACTGTATACATGTTAATGAGTTTGGAGGTAACTGCACACACATGAAACCATCACTACAATCTATTCCATAAACATATAGATAAGCTCCAAAACTTTCCTTTTTATTATTTTTTGTGAGGGATAAGAACACTTAACATATGCTATAACCTTTAGCAAATGTTTAAGTGTACAATACAGTGTTATTAACTATAGGTATTATGCTATACAGTAGATCTCTAGAACTTATTAATCTTGTATAAATAAAGTGTACTCAGATAAATATTTTCCCTTTACCCCTCCACCAATCCCTGGCAACCACCATTCTACTCTCTGATTCTGAGTTTGACTATTTTAGACAACTTTATAGGTGGACTCATGTATTATTTGTTCTTCTGTGTCTGGCTTATTTCACATAACATAATGTCATCCAGGTTTATCTACATTGTATCATATTGCAGTATCTTTTTATTTTTAAGGCTGACTAAATTTCCATTGTATGTATATACCACATTTTCTTTATTCATGCATCCACTAAGGGTTATATAGGTTGTATTAAGGTTTTGACTTTTGTGAATAATGCTCAAATGAATATAACAGTGCAGATCTATTCTCAAGACAATAATTTTAAAACCTTTTGATGCATACCAAGACATGATATTTCTGGATCATATGGCACTTATATTTTAAATTCTATTTTAATTTAATATTTATTTTACAATTTTACTGGATTATAGTTGATTCACAATGTTGTGCTAGTTTCAGGTGCACTGAAAAGTGAATCATAGATCCACTCCTTTTTAGATTCTTCTCTCATATAGGCCATCACAGAGTATAGAGTTCCCTGTGCCATACAGTAGCTCCTTATTAGTTACCCATTTTATATATATTAGTTATCCATTTTATATATAGTAGTGTGTATATGTCAATCATTATCTTCCAATTTATCCCTACCCCTGTTTACCAACTGGCAACCATAAGTTAGTTCTCTATATCTGTAAATCTATTTCCGTTTTGTAGATACAGACTATACTACAAAATTACAGTAATCAAAACAGTATGATACTGGATAAAAACAAACACATAGATCAATGGAACAGGATAGAAACTCCAGAGAAAAACCCATGCACCTCTGGTCACCTAATCCATGACAATGGAGGTAAGAATATACAATGGAGAAAATACAGTCTCTTCAATAAGTGATGCTGGGAAAACGTAAATGAATGAAACTAGAACACTTCCTAACACCATGTGCAAAAATAAATTCAAAATGGATTAAAGACCTAAATGTAAGGCCAGACACTTTAAAACTCTTAGGGGAAAACATAGGCAGGACACTCTTTGACATAAAAGTAGCAAGCTCTTATTTGATCCACATCCTAGAGTAATGAAAATAAAAGCAAAAGTAAACAAATGAGATCTAATTAAATTTCAAAGCTTTTGCACAGCAAAGGAAACCATAAACAAAATGAAAACAGAACACTCAGAATTGGAAAAAAAATATTTGCAAACAAAGCAACTGACAAGGGATTAATCTCCAAAATGTATAAACAGCTCATGCAGCTATATATATATATATATATATATATATATATATATATATAACCCAATCAAAAACTTGGCAAAAATCAAAATAGACACTTCACTAAAAAGACATACAGATGGCCAACAGGCACAGGAAAAGATGCCCAACTTCCCTAATTATTAGAGAAATGCAAATCAAAACTACAATGAGGTATCACCTCACACTGGTCAGAATGGCTATCACCAAAAAAATTTACAAACAATAAATGCTGGAGAGGGTGTGGAGAAAAGGGAACCCTCCTACATTGTTGGTGGGAATGTAAATTGGAAAAGCCACTATGGAGAAGAATGTGGAGATGCCTTAGGGAAAAAAAAAAGAAAAACTAAAAATAGAGCTACTATATGATCCAGCAGTCCTTCACACTGCTTTCCATAGAGGCTACAACAAGTTACATTCCCACAGAGAATGCACAGGAGTTCCCATCTTTTGACATCTATACCAACTCTTGTTATCTTTTTTCACTTTTTGATAAAAGTGCCTTAACATATGTGAGGTGATATTTCATTGTGGTGTTGATTTGCATTTCCCTGGTGATTAGTGATGTTGAACACCTTTTCATATTCCTGTTTGGCCATTTGTAGCTTTTCCTTTGAGAAATGTCTATTCAGGTCCTTTGCCCACTTTTTGATCAAGTAATTTCTATTTTTGTTATTGAGTTTGTATGTTTTATCTATATAGTTTAGATATTAACTCCTTATCTACTGTATGGTTTGTAAATATTTTCACCCATTCTGTAGATTGACCTTTCATACTGTTGATTGTTTGCTGTGCAGAAAGCCTTTTATTTTATTTTATTTTTATTTATTTATTTATTTTTTGCAGTACGTGGGCCTCTCACTGTTGTGGCCTCTTCCGTTGCAGAGCACAGGCTCTGGACGCGCAAGCTCCGCAGCCATGGCTCACGGGCCTAGCCGCTCCGTGAGAAAGCCTTTTATTTTGATGCAATCTCACTTGTTTATTTTTGCTTTTGTTGCCTGTGCTTTTGGTGGTATATCTAAAAAATCATTGTCAAGACCATCTCAAGATTTTTCCCTGTTTTCTTTTAGGAGTTTTACAGTTTCAGGTCTTGTGTTTAAGTCTTTAATCTCTTTTGAGTTGATTTTAGATTGTGGTGTGTTGTAAGAATCCAATTTCATTTTTACTCCTTTGGATTTTCAGTTTACCTACTACTATTTGTTAAAGTGACCATCCTTTCCCCATTATGTATTATTGACATTCTTGTCAAATATCAATTTATTGTAAAGTGATGTCAGCATCATGAGAGCATAATACATTCCTCTTATTTGCTTCCCTTTTAAAATAATCAATTAGACATACAAACATAAACAAAAGTTCCTCTGTGGGAATTGTGGGATTCAACAGCATATAGCAAAGGATATGGAATAAGTTTTTTTCCAATTTGTCTATCTGGTAATAGACAGACAGCCCTGGGATGCAACACGGAGGGAAGAGGAATTTTGCCAGTGTCACCATCATCCAAGGCAACAGAGTACATGGCTGTATTAGCTAGAGGCAACTAATCTTGTGGAGGAAAAGTAGAGTAGAGTGTGAAAAGATGCCTCAGCTATATTGGATACTGCTGGAGTAATCAGTTTATTTCCAACAACTAGAGTACTGATGTGGAACCTTCATGACTGGAGAGAAGAAAGAGATTGGGAAAGAAGAGGATAAGAAAATTAAATGGCATTAACAGTTCATACTGATGGCACTCAGGAATTCAGCAGGAAGTCTGCCCACAAGCACCTGGGAGAAATTCACAGGAGGATATCTCCACCAGTTCCATGGACATCCTCAATGCTCAGAGTGTTATACCCACACCTCCTCCCACTCTGAAGCCAACTCCTTAAGCATGCTCCTAAGTATGATGGCAAGACTGGGTCCAGTAGACAGACTGGTATCAAAAAAGAGACCAGGATCTGTGTCAAGGGAGAAACTACAAACTTGAACTATAGCTCCACTTTCTTAAAAATAAATCAGAGGCTTACAGTAGCCAGCATGTGAGTTGTAGGAATCAGAAAGGATATACAAACTTAAGAATTCTGCAAAAAGAGGGACAAGATGAATGCAGCAGGTGTATCCATAAAAGTTTGGAGAAAACTCCTGGTATAACATGCCAAAGGACTGTGTTCCACACATGAAGGCAAAAGGAAAAGATTTGAGGATTTGTCTGCTGCTTTAAATATGAAATCAGCAACACAAAACTCCAAGGAATAGAAAGAATCATGGAAACACATAATCACCAAAGATAATAATCTTCCAATAACCAGGCTCAAAGGCATGAAATTTTGTGATGTAGACAATAAATACTTCAAAATGGCTCTTTTGAGGAACCTCAATAAGCTATAAGAAAACACAGAAAGACAATTCAAAAAATTTAAGAAAACAATACAAAACAAAATGAGAAAATTTCAATAATATAGAAATAATAAACAAGAACCAAACAGAAATTCTGGAGCTGAAGACTTCAATGAATTATATGAAAAATGCAATATAGAGCATCTACAGCAGAGCAGTACAAAGGGAAGACAGAATATGTTATTAAAAGGAAATGAATTTTGACATAACTCAAAGGAGAACATCAAAAAAGAAAATTAAAAAAGAAGAAAGAAAGCCTAAATGATTGGGTTCATATAGACATACAAATATTAGAATAATTGGGATTCCAGAAGAAGGAGAGATGGAGAAGTGGGCAGAAAGTTTATTTAAAGAAATAATATTTGAGACCTTTCCAAAACTTGGGAGAGACCTGGACATACAAGTTAACAAAGCTAATAAATCATCCCATTAGCTCAATGCAAATAGACCAGGACACATTATAATAAAACTATTAAAAAATAAATGAGAAAAGAAGAACCTTAAAAAGCAGCCAGAGAAAAAAGATTGTAACCTACCAAAGAACCCCCATTAAGCTGTCAGCAATTTTCTCAGCAAAAACATTACAGGCCAAGAGAGAATGAAATGACATATTCGAAGTGTTGAAAAAATTGCCAGACAAGATTCTCTATCTGGCCAATTTATCCTTCAGGTAAAAAGGAGAAATAAAGACAGTGTTTGAAAAAAAGAAAAAAATGCTGAGGTTGTTCACAACTGCTAGATCTGTCTTGCAAGAAATGCTGAAATGAGAATTCAAACAGAAATGAGAAAAATGAAATGAAAATATATAAAAGTAAACAACAAAAAAATAAATGTAAATATACAGTCAGAAGTAGGAAACTCCAATTCTGTAATAGCATGGTGTGTTATTTCCGTGGGAACCCACCCCTCCAATGTGGCAAATTTCAGTAGGGAAGATTTTGCTGAGGGGTTAAAGTGCAGACTCACTCACCCTGGGACACAACAGAAGCAAAAGCAAAATTTTAAAGGGCACCTAAACTATATGGGAAGGAAATCCATTTACTAAAACTAGAGCTTCTGCAAAATGAGCAGGGAACTGCTGGAGCCCTCTCTGGGATCAGAGGCACAGGGAAATATCATTGATTGAGTCCCCTTGGGGCTCCCCATCCTCATGTCCACACATACTCCAGCCCCAGCTGCCCCACTGAGACTGTCTTGGGCACAGTGCTCCTCAGGCACAAGCAGTCTACACATAGGATGCTCCCAAACAAGAACACTACTTTAAGACTGGGAGAGGTAGCTGTTTCGCCTGATTCATAGAAAAAAAGTCAAACAACATGATGAGACAGAGGAATATGTTCAAAAAAAGAACAAAATAACCCCCCAGGGAAAACCCTAATGAAATAAAGGCAAGTAATTAACTTGGTAAAGAGTCCAAAGAAGCCATCATAAGGAAGCTCACTGAACTCAGGAAAATAATGGAGGAACTCAATGAGAACT
The DNA here is from genome assembly GCF_011762595.2 of Tursiops truncatus. Taxonomy (NCBI): domain Eukaryota; kingdom Metazoa; phylum Chordata; class Mammalia; order Artiodactyla; family Delphinidae; genus Tursiops; species Tursiops truncatus. Next base: position 59,914,241 of record NC_047055.1, read on the forward strand.
TCAACAAATACTTAGAAAATATAAGAAATAATCATTCAGAGCCACATAATACAATAACTAAAATTTTAAAAATACACAAGAAAGAATTAACAGCATATTAGATGTTACAGAAGAATGGATAAGCAATCTGGAATGTAGAATTGTGCAAATCACCCAATCAGAAGAGCAAAAAGAAGAAAGAATTTTTTTAAATGAAGAGAGTTTAAGGGACATCTGGGACATCAAGGATACTAACATTCCTATTATAGGTGGTCCCAGAAGGAGAAGAGAGAGAGAAAGGGACAGGAAACATATTTGAAGAAATAATAGTTGGAAATTTCCCTAACCTGGGGAAGGAAGCAAACATCCAGGTACAGGAAGCGCAAAGAGTCCCAAATAAAATGCACCCAGAGAAATCCACGATAAGACATATTATAAATAAAATAGCAAAAACTAAAGATAAAGGGAGCATCTTAAATGCAACAAGAGAAAACAGCTAATCACATATGGGGTAATCCTCATAAGATAATCAGCTTATTTCTCACAGAAACTTTACAGGATAGAAGGGAGTGGCAGGATATATGTAAGGTGCTGAAAGGGAAAAACTTACAAGCTGGAATACTCTACCCATCAAGATTATAATTTAGAATTGAAAGAGAGATGAAGAGTTTCCAGATAAGTAATAACTAAAGGAGTTCACCAACATTAAACCAACCATACTAGAAATGTTAAAGGGTATTCTTTAAGTGGAAAATAAAAGCCCACAAATAGAAGTAACAAAATATGTGAAAAGAAAAATCTTACTGGAAAAGGGAAATAAACAGTAAAGGCAGTGAATCAGTCACTTAAAAAGCTAATATGAAGGTTAAAAAGAAAAAAGTAATACAATCAACTATAAATATAATAAGTAGTTAAGGAATGCACAAAATAAAAAGATGTCAACTATGAAAACAAAATATAAAACATGGGGATGGGGAGTAAAAATATAATGCTTTTAGAATTCCTTCAAACTTAAGCTTCTACCAACTTAAAATATATGCAGGTTGATTTACATAAACCTCATGGCAACAACAAACCTAAAACCTACAATGGATACACAAAAAAATAAAGAGAAAGAAATCCAAATATAACATTAAAGATATCTATGGAATCATAAGGGGGAGAGAGAGAGAGGGGGGAAAAGTAGGAGGAGGAGGAGGAGGAGGAGGAGGAGGAGGAGGAGGAAGAGGAGGAGGAGGAGGAGGAGAAGAAGAAGAAGAAGAAGAAGAAGAAGAAGAAGAAGAAGAAGAAGAAGAAGAAGAAGAAGAAGAAGAAGAAGAAGAAGAAGAAGAAGAAGAAGAAGAAGAAGAAGAAGAAGAAGAAGAAGAAGAAGAAGAAGAAGAAGAAGAAGAAAGAAGAAGAAGAAGAAGGAGAAGAAGGAGAAGAAGGAGAAGAAGGAGAAGAAGGAGAAGGAGAAGAAGAAGAAGACAGGAATGGAGAACTACAAAAACAATCAGAAAGCAACCAATAAAATGGAAATAAGTACATACCTATAAACAATTATTTTAAATGTAAATTGAATAAATGCTCCAATAAAAAGACATAGGGTAGAGGCAAGTATTAAAAAAATCAAACAAGACCAATTCATATGCTGCCTACAGTGAGTCACTTAAATTCTAAAGACACACATAAATTGAGTATAAAGGGATGTAAAAATATATTACAGGTAAGTGGAGAAGAAAACTAGGGTAGTAATATTCATATCAGACAAAATAGACTTTCAAATCAATCTATAACAAATCTATAACAAATCTATAACAAAATACTAAGAAGACCATTACAATAAGTCCTGTACATACAAACAGAAAGTTCTGTTCAGAGAGCATGTTTATAAGTCCAATTGGTTCTTAAGTCCAACAAAGTTAGCCTAGGTACCTAACTAACACAATTGGCTATAGAATACTGTACTGTCATAGATTTATAATACTTTTCACACAAATAATATATAACAAACACAAAAAGTAAATAAAACATTTCTAATCTTACAGTACAGTACCTTGCAAAGTACAGTAGTACAGTACAACAGCTGGCATACAGGGGTTGGCACCAAGTGAACAGGCAAGAAGAGCTACTGACTGGAAGAGGGAGAAGAGGTGGGAGATGGTAGAGCTGAAGGATCATCAGCAATAAGAGACAGAGGGCAAGCTACAATTTCACTCATGCCTGAAGTTGATGGCACAGGTTCTGGTTCCCTGCTGGAACAAGATGCTAGCTCATATCTTTGGAAGCTTGCAACTTGAAGGTTCATATATAGGGGACTTACTGTACATAATAATAAAGTAGTCAATACAACAAGTGGATATAACATTTGTAAACATTTATGCACCAAACATTGGAACATCTAAATGTATAAAGCAAATATTAACAGAAATAAAGGGAGAAATGGACAGTGATACAATAATAGTAGGTTTCTTTAATATATATTATATATATAACATTAATATAGCATTAATTAATGTTATATAACATTATATATATAATATTCCATCCAAAACTAACAGAATACATACACATAATTTTTAATTTTGCATGGGACATTCTTGAGGATAGATCACATATTAGGCCACAAAACCAAGTCTCAATAAATTTAAGAAGACTGATATCTTATCAAGCATTATTTTCAACCATGATATGAACCTAGAAATTATGTATGAGAGGAAAAGTGGAAAAAAACTCACAAACACATGGAGACTAAACAACAAGTTACTCAACAAGCAATGGATCAATGAAGAAATCAAAGAAGAAAACTTAAAATATCTTGTGACAAATGAAAATGGAAACCCAAATTTACAAAATCTATGGGATGCAGCAAAAGCAGTTCTAAGAGGGAAGTTCATAACAATAAAAGCCTACCTCAAGAAATAAGAAAAGTTTCAAATAAACAATCTAAATGTACACTTAAAGGAACTATAAAAAGAAGAACAGCAAAGACCAAAGTTAGTAGAAGGAAGAAAATAATAAGCAGAGAGGAAAAAATTGAAATAAAGACAAAAAAAATAGAAAAGATCCATGAAACTAAGAGTTGGTTCTTTGAAAAGTTTAAAAAAAATGGCAAATGTTTAGTCAGACTCATCAAGAAGAAATGAGAGAGCCCAAATAAATAAAATCAGAAATGAAAGGGGAGAAATTACAACTGACATCACAGAAATACAAAGCATCATAAGAGAACACTATGAGCAACCATATATCAACAAATTAGACAACCTGGAGTAAACGGATAAATTTCTAGAAATATACACTCTTCTAAGTATGAGTCATGAAGAAATAGAAAATCTGAATAGACAGATTGCTAGTAACAAAATTCATTCAGTAATTTAAAAAACATCCCAACATATAAGTCAATGTACAGATGGTTTCACCTGCAAATTCTACCAAACATGTAAAAAAGAGTTAATATCCATCCTTCTCAAAGTATTCCAAATAATTTAAGAGGAAGGAACACTTCCAAACAAAATTTAAAGGACTAGCATTACCCTACTACCAAAACCAGACAAGGACAACACACACACACACACACACACACACACAGGAAAATTGTAATACAAGCTCTAATATCCCTGATGAATATAGATGCAAAAGTTCTCAACAAAATATTAAGCAATCCAAATTCAAGAGTACATTAAAGGGGTCATACACCATGAACAAATGGTATTCATTTCAGGGATGTAAGGATGGCTTAACATCCATGCATCAATCAATGTGATACACCATATTAACAAAACAAAGGATAAAAATCACATATTATCTCAATAGATGTAGAAAACGCATTTGACAAAAATCAACATCCATTTCTGATAAAATCTTTCAACAATAGAGGGAGTTTAGCTCAACATAATAAAGACCTTATATGTTAAACCAATAGCTAACATTATACTCAAAGGTGAAAAGCTGAAAGCTTTTTCTCTAAGATCAGGAAGAAGACAAGGATGTCCACACTTGTCACTTTTTTTCAACATAGAGTTGGAAGTTATAACCACAGAAATTAGGCAAGAAAAAGAAATAAAGGCATCCAGGGTGGAAAAGAAGAATTAAAACTGTCACTATTTGCAGGTGACATGATACTATATATAGAAAACCCCAAAGCTTGCCCCTGCCAAAGAAAAAAAAAAAAAAACTCTTAAAGAACTAGTAAATTAATTCAGTAAAGTTGCAAGATACAAAATTCGTGTACAGAAATCTGTTTTGTTTCTATGCACTAATAATGACCTATCAGAAAGAGAAATTTAGAAAATTATCCCATTTACATTGCAAAAAGAATTAAATACCTCAGAATAAATTTAACCAAGGAGGTGAAAGAACCTGTATTCTGAATACAAGACGTTGAAGAAAGAAATTAAAGATGACACATAAATGGAAACATATACTATGCTCATGCATTGGAATAATTAATATCATTAAAATGTCCATACTACCCTAAACAACCTACAGATTCAATGCAATCCCCATCAAAATAGCAATGGAATTTTTTTCCACAGAAATAAAACAAATCATCCTAAAATTTTTATGGAACCACAAGAGACCTCAAATAGCCAAAGCAATCCTGAGAAAGGACAAAGATGGAGGTATCATGCTCCCTGATTTCAAAATATACTACAAAGCAATAGTAATCAAAACAGTATTGTACTGTCACAGACAGCCACATGGATCTAGAGAACCAAATAGAGAACCCAGAAATTATCTCACACCTACATAGGCAATTAATCTACAACAAAAGAGACAAGAAAATACAATGGGGGAAAAGACAGTATCTTCAATAAACGGTTTAGGGAAAAATGAACAACTACTTGCAAAGGAATCAAACTGGACTAATTTCTCACACCATGTAAACTTAAACTAAAAATAAAGACTTAAATGCAAGATGTAAAACCATAAAACTTCTAGAAGAAAGCAAGGAAGAAGCTACTTGAAATTGGCCTGGTAATGATTTTGTGCATATGACACCAAAAGCAAAGGCAATAAATTAAAAAATCAACAATTGGGACTACATAAAACTGAAAATATTCTACACAGCAAAGGAAACATTCAACAATATGAAAAGGCAACATACAGAAAGGGTAAAATATTTGCAATTCTTACATTATATAAGGAATTAATAACAAAAATTTATAAAGAGCTCATTCAACTCAATATGCAAATAGGTTTGCCCATTACAGAAAAAGTATGAAAATTCCTCAAAAAATTAAAAATAGAACTCCTACGTCTGAGTATATATCCAAAGGAAATTAAAACATAATGTCAAAATGATATCTGCACTCCCATGTTTATTACAGAATTGGTCACAATAGCCAAGATATGGAAACAACCTGGGTGTCTATCAACATATGAATGTATAAAGATATGTGATATATATTTAAACAAACAATGAAATATTATTCAGCCATGAGAAATAAAGAAATCCCACCATTTGGGACAACATGAATGGAACTTATGGGCATTATGCTAAAGTAAGTGAGACAGTGTAAGACAAATATTGTATGATATCACATGTAAATATGTAATATTTGTAAATGTAAAATAGCCGAATTTGTATAAAGTGAGAACAGAATGATGATGACCAGGGGCTGAGGAATAGATAATTGGAGATATATATTTAAGGATACAAAATTACAACTAGAAGATAAATAAGTCCTGGAGTTCGAATGCACAGCATAGTGATTATAGTCAACAATACTATATTACAGACTTCAAAGTTGCTAAAAGAGTAGATCTTAATCATTCTCACCACAAAGAAAGGATATGATAATCATGTGACCTGATAGAGATGTTAGCCAATACCGTGACAGTACTTTTATTGCAATATATAAAAGTGTCAAATCAACAAGTTGTACATCTTAAACTTAGAAAATATCATTATCTAATCTATATGTCACAAGAAAAGGAGATCAGTTGACTATAGGTGAGTGGATTCACTTCTGGGCTGTCTATTCTGTTTCACAGGTATATATGTCTTTACACCACCACCATACTGATAGTTTTGTAATATATTTGACATATCAGATATACATATACATTGTGAAATGATTACCATAATCAAGCTAATTAATGCATCCATCTCATCACATTTCAATTTTTTTGTCATGAGAAGACGAGATTTGCTCTCTTAGCAAATTTCAAGTATACGGTACTGTATTATTAACTGTAACCACATGGTGTTCCATAGATGAATAGATGATAGATAGATAGATAGATAAATAGATAGATAGATGATAAGTAGATAAATAGGTGATAGATATATTCCTTAAATATTTTGGATAAGATCCTTTTATCAGATATATAGTTTGCAAATATTTTTTTCCATTTTGTAGATTGCCATTTCATTTCGCTGTTTGTTTTATTTGCTTTTAAATTTGATGTAATCCCACTTGTCTATTTTGACTTTTGGTGCCTGTGTTTTAGATGTCCTAGCCAATAAATCATTTCCAAAGCTAATGCTAAGAATCTTTTCCCCTATGTTTTTTTCTACACATTTTATGTTTCTGGTCTTTCATTTAACCCTTTAATCTACTTTGAGTTTATTTTTATGTTGTAAGGGTCCAATTTCATTCTTTTACATGAGGATACAGAGTTTTCCAATACCAATTATTGAAAACATTATAAATTCCCCATTTTGTGTTCTTAGCATCATTATTGAAGATCAGTACCTTATTTGCATGGGTTTATTTTGGGACTTTCTATTCTGTTCCACTGGTCTAAACATCTGTTATATACCAGTCCCATGCTCTTTTGATTACTGTTGCCTTGAAATATATTTGGAAATCAGGAAATATGAGGTCTCTAGTTTTATTCTTCTTGCTCAAATATACTTTGACTATTCAGGGTCTTTTCTGGTTCCATATAAATTTTAGGATTATTTGTTCTAGTTCTGTGGAAAATGTTATGTGTATTTTGATAAGGATTGCATTAAATCAGTAGATTGCTTTGGGTAGTATGGATATTTCAACAATAGTAATTTTTCCAATCCATGAACACAGTATATCTTTCTATCTGATGGTGTCATCTTTAATTTTTTTTTTTAACAGTGTCATACTTTCCTGAGCAAAAGTGTTTTTCCAACTTAGGGAGTTTTATTCCTAGGTATTTTATTCTTTTAGTGGTGATTGTAAATGGGATTATTTCCTTAATTTCTTATGCTGATAGTTGGTTGTTAGTGTATAGAAATTCAACAGGTTTTTGTATTTTACTTTTGTATCCTGCAACTTTACCGATTTCATGGATGAGATCTAGTATTTCTCTGGTGGCATCTTTAGGATTTTCTATATATAATATTATGTCATCTGCAAAGAGTGACACTTTTAATTCTTCTTTTCCAATTTGGATTCTTTTTATTTGTCTGATTACTGTAGCTAGGACTTCTAATACTATGTTGAATAAAACTGGCAAGTGTGAACATCCTTGTCTTGTTCCTGAATATAAAGAAAACATTTTCAGTTTTCACTGTTGAGTATGATGTTAGCTATGGGTTTTTCATATATGGCCTTTATTATATTGAGATATGATCCTTCTATATCGCTTGATAGTAATTTTTTATAATGAATGGATGTTGAATTTTGTCAAATGCTCCTTCTCTATTAAAATTATCATGTGATTTTTATTCTTTTTAAAAAATTGAAGTATAGTTGATGTACAATATTATATGTTATGGGTATACAATATAGTAATTCACAATTTTTAAATGTTATACTCCACGTATAGTTACTATAAAATATTGGCTATATTCCATGTGTTGTACAATATATCCTTGTACATAATTTATATATAATAGTTTCTACCTTTTAATACCCTGCTTCTATATTTCTCCTCACCCTTTCCCTCTCCCCACTGGTTAACACTAGTTTGTTCTCTATATCTGTGAGGCTGTTTCTTTTTTGTTATATTCACTATTTTATTTTATTTTTTAGTTTGCACATATAAGTGATATCATATGGTATTTGTCTTTGTCTGACTTATTAACTTAGCATAGTACCTTTTAGGCCCACCTATTTGGCTGCAAATGGCAAAATTTCATTCTTTCTCATGGTTGAGTAGTATTCCATTGTGTGTGTGTGTGTGTGTGTGTGTGTATATATATATATACATATACATGTATATATATACATATATATGTATATAAACCTATATATACATATATATGTATATATATGCTATGTTTTCTAACTCTTTGTCAAAAATTTCTATCTTCTAACTCTATGCATCCATTTTTCCCCCAAGTTCTTTCATCATCTTTACAGTCACTATCCTGAGCTCCCCCCTACTGGATAGGACTCTGTCCAGGGGTGACTGTGCACTCAGGGATTCTTAAAGCAGCCTGACTGCTGGTGGGTGGGGCTGCCCCACATGGTTATTTTCTTGGCCTGAGGCATCCCAGTACTGGTGTCTACAGGCTGGTGGGCAAGGGCAGAGCTCTGTTCTGGGCTAATAAACTAGAAGGAGGATTCCAAAATGGCACTTGCCAGCACCAGTGTCCTCATGGTAGAATGAGCTCCCCAAAATAGCTGCTGCCAGTGTCCATGTCTCCAGGGTGAGTTCCACTTACCTCCTGCCTCCCTAGGAGACTCTCCAAGATCAGCAGCTGGGTGTGACCCTGGCTTCTTTCAAATTACTGCTTCTGCCCTGTGTTCTGCAGTGTTTGAGATTTTCTTTGTACATTTTAAGAATGACATCTCTATTTCCCTTAGCCCTCTGGATCTCCAAAAAGAAAGTACCACTGGCCTTCAAAATCAAACTTTCTGGGGGATCATATTCCAAGTGAGGGATCCCAAGCTATGGAGCTCGATGCTTGGTTCACATCCCTCACTCCTTGAGGGGAACCTTTGCAATTATAATTATCCTCCCATTTGTGGATCACCCACCAGGAAGTAGGGGTCTTGACTATACTGCAACCCCACCCCTCCTATCAGCCTCATTGTGGTTCCTTCTTTATACCTTTAGTTGTAGAAGATCTCTTTTGGTTGATTCTGATCTTTCTCATTAATAGTTGTTCTGTAAATAATTGTAATTTTGTTGCTCCTGAGGGAGGAGATGAGCTCAAGATCATCCTACTCCACCATCTTGCAGCAATCTATGACTTGTTTTCAGTTAATCTCTGTAAAATTATGCTGGAACACAAAGTACAGTCTTTAGATTTACAACTTTAGTTCTTCCATTATTTGGGAATTTTCTGCTGTTATATTATCCAATAGTTTCCCTGTTCCATTTGTAGAGCAGAAGTTGTTCTACTTCAGGATTATTTTCACTACATCATCTGTGATCTTTGTCTCTATTATTTTCTTTCTAACTGCTTTAATTTTTAAAACTCTTTTTCTCTGCATTCACTGTGATTATATTAGAATTTCTCTCCATTTCTTTAATTTGATTTTCAGCATTTCTATGGAGTTCTGTGCATTTCGTAGTTTATTTATCAAATGGAGTTTTATTGTTTTGTTTCCTTAGCCCTAAATCCTTCCTTTAAACTTATATTTTGATATTTACCTGCTCATTGAGTTCCTTTTATATGTAATTCATATTTTTAATAAACTCTTTTCTTCACCAAACATTCATGGGTAATTTGAATTGTTTTTTTTTCCCTTGCATTGTGCATTCTTCCTGAGTGGATTCTTCATCAGTCTTTTGCCTCCTATGCTCAATTTTGTTTCTTACTTTACCTCCCATTTTTTTCTGTGGTATATTTTTATTACTGTAATGCAGTTTCATTTTGTCTTATCTTGCTTATGGTTAATAGAGTCAGGTTTTGTAACTCTTATATTTACCTTTATATAATATAGTTATGTTTTCTTGACACTATTTATTTATTTTCTGATACCCTTCCACTTCCCTTCTCTTTTAAGGTATATTTTAAGGGTTGATTATGGAAATTCTGTTCAATACTTTTGTAACATACTGACTGGAGAGTGGGGAGTAGGTGTGAGCTACTCTGAATTTGTCTGAAACTTGTGTTTCAGAACTTGGTCTCTGCAAATCTTTCTGAGATATTTTTAAAAATGTCCTGAATCATGATACATTCCACTTGTGTCCTTTTCCCATGAGATATTCTTCTTCACTTTGGCTTATTTCTCAAATTCAGCATTAAAAAATAATAGTTTCTAGATTTTCCTACCTCTCCTGCTATCCTAAAAAGTTGTGCCTGTAATTGAAATCTTGTCAAGAATTTTCATTATTTTTGTGCCTCTACGTCTTCCTCAGTTTCCTTCTCTTTAAATTATTCATGAAAATTCTCAAGATCCTGAGATGCACATTCTCCCCAGTACAATTTCTCAGTGTAAGTGATTTGTATAAGAAACACTCATGACTGAGGTTGCAGCTGTAGTGTCAATGACTGAGACCAGATGTGAGAGGCCAATAAATGCACCAATACTCAGTCAAGTAGACACAAGGAATAAACGTCAAGAATACTTCCTGCACCATTTCAGCAACCCACACACTGCACATAAGGGGACATAAAATTATTGTTCATCCAACACTAAATTAATATTTTAACAACAACAACATAAGTGAGTTACAAAAATGACTCTGAGAATGATGTCACATAAGATGGCAGATTGGAAGCTCCAGGATCCTATAACTCCACTGAAACAATTTTATTGGCAAAAAATAAATAAATCTCAGAATGAACTATATTAGAACTCTGGAATTCAATCAAACAATCATCCATGAATGTGCTAGATGAATTAAGATGTTGGTAAATTGCAGTAAATTTTGGCATTTTGCATAACAGCTACTATTCCACATCACCATAGTGGGCACACATGGAAAGGATAGACCAAATTTCTTGTGTGGCTTTCTGGTACAAAGGCAGGCAAAGAACTTTGTCCTACAAAAGTCAGAGCTGTGTGTTTTTATGGGCCTGTTGGATTACTGAGGGACAAGCACAGGGTGACCATTATTTTAATTCCCTCAGGCTGAAGTAATTTTTCCAGATAATATCTGTTGAAAGAATTTAGAGTGATCAAATATCTTTTTCTTCTTATTTGATCCAGGCTTTCAAGGAAATTTCTGTAAGGTCACAGGTTGAGTGTGGGGATAATGGAACAGAGACTTCAATAACCACACACAACAAAGATTATAATCTTTGCAAAATAGTTTGATGAAGTCACTAACAAAATAGAAGACTACAGCACACAATAAGCAAAAACAGCAATCCTGGGGAAGATGAGAGAATCTGATTTCCTGAGTTACCACATTGCAATATTCAAAACATCCAACTCTCTGAAAAAACATGAAGCATAAAAAGAAACAGGAAACTGTGATCATTTTATAAGATAAAAGGAATAAGCAGAAACCATCATTAAGGAAGCTCAGACTTTGGACTTACAAGAAAAAATCTATAAATTAACTATCTTAAATATGCTCAAAGAGATAAAGAAACCATGGACAAGTAATTAAAAGCAATCAGGAAAATGATGTGTGTATAAGTAGGGAAAATCAAAACAGAGATAAAAATTATAGAAAGAACCAAATACAAATTATGGAGCTTAAAAATATAACAGGTGACATGAAAAAAATCACTGCAGAGGTTCAAAAGCATATTTCAACAGGTAAAGGAAAATAAACTTTAAAAAGGCTAATAAAAATTACCCTGAGGATAAGAAAGAATACAGAAAAATGAACAAAGCCTAAGCTACAAATTTGACACAAACAGGTAAATCAATGCATGTATTATGGGAATCCCAGAAGGAGAAGAGTAAAAAGGGTCAAAGAAAATTTGATGTAAAAATAGCTGAAAATTTTTCAAATTTGATTTAAAGACACAAATTCATACATCCAGGAAGCCCAATAAACACCAAATAAGATAAACTAAAG